>NC_061104.1:31363867-31416367 GCF_015104395.2 Macrobrachium nipponense
ATAGATCCTTTGAAAAAACAAAAAACATATATATACACTAAATATATATATATATATATATATATATATATATATATATATATATATATATATATATATTATTGTGAAAATTCCACAATAATAATAATTATTTACAAATCATGTATATTTTTTTGGATAATTCTTAATTTTCAGGAATATCCTTCTGTATACCTGTTTGTAGCATCACACACGCACATGTATATATATATATATATATATTTATATATATATATATATATATATATATATATATGTATATATATATATATATATATATATATATATATATATATATATATATATATATATATATGAATTTTTCACATCACCTCATGATTTATATACACAAAGATTAAGCTACAAATATTGTTTAATATGCAATTCGTTCTACGTCGGAAATAATACGGAAGGGAAATTATAATTGATAAGTGGTACGTCACCTGGCGGGAACGAATTGCCAGGTAACGAACCACTTACCAATTATAATTCCTCTTCGGTATTATTTTCGAGGTAGAACGAATTGCATATTAAACGAAATTTGTAGCTTAATGATTACACACACACACACACATGCATATATATAATATAATATATATATATATATATATATATATATATATATATATATATATATATATATATATATTTATACACACATATGTATATAAAGCGTACAGTGCGGAAAATTGTACCATAAAGACATGGCCAACTTAGATCGAAAAACGCATTTGTATTCAGATCACGTAGAATTCTTCAGTTTTATAGAGTCACCCATGGACTATTTGAACTTCGCAGAAAACTCCCCGTTTTTATTGTATTTTCTACCTTGCTAGTTAATGACCACGACCCGAAATACGCACGTAAACGTGCCATCACGAAACGATCATGAGCCAATGTGCATGCACGAATGCAAGCGTGCGTACACACAACAAACAATATAAGTAATGATGACATAAGCCTTTTGCTTCGCGGTAGCCATTGTATAGAGAGAAAAGGGTTAAACCCAAAAGAACTTAGGAGTAAAATGGAAGAGAGTGGTGTACGAGGAGATAAGGAAACGATTAGAAAAAGTGTGTTGAAAACATCTGCCACCTAAAATATTCAGCGTGAAAATTTTAGTTTAATAATATAAATTTTCACAATTAAATAGAATGTGAAAATTCTAGATTAATCATTATAAAACTATCTCAATAAAAAAACAACAAAATGAGGTGAAATAATGTATTTTCGCCATATCAATAAAAACATGAATAAATACCTATTAAAAAGCAGGTAAAGTCTACTGAGCTCCATTACAGGCAACGTGAGCTTAAATGCCAGTTTATTTTAAGCAATTGAAGTCACGCATCTGAGAGCTAGCTAGGAAATATTGCATTCTCAAGGCCCAAAATGGACGACGACTGTGGACTGCGCCTGTGTCAATGAAATCCTCACATATAAAAGGTACGTGTATCGGTATTTTTATTAGGCGTGTGTGTATATAACACTAATACTTACGGGCATTGAACTCCACCTTTAACCGTCGTTAAATATTGAACAATGAAGTGAAGAACAACATGTTGTGTTTGAAGCATTGCAAGATGGAATTCCAAAAACATCACGATCTTGTTGTCGATAAGCAGGTAATCTAGTTGTGCCTCCTACAACATATTTTTTAGATGAGGAAGAATTATTTTATAAAAGGCCTTTTAAAGGTTTAGTGCGATTTGCTATGAAGCACAACGAGGCCCAAGAGCCTCTGGAGTGATGACGTGAAGAAATTTGATTTTCCTACATCAATCACTGGCGATAACTTGGCCCTGCGTTTAATTTTCGCCTTAATGTTGTAGAAGAAATTACACACACACACACACACACACACACACACACACACACACATATATATATATATATATATATATATATATAGATATATATATATATATATATATATATATATATATATATATATTTATTTATATTATTAGGTTCGTAGAGAAAGAGAGGCATTCAGAGAGAGAGAGAGAGAGACATCTATTGGTTTCCAATTTCGAAGAACAGTGGGAGAGAGGAATCTAACGATTTGGTAAGATCTGTTCCGAAGAGCAAGGCAAAAAAAGCAGAGAGTTTTTTTTCCTTTTGAAGAACAAGGAACGAAACAGACGGGGGAAGGAGGAAGGCTTCCACTGTTCTCCAATCTACGATAATTTTGCAATCAGAAGCAGATTGCTGAGGTGGAGTCAGGCAACAATGAGCTTTAAACAAACAACCGATGTCAATCACCGTCATGATTGGACACTTCTCTCCAATACCTCTTAAGGAAGCAGATTTGGCTGTCCGTTCCAGTCTTTTGTTTGCTCAAGTTCATTTTTTCACCATCATAGATCACATGTTGCTTTTGGAGGAGAAGGCCAAAATGCAATTCAAAAATTCGGCCCCTTTGTCCCGTCCGTTTTTGAAAATTTGGATTGATATTTTCGATGAATTTTTGGTCCCGTCACAGGGCAGACATTGTTTTGATTGGGGGTTCTCGACTCGTGATTAGCACATCAATGGTTTGCGCAAATAATGCCTCTTCAGATCTGTTAAAAAAACTTTTTATTTTATTTTATTTATTTTTTTTTTTGCACATGTTTCACATTTGTTTAATCTGCAAAGAAAATGCAGAGATCTAACATTGCTATTACATCTAAAAGAAAATGTACGGCTCTCCAGATAATTTGAAAAAGATTTTTATGAGGTCTGTTTAATCTGCATTGAAAATGTAGAGAATTAGAATTACCATTGCATTCAGTGTTGAGGTGATAAATAGGATTGAAATGCATAGTCTCCAGAAGTGGGAGAAGGTGAAGTTTTAAATTGCCATGTTATTTTTTAGCAACATCGTGCAATAAATGATAGATGAATTTAAAATAATCTACCGTTGGGTTGAATAGATTCAACGAACAGAATCAAATTCGTGTTTCCACTGTTTTTAGAATCGCACACCTAGAAAATTTAAATTTGAGGACTTTCGCCAGAAGACTGAAAATCTGCCTGCTGGGAAAAATCACCCTTCGCATGGATTGAGTATCGCCATTTCTGAGCTGTCACTTAGGGCAGGGCGGGGCCGCAATTTTATAGGGCCGCATATTATACTAAGCAAAATAATTAATATTCAAACTAGGAAAAATAAAAGGCTTTTAAAAAATGTAATCAATTTTTATAAATTAATAAATTATAGTACTGTAAAAGATTCACTTGAAATGCATTTATTTGAAATATTTATTTGAAGTAATTCCGTTGGAAAGCAATATTTATTCATTAATATCTTAAAGTAGGAACTTCCCATGAAATACATTTGAAAAACAAAATAACTTTCCTCCCCGGCGGGCCGCATGCCGTAGTTTCCCCACACCTGACTTAAAAGATTTAAAAACCTCCGTCAGAAACTGACAATCATCCACGAATGAGTCTAAAATCCATTACCCCGTGATTAAAATATATATACATTTGCACTGAATATTTGGGATGAGCAATGAATCCCGAAATGTGTCCATCTTTTGGGTCCCGCCAGCAAGCAACTTCCGTGGGAATATCCCTGCAGGGTCTGGAATTTGTAGGGATTCTAAGGGAAGGGTTTTTGTTTTTTTTATTAGGGGTATCAGGGGATGGGGGTAGGGGCTGATGGTCTTTACCGGTCTGTTGACCACGCAGAGTCGTGCAAGAAATCTCTCATTGTAGTATAATGGTTTGAGGCCACGGGATCTATGGGTAATGGAGATTTCAATTGGAGGGAGAAACGAACTGGAGGAGGACTAGAAAGACGGAGAAAGAAGTTGGTGACGTTGGAGGATAAGGTAGAAGGAGAGATTGCCAGAAATAGGAGTGAACATGCCTGGAAGCGAGGAAGAAAGGTATAAGAGGAAATACAAAAGTACGAAGAGGAGCGCAAAACGATCAGTAGGAAGACTATATGTAAGAAGAAGTGAATGGGGAAGAGGAAGAAGTCTATAAGAAAGAGGAAGATGATTTTGCAAGAGGAGAAAATGCGAGTTAACAAAACTGATAAGAACGCGATGAAGATGAATTAGCAGGAATAAGAGAGTGGAGATGACTCCGAGAGAGAAGGACGGAGGAAGAGCAGGAGCAAGAAGAAGAAGCCTCATTTTGTTAGAAAATGAGGGGGAAGAAAATTGAGATAGAAAAGAAATAAAAAGGGGTTTAAAGGGGAAAGGAATAACCTTACCCGATCCATTATTCCCACCCAGCTATTAGCAAAAGAGTCGGACAGGAACATAATTGTTACCAACACGACGTTGTGGTTGCAAAAGATGGATGTATAGGGAAAGAATGGCGTTCGCGAAGGGGGTTAATGGCATGGGCATAGGGGCTTTGTGGGTATTAGGGTGTGTGGCGTACTGGATTGTATAGAGAGAATGAGAGAGGGCCCTTGCCCTCTTCCAGGGTAAAATTAGGCGTCCAATAACACGCAGGTTCTTCGATTTAAGTTGAAGTTTAGCGAAAGCTCCGTAATTCAGACAGGCTGATGAGACTTATTATCCCACGTGATGGGGCTAAAGTTCACGAGCTTATGGAGGATTATGAATGCCAATGAGAAACTGATTGGCACGCAGGTCACGATCGACCTGTGTCATAATGACTCCTCATTCAACGCTCATTAGGGAAATTAATGGGATTTGTGTTGAGAATATATAAATATAAATTATAGATATTAATATATATATATTATATATATTATATATATAATATATTGTGTATATATATAAAGATATATATATATATATATAATAATAATAATAATAATAATAATAATAATAATAATAATAATAATAATAATAATAACATGTGATTCGTTTATCACACATAACCACTTGTCTTATTTTTCACCGGAAATATAATATATATATATATAATATATATATATATATAACTATATATATATATATATATATAATATATATATATATATTATAAACACAAACACAGGTTACTCGCAAATGTTAGACATCAATATCACTTATAACGTTGAGAAAATTACACCTAAAGTACATCTGCCGAGAAGGATTAGCACCTTGGGCCTTTTGTTTAGATACTATGAGAAACGGTATTCGGCTATTTACTGTTTACACTATATTCCAAACCAAAGTCCCAGTTTTGAAACCTGGTCAGTTTAAGGCCCCCGCGCGTGTAAGTAAATTCCTAGGTTAAGTGAAATTGATATTAAGTGAATTATTTGTAATATTACATATATATATATATATATATATATATATATATATTAATTATATATATATATATATATATATATATATATATATATATATATATATATATATATATATATATATATATATATATATATATTTATACACACACACACACACACACACATACCTATATAGAATATATATATATATATATATATTATATATATATATATATATATATATATATCATATATATATATAAGCAAATACCACAGGAAAATAGTAGTCAGAAATCCAAGCGCTTTCGTCTTTACTCAGACATCGTCAAGGAGTTAATGAAGTACAATTGGAGATAAAGGTCTCAGGACAAAACAAGATCAAGAATACAGATGGTTAATTGTCAAAAGGGTAAAAATTAAAAGAGATAATCTAGGATTATCGGATATCACACGGTCACAAACCTAACCGAAACTACAAAGTATCTTTACAGTTCAGAACATGTCAAACTGAATATATTAATTTTGTTGCTTAAATTTATCTACAACTTTTTTCATAATGAAAGCATCAGTTTAAATAAACCAAGACTTAAATTTAGAACATTTCTATTATTTGACTTGATAAAACAAGATTCAATGATATTCCTTTTAACTGTGTCATTACAATGGGATTAGGCTCTTGCTTGACTCCAGTTAATAGGATGGTCTAAATCTCTCTCTCTCTATTCACACACACAACACACACACACATATATATATATATGAGAATAGAATACTACACGACGTAAACACATATATTATATATATATATATATATATATATATATATATATATATATATATATATTACTCCTAAGTATGCGATAGTTGTATATATATTTTTTATGTAATTTTATCTTGTCGACTTTTTATCAAGGGTAGAGTATGCACTACACATGAATCACGTGAGTCGAAGCTGTCGCAGTAAAGATGCAGACTTTTGACAAATGACTCCATTTCTTTCATTTGCATAGATGATGATTTCATAGGTTTTATTTATAGCTTTGGCTTGAAAAAACTAACGCAATTTTGAAAGAATTTACAGTTTGATTTTGCTGTTCTTTTTTTCATTATTTTTCCATATTGTAGTAACGGGATAACTTACATTTTCAGCTAATGAAAATTTTAAGTTAATAGCTTATTCTTTGCAAGACCTTGATTAGGGACTGTTGAATTTAGTCAACAGCTTTTGCCATGAATATCTTGGGTATTCATTTCCTTTAAAGCTAAAGGAGACAAAATCCAAGGAATAATAGCCAAACAATGTTACATAAAAAAAAAAAAACTTATAAAGCAGAAGGTATGTTCCAACGATCAAGATTTATCTCGTACTAACCCAGTACCTTAGTTGGAATATCGCAATTGGCCGTACCCCTTGTCATCACAGTTCCAAGACACACGTTACCGTGTTTTCTCACCTCCCGAACGTAGGGGTCTCATCTTGGTCTTCCTGGCAGCTTTCCAGAGCGGTATAAGTTAGAGAGAGACATCGAAATTTGAGACAGATGATACACCCTGATAAGGGAATACATAGCGGGAGACGCTGCAATTTAAATTAGGTTAATTGTGTTCTACTTTATGATGAATTGGATGACGTGAATGAATTGGACTTAAAAGATTATTTAAAGAAAGAAGTAAAAGGTATGTAAAATGAATGACGTTAGGCATATTCAGTCACGCGATTGTACATCAAACAAGGATTGCCAGACACCATCAGCTCATAAAATTCTGTTGGGCAGCATTTCAGGCCAGCGACTCCATCCCATGCATATTTGGTGAAGACAGGAAGAATAGCATGGAAGCTATCCTTTTCAAGAGCGGTGGGCCGGTATATGTATTAATATAATATGATTTAAGACACACATTATATATATATATATATATATATATATATATATATATATATATATAGTATATATATATATATCCACTACAAATGTCCTTTAATATCTAATTCGCTCTACCTCGGAATAAATATATTTTCATATATGCTTAATCGAAGGGGAAATTTTTTTAGGCGCTAAGAGCATTGTCGGCTCCCAGGCAGCCGACATTTCTCTTACCGCCTAAAAAAATTTCCCTTCGGTTAAGCATATATGAAAAATATATTAATTCCGAGTAGAGGGAATTAGATATTAAAGGACATTTGTCGCTCGATGTATGTATATGAATCACGGTAATGTGATATGACTCACACTATATACGTTGTATATATATATATATATATATATATATATATATATATATATATATATATAATTATTATATATATATATATATATATATATATATATATATATTTATATATATATATATATATATATAATATGTATATATTTGTGTGTGTGTGTGTTCATATTAAAACAGTATCAGTAAACACTCACCCACAGTAATCAGCAGAACAAGACGTCACTATTTTCAAAGCAACAGAACAAACACGAAAGCGATTCCTGTTGGTTCACATCAGTTGCTTGCCAGCTAAATTATTTTAATGAAATGAGGCCCTTCACGGACGGGGAGTTCTGGTTTTTCCAACTGTGATTCAACGTAGTCTGGAAGTGAATCCTGTTAGCAGCGTAAGAAAGTGACGCAGCACTATGGCGTCAGTTGCGTTTTGTTGTGATGAGTTTTTTTTTTAAACTTCTGGGTGTTTGTAAAAATATGATACCTTGGAGCGATCATTCTTTTTCCATTTATTTAACTACAGAAAGGCCTGTGCGGATGGGGCATGCAGCCTCTTTCGAAAAACAATTATAATCTTTTAGCCAACCTTAGTATTCTATTATGATCGCTATTTGGTTTCAGTGAGTCCCGAGAAGCCAGCAGTAGGAACGGATGTTGTAAGCTAAATGACAAAATATATTTATTTAATATGGTATTTTTAACAGATTTATCTGCATTAAGCAGCCGATTGGACTTAGTCGGTAATGGCTGCTTAAACACATAATAATAATAATAATAAATGTATGGTTCGACAATAGAAGTTGTGTACTCTCATTTTTGTTCCAAGTCCGGATAAAAGGACAGGTCGAGTGTAGCCTGAGGGAACAAAAATTTTTCGGAACTTGCACGTCAACTTAAACTCTAATTCAAATGTCACTGGGTGACAAAGAGCACCTTGAGTAAGGGATTTCAGTGGCTTTGAAATGGACTAAACCTGTGCTCTCTTTTGCCTTCTGTATAAATCACTGCTAAACGTGACGTTAATACAAGAAAAGGGTGACACTGGAAGTCCCAACCTCTGGTACAGTCAGCCCACGAAGAATTGTCGTAGTTTCTTAATTCATTGTTCGTTATGTGAATATTGCCATATGCAGGTGCCAGATTATTTACTTAACAATAAATAATATTTCCTTTCAAAGGTGCTACACTTGAAATAAATTAAATTAGAATTGAGTATACTTATTCAACGTATCAAAGCTAATTATTTTGCGAAGTAATTTCATTCTCAAATCTAGCCAAGAGCTTCTTGACAGCATAAACATTTTGAAGTTGGTTTTGCTGCCGCTCGTATCGCACTGCACTGGGGTGTTGTCATTTCGTCTCCTACAGCCGATAAATAATACATTAGGGTGTCAGCATTCTTTAATAGCGATGTTTAATTAAACTAATTTTGTCCTTTGATCAATAAAATAATTTGCTTGACACATTTAGTGGGTCTAAATTTGACTTCTGATTTTCACACATGATTAACCTAGGTCTATTTTTATCAGTATACACTCTAGGATACGTAATGTGAATGAATATTTAAATCGATAATATCTATATTAACCTGCTTTATTTGATTATTCTCGTTATTCTTTTTTTATTGGCCATGTTCTCCTTTTTTATACTTTTCATGATTGCTTAAACAGACTTTTAGCTATTCAAAGTAAAAAAGCAATCATAAAAAAATCAAATGAATATAATTCAGTCTTTTATTTTTTTTCTATTTCTTGCATACCATCCTATTTCATCAGGACACATTGGAAAGCTGTGGGAGGCAAAACTGACGAATACATTAAGAAAGGCTGACTTTCATAAAAGCTTTCTCTTGTTGATCTTTTTGTAGCTATTCATTTCTTCTAAGTAGAAATTAATTAAAATTAGTTTCACATGTATGGCTAGACCTACTACTGTTAGTATATTGTGAGTGGCTGAAAAGATGAGAAATATGAAAGGTGACTTTCTCGTTTAAGTCTATTTCAGATGTTTTCTTCTTTTTTGTTTTCAATAAAAACAACTACAACAATCATACCGGGTGTAACACGAGTGTATGCACATATTTTGGGGAATAAAAATTAAAGTATCTTTAAACAGAAAATATTTTATATAAATGCATTTGAAGGCTTCCGTTGTCGGTGAGGGGAATTTTATAATAACCGTTATCATTAGAGATGCTTTCATGCGATGGAGTTCGTAGCGAGAAGTCGGATCGAGTCGCCCAACATGTGGAGGGGAGCGAAGGTGCCGTATAGGAGTGATTGAGGGATGAGGCCGATGTTAATAAAGTATCTCCTAATAAAAAAAATGCATGCATCATTGAACCTGTTTCCCTCCCTATCCGTGGACACCGGAGGGGAAAAAAAGTAACCCTAACTGAATCTCTCATCCATCAAAAGTAAGTTTCCTTATTCATTACTTATTCATTAGACACCTATCAGAAATTTCAAGTATTTCTAAAAATCTCTTCCTCTCCATTTAAACTATTCATCAAACACCAGTCATAGGCTTAGAGCTAGTCAAGATTCCTGGTTCAGCAATATCGTGACGAGGTGCTAGAATTCAAAATTCAGAAATAAATGTTACTTAGCAACATTTACACTACTGCATTGTCTTGCTCTCTTGTGGTGCTTCGAAGAGTTCCACCTCTAGGCCCATGATCTAAACTTTGCTGTTCTCTCAACAGTTTGATTCATCTATGTATGATTCTCTCCGGTATATAAAGCTTTCTTGATATCTTTGAACTTGCACTGAATGCAGTGCGATAATTGTCTCACGCACAGAGAGGGATGTTTTTTTGACCGATAAATGACACATCGACATTAGATTACCGCGCACATAGCAACATCAAAAGCAATAGAGTGAGGTCGCATGGGTTCACATTGTTAGGTTTTATATATATATATTTTTTATTTGATAGAATTTTGTGAGTTCCAATGTTTTCTGTAAAGTTTAACAAATGAAATCGTTCAACCACCTTCAACTTAATATTGAAATGATAATGTAAGGACTATGTTTATACGATACTACTAGTGATAGGTGTCTCCTATCTATTTGGTAATGTATATCAGTGGTTGTGATATGACGTTTTTAATCACTTCGTTTCGTTCACATCAATTTTTCTATGTGGAAAATAGTTTTACATAATAACAAAACATGATGTTCTAAAGATATTAGTGACTGTTAACTAAGATTTCTTCCATCTTTGAAAAGAAAACCCGGGTTGGGCGTTTCAGGTTTAAAAGTGGAATCCATTTCCTTTAGTGTAATATTGATAACCAGGAAGAAAATGAAAATATGGCTGCACCATTTTTATTTTGTTTTTATTGATCTAACACATGGTAATTTTTATTACTCTGAAACATAAATACATATCTGTATGGAACAGAACAAGCATCTACTGAATACAGTGCTCACATGTAAAACAAAATTAAAAAGTAGAAAAGCACAAGACTTAATAAGTAACTAATTTGATCAGAAACTAAAAGAGCCATTAGTTTTGTAACGGAACCACGTTACTTAATAGATTATCAGATACAATCTCGAGTCTCCAGCTGTGTTAATTAAGAATAACACAGAAAATCAACCCATTCCCATCAGTAACATAATCCTAAGAACTAATGTCCAGGTTAAGATTATCACATCAAGTGAAAGAGGGAATGAATAAAGGAGTAAATAAATTGACAACATTCTCCTCAGGACTGCAGCTGTTTGCAACGGAGTGAAAGGTCGTCAGAAATACTGCAACTGTTAGCTCTTCACAGAAAAGGTAATTTGTCTGAGGCATTACAGCTGAATGCCTCCCATCCCCAAGCATTTTAACCGTCTGCAGCAAAGTGCAACTCACTGTCAAGCACTGCATCTGTTTAAAACAGTGCAGCACTTTCTCCCCCCAATCCAATCGCTCGTAATTCGGTGCACCACACACCGACGATTCAACTGTAAATTTAATGTTCTCTCCTAATGAAATCGGTCCTTTGGACAGGTACAAGACTGGGTATTTTCAGATTAACATATCCAGATCCAGGGTATTTTTGTAAGCGCAATAGGGAATATTTTCCCCCTCGCAAGTGATTATATTTTTTCGTTGCAAGTGAGTGTTTGCGTGCGTGTTCTATGGCATTATGCAACAGGAAAACAAGCAAAAAACCTGCTAAGATGAACCGTCAGTGTATGTGTGTACATAATATGTGAGCGGATTGTGGGTAGCATGTTGTTCCCCGTGTAAGTGAAACTCGACGGTTACAATAATGTCGTTTACATATATACCTTCATGTTTATATATGTGTGTGTATAATCAATATATAGATATATATATATATATATATATTTATATTATATATATATATATAATATATATATATATATATTATATATATATATATATATATATATATATATTTATAATAGATATATATTTATATATATATATATAATATATATATATATATATATATATATATGTATATATTTATCTATATATATATTCAGATTACTCGGATAAGACTTAGTTTAGACGGGATGGTTTAGATTCTTGGTTCTTTGTTTTACAAATCAGAAGCTTTTGATGATATACCGAGTTCATCAGTACCTGAAGAAAGAGAAGTTAAGAGGGCATTATATGAAGCTGACGGCCGGACTATGTATGTATTTTCGCTATAGATGGCCAAACTTCTTGACCGAATTGATCCTAAGTCGGATCATAGATGCAGATTTTATAGAGCATGCCTTTATCCGGGTACCGTATTGATCCGGATATCCAGCGTATGCTAACTTCTTGATCGTTATTCGTAGAGAAACATGAAAGCATTTCTCTGAAAGAACGTTTCCCGAGGATACCAGTTCTTACTTTTCTTTTGCAATGAAAAGTAACGATAATAATACGGTTCAAACCGCGCTGGCCTACGATTGCCTGCGCCTCCGCCAGCTAGTAGATATATATATATATATATATATATATATATATATATTATATATATATATATATATACATACACACACACACACACACACACACACATATATATATATATATATATATATATATATATTGATATATAGATATATATATATATATATATATATACACACACACACACACACACACACACAAACAAGTATTAACGCGCTTTATAAGCTGATGCAGGTACACGTACATTGACATATGTGCAAAATATCTTTGCAAATGACATGCCCAGCATGTCCGTAGCTTAACGACCGACAATAAAATCATTAGTTTGTTGAGATTGGACGTCAAGTGCAGGAGATCGCAGCATGCTTTTGCGAAGCAACTGCGGTGCGTTTTTATAGAAAGTCATTTAATTGCAGGTGAGCTGACTGCTACCTGGCTGTCTTCGCCATTCACGACTGAAATGAATACAATAGCATTCATTTGTCTCTCTCTTTTGCTGTTTTTTTTTTCTCTTCTAATACTTTCCCGATGTTGCTGTTGCTGGCAATGTTGTTTTGTCATAGTTTCAGGTTTTTTTTCTGTTGTCCTTCCATTTATTTTTCCTTCTTATTTTTCCTCTGCTTCAGTTCAGTTTAATTGCCAGTTTCTTTTTCATTTTTGCCATAGGTTTCTTCTTCTTCTTCTTTCTTCTTCTTCTTCTTCTTCTGTATCATTTTAGTTTACTCTTAGGTTCTGTCTCTAAGTTGTTCCGCCTTTGATGTGACATTAACTGTCTTTTTATCAGTTTTGCTTTTTTAATTTTTCTATCCATCGTCATCATTTCCTGCACTGTTGTCCTGTATTCTTACAGCTGGTTTTCACTTTTTCTTTATCTTCTTCCTTCATCATCATTATCGCTATTATCGTTGCAAGTTTTTCTCCTCGGTTATAAGGAGGTATTAGTCCATTATTTTTTCCTTCACCATCACTATCATCACCATCTTGTTCTTTGTCTTATCCGTCTTCTTCGTTTTTTCTCTTCAGAAAGAAGTGCTGGGCTGATAGCCAGAACATCAGCCACTGCCAAAATATTTCTCTGTTAGGTGACACGAGCCATTAAGGTAAAAATAACGGCCAAGTAACACTGACTTCATAGGTAGCTGAGAGGACAGACCTCGAATTTATATTCACATCGCGACCACAAGTGTTTCTCTTTTTTGTATGATTTTAAATGTATTTTGCACTCACTGCGTTCATTGGACAAATTAGAATCTTTCATCAGTTTAAACAGTCATGTAGTGAGGACAGTTAAATAGGTTTGACAAACTAAATATAAAAGGTTGTGTACGAATAATGTTGGGCGTTTTTCTTCGTCGGTATTTTTTAATATTGTCTTGAAGGAAAGTTAAAACTGTATCCAGAAGTTAAAGGAAAATTTTTATTCATCATGGAAGAAATGTGTAAAAATGGATAAAAATTAAAATTATTCGTTATATAGAAGAGATTTCTGTTTCTATTCACATGACTCCAGTTATTGTTTTTTGCTGTGATATCTGTCTGCAAAACAAGTGAAAGCGCTACTCGAAATACAATATTCAATTATATCAGAATGAATGGTAAGCCCAAAGGAATTATTTAGAAAAACAAATGATGGCATAAAAGTAAATAAAAATGATTTAAGAATCTTTTCCTTGATTTTTCAGAAGTTTGTGGTTGATGTCAATCATGGTAGCTTATTATAAACGTTTAGAGTAAAATGGTAATAGGCGGAATACATGAAGAATGAGGGAAAAATGCAATTTGAAATTTTAATCAAAGACGTTATCAGCTCATCGTGTCTTTATTTTTATTTCGTGTATTGGAAGATAAAGCTGCGGTTTAGAAAACTAAAAGGTGAATCACAAAATATGAAATAAAAATTTTATGAAAATTTGATTTGAAATTTGAGACATGATAAAAGGAAATAAGGAAGTAACACTTTGAGGAAAATAGAATAAAGTGATGAAATTAACTGTTGGACTTCAGTGGTGCATAATTTTTATTTTCTAGATTGTTTAAGACAATACATAAGACAATACATTTTCTTTACAATGAATACGTGTTTGTAAAATGATTAACCTTTAAGGATTTTTCTCTTTTAGAGCAGCTGCTGAGTAATGATATCTATTTCAGTGTTTAAAGAAAGAATTCCTTCAACTTCAGTTCTATTTGATGATAATGTTAGTTAATAATAAAGATATTTTTTGTATATCTACAACTGCAATTTCGTAAACCACCTATTTTGAAAACACAATAATATTTTGAGGATTTTCACAGCCTCAGCATTTCCATGATTTCCAACAATCGCAACTGATCCAATTTCCTCTTCCTTTGGACACTTCGATTTCAAGAGTTCCCATCAATAACTTTCAGCCATTCGGCAGGGCCCATTAATCCCATTATACCTCCCGCGATGCGTAGTCCAGCCCATGGACCTATTCAGACCTCGGTCCATCCGGAGAAAGGGAATTTCATGCGTAATTGTGTTTTCAGGCTACATTTCGTGCAGAGCCGTACTGTTCGGAACACTGCAACAGAAATTCAGACTTTATGGGCTACCTTGGGGGCGAGGGGCGATAAACCAAATGTCTTAATTTTCGTGACTCATGAATGTAATTAAACGCTTGTTCCTGTTTTATTTACAAATCCTAATTACATTTTCTATATGATCTCCAATGCCATCTTTAAAAGTTTCTTTAATTGGTTAACGAGGCATCCACATCATTCCGGGATGTAAGTAAAGGTCTGATTATATCTTGACAATAATCAAACTCATTAAGTAATATTTGTAAATTCATTAGCAGTATAATAAAACCAAAACGAGAAGGCGGTTAAAAGTTTGTTGCCCGTGCATAAAACTTCATTTTTAGATCAGGCGCCCAGGATTCCATGACTATAAACTGCATATCTTAATTTTTCTGGAGTCCGGACGCATTGAAACCTTCCTTCTTAATGCAGTCCCTCCAAATTTCATTGCAGTATAAACCGAACGTCTTTATTTTCCGGACTCTCATTATAAATTTCATGGCGGGATAAACCGGATGTCTTCATTTATCCGAACGCAAGAAGGTAAGTGAAACTCAGTTACGCGACAGATCTTGCAGGTTTTACGCCCAAATTGAATTAAGTCCAGCGTCTGGGATCGACGCCATGGCGATCGAGAAGGTCACGAAGGCTTTTGGATAAGGTCACGGGTCGAAGTGGATTGCGGCGTAAAGGTCATTGTTTCGGCGCAGAACAGATCGGGAACATTTTGCAAAAGCGTTTCGCAGACAGAGAGAACTGTACTGTAGTACAAGTTGCAATGTAGAAATAGATGCATAGAGAGAGAGAGGAAGGATCCTTTTTTTATATATATTTAACGTGCCGATTAATATATCAAAATTATTAGCGAATCATTCTTGTTATTACTTTTGAAAGCTTCCGGACGCAAATTTGTTTATAAGGTTTTTTACAACTTCCAATTCAGTTTGTTGTCAGAAATTTCGGGGAACTTGTATGACATGTACAGCACCACCTTTGACACAGTCTTTGGAACGGTCCGTTTATGTATAAAGTATAATTGCAGAGAAATGGACATTTTTGTTGTCTTATTATTTATGAATATGTTTCGTTGTTTATTGGTCTACATTCTATTAATTTTTATTGTTATAATGTCAATAGCATCTCTAGAGGGATAAGCGTCTAAGCCAAAAGGAAATATTTTGTTGATATACGTTATTGGTTTCATGTTTTGTTTGTCAGGCTTTCTTAGAGTTGCTTTTCACCATATAATAATTTTAGAACTCTTGACAAACTAGTTTTAGTTCTGTTATTAAAGCATTTCAGTACACAGACAAGACTGAATATGTTTAATAACGCACTTGAACAAGAAGGATATATTCCGTTTTTTACTTTCATAACAATAAAGAAAAAATATAGTCTTGTAAACCTATTTTACAGTAACGGAAATACTTTTAATTGATATCAATATATGCATACAAGAACATATGTTTGAAAACTAAAAAAACGGAATGTGTATCAAGGCACTTTATTTAACATAATATGAACAAAACATTATAATACGCTGGTATAGCCTGTATCAACACACTTTTGTTCATTTATATGCATTTCAGAGACACTTCAAAATTAGAAAAAAAATTATATTTTAATAATGTCTGCTATATAAGTAAAAAAAATTAATTTCTGCGGAACATAGTGTTTCTGATAATTACAGATCGTGGAGTGCGTACAACTTCTCTGGCAAACCTGCCATTACCTCGAGCGAGCACTTAAGCTTAGCCTGACGTATTACAAAGCTTGCCTGAGGATTGCAACATTCCATCAAGTCGAAATATGCTCTTTCCGAAATGACTTGTTCAGAAAAGCATATAAAAAACATGCTTATGCAATGAAGCGCACAGTTTTATCGTTTACTAAACGACTGGCGAAAAAAATATTTTAAAAACATTATATTAAAGAATTATTGCACACGAAAGTAATTTCCAAAATGACCTTTTGGAAGATTGTGTTAATAAAGAAAACATAAAATTTGACGTTTCCTGCTTGGCCATATTATTAGCAACGCCAACCGAGAGGCTTTACTAACTCAAAAAGAAAAAAATATCTATTATATAAACAATATGAGGCACACGAACCCTTTCGAAGTAATGATTACCAAGCCATATGCCTTTGTTTCAATTGAAGTAAGTAATCCGTTAAAATGTTTACGTTCCTATTATAACTCAAAAAGGAAGGTTTTGACATTACCGTGTCCCATCAAGAAAGAAAAATGAAAGCCAATTGGTAAATTGTTGTTAGCATTAAATAAAGTTTACTGGTCCAGTTATGAAATTGTATTCCTGTTAAATATACAAAAATGAGAAGGAAAGATTTCACTAAATTTATCAACAAATTTGAACATTTTGATGCAAATGTCAACGAGACACAATATGACAAGAAAACTTCATGTGAATCAATGCCAGTGTTATCGAAATAAGCGTCGGATGTTGTAACAGTTTCTTTTCGTCCGATGGAAACGTCAGGCATTCTCTTACTGCTTGTATCGCTCTTGATTCTTATAACCTTCTTCTATCTTATTTAGTTAAAACCCACAATCCTCCTCCTTTTTCTTCATTAATTATTCTCTCTTTCTACGAGCCTGGTCTAGAAAAGAGCATTAGACTGCTTCGGTCCTCCAGACTGTTCTTCGAGAAACTGACACTCCAAGAACAGTGGTTCGTAAGCAGAAGTACTCAATGGCCCTTGAGGGACGAGCAATTATAATTGAGCGTTTGTGGTGAGTGCTGTTGAGTAAGTGTTTGGGGTGTTTTAATAAGGTGTGTGTGTGTGTGTGCGTGTTTTTTTTCTTTCTTTTTTGTCGTCGAGGCTAATTGAGTGCTTGTCTAAGACTCTTTCTGTTTTGAAATATGAGTGTCATCTCTTCAAAACTCATTCGCATTGCAGATTTTGAGAGAGAGAGAGAGAGAGAGAGAGAGAGAGAGAGAGAGAGAGAGAGAGAATATATAACGTTGATTTTTTTTCATAGGTAGTATGTGTTTGTTCTAAAGAGAAGGGGGGAATAAGTTGGATATGAAGAGAAATTTGTAACTGTTGAGAGAGAGAGAGAGAGAATTTTAGTTATATATGCTAGAAGATGTGAGAAAGACTAATTGCTTATAACCCCACTTTTTCGTTTTAGTAAAAAGTATTTACTTGTACTACATATTACTCCTATCCAGATATGGATAGTATTGGAGAACCTTTTTGAGATATTGTCCTCATTATAATCTTTCAGTTATCATTTTACGTGCATTTTTTAATAGATTATATACTAGAGTAACATATTCTTATTCCTCCATAACAGTAGTACATGTCTTCCAAAGTACTGGTTATAATTGCCCATTACAAGATACTTTAGTCTTGAAGACTTCTGTAGCCGGCTATCGTTTGGCGTAAATCAGGCGCGGTGGGCTGTTGGTGCTTTATATTTTATTTTTGTTTTTCAGTGTTCCTTCGGCTTAAGTTGGACTAATTTTTATGATTAAGATTTTCATTTTCTTTTGTTCATCTCCGAGCCAATTCAGTTAGAGTCTACATATCTTATCGATGAGTCTGATTTAATTTATAGGATTGTGTATCCAATTTTTAAAAATATTTACGTTTGACCAACAACAATTAACGCTATGTTTAGCCCAGCTGTCGCCCTGCTTTTGGCTAGCCTTTCTCAACGCTGGCTCCTGAATAAATATACAGAAAGACGGTACGTAACGGGGACACTGATAATAATGATAAACATAACGACGTCCCCATTCCTTTCAATACTGACAATTTCACTAATTGAAGCTGATTGGCAAATTCCCCCATCGGCAACAAACGCGTCAGTTGAAAACAAACTCGTACCTGGCATACATTGATTGACAAACGCATACCTTCAACTTCTGGTGCAATCAGCACACGATACCCAAATTAGGATGCCCTGGACCTGCCAAAGGCGTACACGTAGGAACTTTTAAGAGAAATCATATAACGGGTATTCTTCTGTGCCCCAGGCGATTTTTTGCCATGTGACCTCCGGTGAATGGAGATGTCAGTGAATGCCATCTTGAATGAAGTGTTTGATGCCTTGGGCAGCCTCATGTTCCACATGTGATTGGAAGACCTCGAAGATTAAGAATCCTTCGACTGATTTGAGTTTATTCCTTTTTCACTCTCCTGTTCTTGTTCTTGTCGTTTAATCAAAGCCGAGTTGATTTTTACATGTTAGTTATTCAGTGTTATTTTGTTGTCATTTTTACACTACCTTCTTCTTGTTTTATTCACTTAGTATTCTGGTCAGTTCAAGGCAAGTTCATAACCATTCTGCTCTTTTTTATAAGACTGGCTTCATCTTATACAACGAGAACTACAATAATAGTAACCAAATTACATTTTATGAAGTCTGATGGCCGTTTGAATATATTTGTCTTATGAAGTTTTTCATGCTTATTTTCCTCAACCACCATGCCCGGGCTGGGGCTAATCACTCAGGCTTATCCTTCTTCACATCAGGTTTATGGAAACGTTGTCAATAGATATCGGTGAGAGTTTGTGAGGAGCAGGAAATTAATTGTTAAGTGCAGGGGTTTTGAATGGATGGGGCCGTGGGAGATTCACATACCATCCAAAGAACCACTGCCTTCAACAATGGATCCGACCTACAGTCAAGTGTGACCAATAAGCCAGGGTCATATTCTAAACAATTGAACACTTTATCTTGAATGCGCCTATTTCCGAAATGTTAAAAATAATTGCTTCATTTTCACTTAATAATTTGTTGTCATATTTACGTAATTGGCTTTAAGACCTCATTGGAAAGTGTATTCTATTCCTTTCCATCTGTCCACTTACCAACGTACGCTCTTGATTGGTTGAAATCCATGTTTCCGATATCGCAGACTTACTGTGATAAAGATGCAAATTATTTCTTCAGTAACACTTCTGAAAGAACCCTCATATCTTTTCGTATAAATCATAAACATGCCGATCTATATCGCTATTATAGCAATACAAGCGCACGAAAGACTGCCGTGTAGCAGATCAAACACAGGCGAACAATTGGCTTTCAATAGTTACGTTTTATCTCAGTGTAGGAAGAAAAATAGATCTCAGTGTAAGAAGAAATAAAGACATATGGCTATGCAAGTGCGAAAAAATTGTAACTTAAGAATAGATTGCATGTAATTTACATGGGCACGGTAATATTCGAGATAACATGAAATATTGTCGTATATGAGGCTGTCTGTGGTAGGTGAAAGGAACAGCCACTGAAACATTGGCTGGAAGGCGGGAAATTCCAGTCAATGTTTGGCAGTGGAATTACGGTTTTCTTTTCAGAATACTTTGGTATAATAACATGTTTTTCCCGCGCCTACAAATGGATATAATAGCCCAGTGACTGGACGGTTCCAGGGAGATTTTGTCAGATAACTTATCGAGCAAATGTTTGAAATCTCATTTAGCTCCCGTCATCCCGTGTGTTGATGACATGTTTGTGGCAGAAAAGACCTAGACTTTTTTTTAAGGGATTGGAATGACATTTAAATAGAATGAATAAATAATGATTACTATAAGCAACTAATGTTGGCTGATCTACCGGTCAACATCATTAAAGATTAGTC
Source organism: Macrobrachium nipponense (assembly GCF_015104395.2). Classification (NCBI taxonomy): domain Eukaryota; kingdom Metazoa; phylum Arthropoda; class Malacostraca; order Decapoda; family Palaemonidae; genus Macrobrachium; species Macrobrachium nipponense. The sequence goes on from NC_061104.1 coordinate 31,384,383, forward strand.
TACCAGTTTACGGACATGTATGTAACTTTGGTATAATTTTAAAGTTCTTATTATATTCATGGAATGAAATTGTACAAGGAATAAAATCCGAATGATGGGTCCACGTTTAGCCTTGGGTATACGAGTGAGATAAATATTCACTTGTGTTTGATATGAGCAGACTGTTTCATTCAAGCTCGTCTCTTGAGCCTGTATAAGCATATTATCGATATAATCAGCGTGTTTTATGATTTATATAAAGTAGTGTGAAGGCTCTGGCTTATATAAACATTCAAATATTTTACTGAAGAAATCGTTAATTATACTTATCATAATAAGACGTTAATTTTCAGCCAGTCACGAGGTATACATGCGCAGTGCCAAATAGTCACCCGTGGGTGGACAGATGAGTTGAAATAGACTCAGGGATTTTTGCACCAGAACGCTAAGGTTGCTTGTTTTTTTTTTAACACATGGATAACTTGATTGATTACGCAGAGTCCAGAGGTCCAAAGCTGGCCTTATGCTTCCTTATCCACCTACAATTAGGTAAAGGTCTGTGGTGGCATAAGGCCAATTTAACCTAGACCGAGGAATTTCACATTCGGACAATAACATGTATGGGTAGATGCTAGTCTGTAAGGCTGGCATGGCATATGTGAAAGTTAGTACATTTGGGATAATGCTTAACCACTGTAATTGTATAGTGTCCCTATAGAATTTATATATTCACAATTTGCGTATGATAAGGTCTCATTGTGATCCACTGTTAGTTTGCACCAGACCTTAAATGGTTGTTGTCAGTTTTGAAACTTTCCCAGCTCGGTTTTACCATTAAACGTTACTAAGTCGCGTTCCATAAAAGTGCTCACATCCCTAATGAGAAGTAAGATCATAAAGGTGAATAACATTTCTGTACAAGTTAATGATGTACGGGCTTCTTCCATATGAACCCGAAGACGTTTTGAATGATAAGGAAAGATAATGATCGGAAATCATTTGCCGAGTGCATGAATCACAACCACAGTGGTGCAGACTCTCCAGAGAAGTGTCATTAAAAGGGTATTTAAGAGAGAAGCCTCGAACGAACTCAAGCGTGAAAAATCTCATCAAAATCTCGTGAATTAGCTCGACCCTCGTTGAACTACGAGTTCTTTCTCTCGTCTGTGTCTCGTACTTTCATCTCACATCGCATATCCCGATCTTTTACCTCGGGTTGGATCTCAGAACTTTGTCCATTTGTCTCGCTTTAGAGTAATCGTCAATGAGTAGAACAGGATCAGAGCCAAATTTATGGCTCGTTACCTCTCCTGTTTTCCGCCCATTATCGCAGCGCCATTAACTGGGCGTCATATTACGCAGTTGGAGTAGTAATGATTTTTTTTCGTTTTCTTAGCATGTTTAGTTTCTTTATTTTTATTCCTTTATTTCGATTTCGGAGGTCAAAATGCAGTACCATTTATTATTTAAGTTTTTTTTTTTTTTTCTTTTTGAGACGAGCCATTTTCTTCATAAGTCAAATTTATAAAGGATTTCTTTGAGAATTTCATTCTCTTAACACAAAATAGCATGTGTATATATATATATATATATATATATATATATAGATATATATATATATGTATATATATATATATATATATATATATATATATATATATATATATATATATATATATATGTTTGTGTGTGTGTGTGTATGTAAAATGAGACAGACGTGGGCATGTTTCTTTAGGTAATTTTTTTTCTTGTATAACGCCAAAATTTCTTTTTAAACTCAACACTGATATTTTATTTGTTATCCTTCCAAACCTCAAAGAAAACAATACAATATGTATTCTTTTCTAGAGAGCGTTTATTACCTCTTCTCTCTTTCCCATTATTTGTAATTATGAGTTTAGTTTCATTACTCTTTTTTATCAAGAAAAAGGTTTCATAATTCAAAATAGTTAGTGGTCTGAAGTTTTTATCTTATGATTTAAAAAAAAAATTATGATGGATTATTTATTTTTTTTCTTTTCATTTTACTTGATGCGTCTTTTCCCATCATTACTGCCAAGTTTTCTTCAAGGCCGTTTATTAGCCTTTGTGGAACTTTTTACTGAAGTCAATTAAATCTTTATGACATCATACTTCGCAGCATTATTCCTTTCTAAGCTTCAAATTTCCTGCATCACTAACTTTAAGCACCCACGCAAACGAGCTTGAATGGAGAGAGAGAGAGAGAGAGAGAGAGAGAGAGAGAGAGAGAGCAGTGTAGAAGTTCTTTCTTTAGGTTTCCTGGCTTTTTCAATGATGCTGACATCATCATTCCTTAACTTCCCTGAAGTTATGAAGATTTGACACCCAGCCAAAAAGAAAAGGGAAATTATATAATTTTCCAAATCAGATTCGGAAGGTAATTTTAAGATTACATTTGACATCATAAGCAACATCCTTTGTTGCATTCATATTGCTACATATTGAGTTTTGAAATTACATTTGACATTTCCAATCCAAAATAACCTATATATTCTAATTATAAGACTTTACCCAGCCAAGACTTAGTAAGGATGTGCAGTTCAACCTTAACCAGGAATCAAAATTGACTATGTGATAGCTGTGATCCCATAGACTGCTTTTTTGCTTTATGCTGTGTGGCGTTGCAAAGATCATGGTCATCGCCGCCTCATTGTTGCAAAGATGGAACAGTGTCCGGACGTGATGGCTTACGTCTTGAGACAACCTTGTTGTAGAATAAAAAAAAAAGAAAAGTTTTGTACAATTGCAGAAACGCAGCGAAACATTTATTGATCAAGTTTAGATTTATGTCTGAGTAAGAAGATGGCCGCTTTCATGGTTTCAATTTAACATTCATCTCTATTCATCGATAATTTATTCCACAAATGCTAAGTACATTATTATGGAACTTTCTATGTTTAATAATAATAATAATAACAACAATAAAAAGAGACACGATCGTAGCAAAAGCCCTCCACTGGAGCCTGTGCAAGAAACACCAGCTGCCTTGCAGTAATAAGTGGTACGAACACCAACCTAAATGCATGATAGAAAATGATCAAGCAAAGATCTTCTGGGACTATGGTATCCGAACAGATGGGGTGATACGTGCAAATAGACCAGACGGGACGTTGATTGACAATATCAAGAAGTAAGTATCACTCATTGATTTCGCAATACCATGGGACACCAGAGTTGAAGAGAAAGAAAGGGAAAAGATTGATAAGTATCAAGACCTGAAAATAGAAATGAGAAGGATATGGGATATACCAGTGGAAATTGTACCCATAATCATAGGAACACTAGGCACGATCCCAAGATCCCTGAAAAGGAACCTGGAAAAACTAGATGCCTAAGTACCAGAGGAATGTGCTCCTAGAAACAGCACACATAGTGAGAAAAGTGATCGACTCCTAAGGTGACAGGTGGCAACCCAGAACCCCACACTATAGAAACCACCCAGTCGAATAGGATGACGGTGATAGAAAAAAAAAAACTGAATAAATAAATAAAATAAAATACAAATGAAAAAGAAAAATAAATAAATTAGTAACACACACACGCATATATATATATATATATATATATATATATATATATATATATATATATATATATATATATATATATATATGCATATATAATATATAATCTGATCTTGCTTGTTCTCCCCCGGTTGGTCACCTGCAAACTGCTGCAAATTGTCTGCCCTTGGTGGGGCGGGGTTGGTAGGGGACTGGAAGAGTAGGGGGAGACATCCTGCAAACCTGCTTGTCCGGCCTGGGTGGGGAAGGTAGGGGAGACAGCAGCCCCGGGTTCCAGCACGCATAGCGCTCACCAGCATGGTTGTAATTATATAATAATAATAATGTTACAATTACCATAAGCCACAGTTTTGTTTTCTACCGGAAAGGCAGAGGGTACAGCCAGTCTAAAGCATCATCTACCTCAAGCCCATTGGTACCTTGGAAGAAGAGAAAAGTTGGTCCGTTCTCTAAAGTAAGAGTTGTATGTGTTGGGAAAAGTATTAACTGGGAAACAGAGATGAAGGGAGAAGGTTCCAAGTTTACCTTTAGAGGGAAAGAGAACTGATGATTTCCAGAGAATAAAGGGTTGAGTTCTTTCTGTTATTCATTGAAATCCTGAACAGAATATAGCCTGAATATTTGGTTTTAATATCTTTTACGGTAATCACAAAATCACAGTCTTTATTTTCATCCCATATAGTTTTTATAATTATTTTGTTGTTGTCGTGAGATCATCCTCGCTTATCATTTCATTATGTATCCTCCTTCTCCCTTTTATTTTTGACTTTTTATTTTATATTTATGTTACTTATCACTATTTCGGTTACTGCCTTTTCTCTTTCTTTTAGTCAGCTATTTTTTTTTATTCTTTCTCTTAACCCGTTCTTCCTGTTTTGTTTCTTCGTTCTCATCTCCTTCAATTAGTATCTTTCTGCCCTATTCTTAGTGTTTTTATTCTTCTTCCACACCAGTCAAAACGCGCACATCCAAAAACTCAATGGCCGATTCTGCATCGCTCTCTTTCTCGCAGATAGTCCGAGAGCTCACCCAGTGAAGCAAGTCCGAGAGCTGACTCAATGAAGCAAACCAATCAACACACTCCTGCGCCTCCAGGTACCAGGCACATGATCCATGGCCCTCCGCTCCTCTAATGACAGGTGTTTAACTCCGGACTGTAATTGTGGCAATCCCAAAGACAAACGCAGGTAGATAAAGGCTTGCTTAAGCAGCAGGACACCTGATACCTGCTGATAAGCAGCAGATGAATTCGTCGATTGATGTTTATGAGTGGTGATTGGATCAGTGTCAGTTTATAGTTCTGTGTTTTCATTGATTAATTTTGGGTAATTTGTTAAGTAATAAAAACTTCATTTATTTTTAATTGTATTGGAATTCGTGGAGTGGTGTTTATGGAGACAGGTTGAATATCTAAAGGAACTCATTATTTTCCTAATTCTTATTCTTATAAGGAAGTTAGTTTATGTTTCGATTCAATAAATTATTGATGATAATGAGGATGGATTGACTTGCTCTAGGAATCTATAACACATGCAAGTATTTAGGGAGTTGTTAATTGTATAGCAAGGTATTGTTTTATGCTGTTATTATTCTTCTTAGTCTCCTTAATCTTCTTAGTGTTCTGTAAAAGGAAACTATTGATATGGCTTTGTCTGTCCGTCCGCACTTTTTCTGTCCGTCCTCAGATCTTTAAAACTACTGAGGTTAGAGGGCTGCAAATTGGTATGTTGATCATCCACCCTCCAATCTTTAAACATACCAAATTGCAGCCCTCTAGCCTCTTTTATTCAAGGTTAAGGTTAGCCATAGATCGTGCGTCTGGCTCAGCTAGAGATGCTGCATAGCTGCTGACGCATCTTCATTTTACCACATCTGGGAAGGGAAGCGACTAAGCGCTGCCCGGTTGTGGCTGAGAGTTTCATACTGCAGCACATCGCTGTACAGGAAACTCGGTTTTGCCGAAGAAACTTCGGCGCATTTTCTTCTTGTTTTTATTTGATTTTGATGAAACTTCATCTGTCGGCACCTAGCTTGTTAATGATCATTGCCCTCAAATATCTTTAGTATCATCTTGGCCCGTTTTCAAGGTCGCAGAACAATTTTAAGTTTAAGATTTAAGCTGTGTCAAAGAGAGTCTCAGGTCTTCGATGTGTATTGCAAAGTCTAGAATCATTGCGACGGTCGTTATGTAATTTTTCTCCGGTGTGGACGACACTTGATAGTTGAGTACCCAGGGGGATGGCGGGGATTTATACAAATATTTTGGCCTTTATTTATTTTGAGCGTTAGTGCGAGGAGGCCTTTTTTTTCTTCTTGATAAAACTGGTACGACAAATTTCTGTAAGGCCTCTGATGGTTGTTTTGCTTCAATGCGCTTTTGCCATACGTATCATCATCCAGTATCAGATATTCATCTTCATGACAAGTTAAATCAAGTACTGGGTAGTTCCTGGTATATGTGTTCTCTCGCTGAAATTTATTTTGGTTTTAAAACATTATTATTAAAATCCTTTAAAATAAAAGTTTTTAATTTGACAGCGTGCCATATAGTTTTTATGATGGGCTTCCAGTTTTCCCATAACTTGAAGCACTTTTTTTTTTTTTTTTTTTTTTTTTTTTTTTTTTTTTAAGCCTGTTGAGTTGGCAAGGATTGAGGGTCAGTCTTTCAAGCTAACATCTTTGCAGGATCACTGCTTGATCCATCTCGACATTCAAAATGGCATATAACGTTTATTAGTATTTCATCAATACAATAAATGGTCCGATACACGGGTTTTCAAAAGCAGTTCTACGCACGACAGACGCAAAAGAAAAAAAAAAGTTTAATAAAACAACTATCCATCATATTTGCACCCAAGCTAAAGAGTCTGAAAAGCAATAGGAAACTCCTATGTTTAGAATAGATAATCCTGCTCTTGAAAAGATTTCATTGTAGTTATGGAAAATATAGGATTTATAGATCCTTCTTGACAAACATCTTATGGTTATGATAAAAGTATGGGCTTACCATGAGTTTAAAACTGCCATTAAAAACACATCTGACTTCAGATATTTTCATTGGAACCTGATTGCTTGCATAAAAACAAAGAGATGTAGTAACTAATTGTTTGTTTATAGACAGGAGATGTGGTCTTATTTTTTACCTGTCCTGCCCAAACTAGGTTTCCGCGACACATGTTCGTCGTAAGGATTTTAGAACGTCATTTTACTTGTTTTTCTTGAACCAACCATCTTCTAAATGAACCATAACGGTTAAGCTGCCATTGTGACAAGGCGGTATGGAAAGACAAAATGGGAACAAAACAGTAAATGACAGATCACAGGGAAAACCATAAACGGGATTAACGTGAAGGAAGAGAATGGAATGGCCGAATAGGTCTGACTGCGCTGGTTTCTCTACCCGGCCATACCCAGCGATCTTAGAGTGTTTGACAGACTAAAGATGAAGCAAGAATCTTTTCATAAAGTTTTGAAAGGAAAAATTGTTTTAAACAAGGCAAACGGTAAACCATAAGAAAAATGCAAATAGATGGCATTAAAAAAGACGTTTCCAAAATATCGCCAGGAAAATAAATAATAGTTATTGGAAGGTCTGATAATGTGCCCATTATTTTAAGTGGTTTTGACAGAACTTCCTCAGAAATTAAATAGCGGCCTGAAGAAAACAACATTGCTGTAAGCGATCACATGCAAAGTGATAGGCATGAAAAATATGAAAAACTGAAGTCAGTAGGCTGACCCATGGGAAAGGTCTTTTGAAGAATGGATTGAGTATTTCCAAAGGAAAGAAGCTTTTCTTGATAAGAGTAGGATTGGGAAAAAAAAAACTATCGCGAGAGTATATATAATATTCTAAGGGGTCCACAATAATAAAAATTGTTGCGAGTCCGTGTATAATTTTTAAAACTTTACCAAAAGCTTTCGAACCCTTCCCTGGGTTCATCTTCGAAATTAGATACACCATATACTGAGATGAACCCAGGGAAGAGTTCGAAAGCTTTTTGTAACGAGTTTTTAAAATTATACCCGGACTCGCAACATTTTTTATTATTGTGGACCACTTAGAATAAGGGTAGGATTGATAGGACGAAGAAATGCCAACAACTGACTGAACCAGGAGTCTCACTCCCCCCCCCCCCCCCCCCCTCCAACATTCCAACCACCTACTAACTTTTTCCGTGGGTGTCAGGTCGATTCAATGGTCGGTATTTTGTATTTCTCTGAATTTGTTGAATCGTAGCAGGTGGGTTCCTTGCGGTTAGTGATTGTTTTTCCGAAACTGTGACCTTTTTTTGTTTTTATTAAGGTCTGTATCGAATTTTATGGATCGAATTATCTGTTGAGCTCTGGTAACATTTAGTTTCATTAGATTATTTGATGAATCTAATCATTAATTAGATATTCGCCTTTTGTTAACTCACTAAAGAAAGTGCCTTCATGTTCAGATTCACCTGAGTGATATTGCATTAGAATTAGAAAAAGTGAATCACATTTAGGACTTACATTTTCTTTTATATTTTAATAAACGCCTGCACTTGTTTTTTTCTTGGGCCACTTTGTGAACCCCCTAATGCCTACATTCAGGACTGTTGCAATTCACATTTTCTGATTGATTCAAGTAAATATTTATTTTAATTCTGCTCTGTGATTGGTTGACACTCGAAAAGAATCACTTCAGTTGTTTGATATCAGGGGCAATTTTAGGTCGATTTATCCGGGCAGAACTCCGGTCACTTCCAGGCGGATACAGAACACCAACAAACATAAAGTAATGATATTTTTGGCTTGATATATTTTGTTCTACACGATACTTGCCGGTTGGAAGAGAGAGAGAGAGAGAGAGTTGTATACATTTGCCACAGTAAATAAAATATACTTAAAATAAAGAACGCAGGTTGTGATAAATTACTGAATATAAAAATGCCTTAGTATCCTCGCAGTACTTTCGCTGCTTTACAAACACAAACTATGAATGGCGTTTCTTGGGCTATTTGGATTTTGTTATTCTTGGATTTATATATATATATATATATATATATATATATATATATATATATATATACATATATACATACACATACATACTTAATATATATATATATGATGTATATATATATATATTATATATATATATATATATATATATATATATATATATATATATATATATATAATACCTCAATGAACCGAAAATCTTATGTAGATTTAAAAGTCAGTTTTTTAAGCGTAAAAATACTTGAGCCCAAGAAAAAGTCACTTAATATTTAGAAAATATGTTATCACTTAATTATATTACTCCCATTATATGGTATTGTTAACATGAGTCATCACTGAGAAGCAATCATCAATAATCAACAGAATTAAGGTGATAACACCACTCCCTCATCATGATCACCATTAATACCTCCAAAGGACCTCATCATGATCACCATTAATACCTCCAAAGGACTAAATGCTGATGCTCAGGAGGCAGCGCTTCCATTTGCCTCCAAGGTCAATTATATGGCTTGATTCTTTCTTCTTTGGTCTTCAGGCGTCGTCTCTCACTATTGAAAGGTGGTCGTTGACGAGGTACATATTTTGCTCCCTTGAATTGACGCCTTTCCACCCACGTTCTGACTCGCTCTTTGAACATAGACCTTTATATATTTTCCTATATATATATATATATTAATATATATATATATATATATATATATATATATATATATATATATATATATATGTGTGTGTGTGTGTGTGTGAGTGTGTGTGTGTGTGTGTGTGTGGTGTACACACTATGTCATTACGTTTCCTTGTATATACATATATTATATATATATATATATATATATATATATATATATATATATATATATATATATATATATATATATATATATATATATCTAATAAAAGGAGCCCATAAAAACACCAAATGTAGAGAGAAAAGTACTATATTTCAGAGACTGCTGTCTCTCTCTTCAGGTATATGAATGAGAAAAGTTTACAGAAAAGGTGGTATTTATACCAAGAGATTCGTCCACAAATAAGCCAATTTAGGTCACCCCCGCTGATAATCTTCCTTTAATCTTCTTAAGCGTTGGTTGAATGAACACTGCGTCGACGATGTCCGATGTCCAATTCCCTTTTGAGATGTTCATTACCTGCTTCTCTTTTATTAAGGCCGATTCCATCATTTGACTCTTGTACCGGCAGTTGCTGCTATAAATTACACGTGACATATTCCAGTTTATTCTATGGTTATGTCATTTATATGGTTGAAAATAGCCGAGTTCTGTTGTCCATATCTAACTGACCGTTTGTGTATTAATAATCTCTGGGGAATTGATTTACCTGTAAATCCGATGTAAGATTGGTCACAGTCCTGGCATGGGATCTCATATACCCCAGAGTCTTTGGGCGATGTCTTTTGTTGGACGTTAATCAGGGATTTGGCTAAGGTATTTGGGTAGGTAAATGCAAAAGGGTTGGATTTCCCAAGGGTGTGAGTTATTCTCTTAATCGTCTCCAGGTGGGGAATTTTTATTTTATTGTTGGGTGTGTCTCTGGTCTTGTCTTTAGGGGGTCGGTAGAAAATTACATTTGCTTTTTGAATTGCTTTCTCAATTAATTATGGTCAGGATACTTTAAAGATGAAAGTTGCTTGCGAATTAGTTCAAATTCTTTTTCCAGGAAATCTGGGGAACAAATTCGTAAGGCTCTTAAGAATAGGTTGCTAGCTAGACCTATCAAGATAGGTCTAGCTAGCAACCTATTCTTAAGAGCCTTACGAATTTGTTCCCCAAATTTCCTGGAAAAAGAATTTGAACTAATTCGCAAGCAACTTTCATCTTTAAAGTATCCTGACCATATAATTGAGAAAGCAATTCAAAAAGCAAACGTAATTTTCTACCGACCCCCTAAAGACAAGACCAGAGACATACCCAACAATAAAATAAAAATTCCCCACCTGGAGACGATTAAGAGAATAACTCACACCCTTGGGAAATCCAACCCTTTTGCATTTACCTACCCAAATACCTTAGCCAAATCCCTGATTAACGTCCAACAAAAGACATCGCCCAAAGACTCTGGGGTATATGAGATCCCATGCCAGGACTGTGACCAATCTTACATCGGATTTACAGGTAAATCACTTCCCCAGAGATTAATACAACACAACTGGTCAGTTAGATATGGACAACAGAACTCGGCTATTTTCAACCATATAAATGAACATAACCATAGAATAAACTGGAATATGTCACGTGTAATTTATAGCAGCAACTGCCGGTACAAGAGTCAAATGATGGAATCGGCCTTAATAAAAGAGAAGCAGGTAATGAACATCTCAAAAGGGAATTGGACATCGGACATCGTCGACGCAGTGTTCATTCAACCAACGCTTAAGAAGATTAAAGGAAGATTATCAGCGGGGGTGACCTAAATTGGCTTACTTGTGGACGAATCTCTTGGTATAAATACCACCTTTTCTGTAAACTTTTCTCATTCATATACCTGAAGAGAGAGACAGCAGTCTCTGAAATATAGTACTTTTCTCTCTACATTTTGGTGTTTTTATGGGCTCCTTTTATTAGATGGAATTCTGTTGTTACAGAACACTTTTACCAGTCATATATATATATATGTGTGTGTGTGTGTGTGTGGGCGTGTGTGTATGTTTGTGTATGTACACTATGTCATTACGTTTCCTTGTTTTCCTTTTCATTTTTGATGAGTACTGATGATATAATGTTTCATCCCTTTGACTTAAGATTCCAGCGTTGCAACCTTTTCAAAGAAATTTTCAGTTCTTACCAGATATCGTAACTAGTGATTCTAATCTTTGAAGTTTTATAACTTGTGATTCTTGTCTTTCTGATTTTCTAAGACCTTTGCTTTTTATAATCTAATGTTTACTTCGGTATTATTTTCCCTGACCGTACTTATTTCATCTTGCAGTGTTTTTTGTTTTAAAAATTATATATTTGTACGTTGACAATTATATGAGTTCCCACCTTTATATTAACCCCTTTTAACTAAAAACCATATAAGTGGTGCTTTTGTTGTCTTCAGCTTCACCTATTTCTTCATCAGCTGAGGGACTCATCCTCCCCTTCATCTCCTGTTGGTACCCTGCACACACACACACACACACACACACACGTGTGTGTGTATTATATTACTGAATTCGATTCTTGCGTGTCGCTTATGAGCCTTCAAGATGGGAATTAGCACACGGCAAGTAGTCGACTTCGATAGTTTAAGCCTGGGTGATGACCTATTTGTCTCATCCAAAATTATTAGCAACTACACTTTCCAGTGTAGACCTAGATATGTGGTTACTCCACCGCGCACCTCTGCAAGGTGCAATTTGCCCAGGTGGTCAACTTCGAAGAGTGGTGCATCTCTCGGTTTTGCGTTCGGTAGGTTCATGGACTGCTCCAAGCTGCAGAAACGGCTCTGAGGTCAAGAAAAAGCGTATGGGCCTGGTACCTAGCAACTTTATCCCTTAGGACTTTTGGATACATTCCTTCCCAACCTGTGATTATTCACACACACACACACACACACACACACACACACACACACATATATATAGATATAATCTATATAAATATATATAGATATATATATTCATCGAGCTACAATGGTCCTTTAAAATCCAATTCGCTCTACCTCGAAATTAATATATTTCCATATATGTTAACCGGAGGGGAATTTTTTAGTTGATAATAATTTCGTCCTCTCGTGGGTTCGAACCAGCGCCAAGAGAGCTGAGGAGAAATCAGGGCTCCAGTGACATTATCGACTCTTTGGGCGCTGGTTCGAACCCACGAGGAGACGAAATTATTACCAACTAAAAAATTCCCCTTCGGTTAACATATATGAAAATATCTTAATTTCGAGGTAGAGCGAATTGGATTGTAAAGGACATTTGTAGCTCAATGAATGTATATGACTCACGGTGATGTGATGATTATTCATATATATATATATATATATATATATATATATATATATATATATATATATATATATATATATATATATCATTTGAGCTACAAATGTCCTTTAATATCTAATTCGCTCTACCTCGGAATTGATATATTTTCATATATGTACAGAAGGGGAATTTTTTGTTGATAATAATTTCGTCCCCTCATGGGATCGAACCACCGTCCAGTGGACAGGAACAAAATCAGGACTGCCTAGTAATGTTATCGAGTCGGTCAACAGAGAGGCTATAAGTTTATATCGATTCAACTAAAAATTGCCCCTGGTACATATATGAAAATATATAAATTCCGAGGTAGAGCGAATTAGATATTAAAGGACATTTGTAGCTTGAATGATCTATATGAATCACGGTGATGTCATAATTATTCCTTACAAGGCTACGTTGGTCAAACGTTCGAATTGGCTAACATGGTAAAGGGGGTTTCATATCGATTCTAATTAGGAAAACACCGAGTTCAACGGTGAATTTGTAAGGCCAGGTTCGATATAAACTTATAGCCTCTCTATTTGCCGACTCGATAACGTCACTAGGCCGTCCTGATTTCGTTCCCATCCACTGGACGGTGGTTCGACCCATGAGGGGACGAAATTATTATCAACTAAAAATTCCCCTTCGGTACCATCTATGAAAATATATCAATTCCGAGGTAGAGCGAATTAGATATTAAAGGACATTTGTAGCTCGAATGATCTATATGAAACACGGTGATGTGATAATTATTCATATTATATATATATAATATATAATATATATTAATATATATATATATATATATATAGATATTATATATATTATATATATATATAATCTATAAATAATCGCTGGTCACTTTTTACCAGATACATATGCAACTGTAATAGCCACAATGCCCTCTTAACATTTTGAATTCTTTGCTATTTTTGGATACGCTTGTCACTACAAAGCCTGAAGATCCAAGCTCAAAGAAATTTTTACGTACGTATATAATGTTATGTATGTGTTGAGTTTGTGTTATATACATCTTCAAACACTACCCGGTTATCTCATTTCTTTATAAGGCTGTTTTGACGCACCGCCAAATCTGAAGTAAGGATCCGCAACTTGATTCATTGCCATATTGAAGAGGAATGCTTCTCCTCCACCAACGAGGAGCAAATCGTACAAATAGGTGAATGTGATAGATCTGTCATCGGGGCTTGAAGCTTGTAAGCAGTCGATTAAAGCTTTCATGGAAGCGAATAAAGTTTTGTCCAGATCTCAGTTCCAGTTCTCAATTGAGCTCATCACAGTAAACATGCCAGACTAATCTTGTTGACTATTAATAGCCAAGAACAAGTTTTTTTTCCTTTTTTATTTTACAGCCACTTTTTTGTCACACCTATTTTATCACTGTGAAGTGTCCTTTATCACCATATTTTTTATTTTCTGTATATTAGGATTTTTCCTGCTATTAAAGGGGGGGGGGGGGGAGTTTTTGAAAAGGGTCTTATCAATCCCACTCTTCTAATCTTGATTTCCAAGTTCTCGGTATTTTTTTTTTTTTTCATTGAAAGGTGGAAAGTGCCTTTATTACTCCCAAAATTATGTACCTCGCTTACTAAATCTTGATTTCTTACTTGATACTGGTATTTTCTCAGGAACGGTGAGCAATCTGTGCTCTGTAGGTACCAAAAAACAAGCATCAAGAAGAACCTGATATAAACAATCTGTATTTTTTGAAATTTGGTAGAGTTTTATTCCGTCTGACGATGGGGGATAATAGTCCTCGTGAAGCTTACGATTTTTGTGTATTTTAATTATACATCAAAATTTATAAACTAGGAATATTTTATTTTAACCTTTGATTTTTTTTTCTGTTCCTTTTGATAATTGTTATTATTCCATTTCGTAACCATATCCAAAACCGACAGGTTTTCATCATTGCCTACATGAACGCCTCAGTGGCGTGGTAGGGATGGTGTTGGCGTCCCACCTCGGTGGTCGTGAGTTCGATTCTCGGCCATTCCATTGAGGAGGGAGAGATGTGTATTTCTGGTGATAGAAGTTCACTCTCGACGTGGTTCGGAAGTCACGTAAAGCCGTTGGTCACGTTGCTGAATAACCACTGGTTCCATGCAACGTAAAAACACCATACAAACAAACAAAGCAAACAATCATTGCCTACATTTTCCTATCATTCCTACCGGGAAAAATTAAATGGTTTTCTTTTGCTATACTAGTCTGTTATTTTTAATTTATTTTCTTTTTATCAAGTCATTCATTTATTCACCACCACCAAAACTGAACCCATGTCCAATCCTATTTTGGTTAGCATTTAGTTCTAATTATTCTCATATATATATCTTATCTATATATATATATATATATATATATATATATATATATATATATATATATATATATATATACATATACATATATGTATATATATACACATATGTATATATATATATATAATAAATAAATAAATAAATATATATATATATATATATATATATATATTTTTTTTTTCCTTTTTTTTTCTTTGATACTAGTTATATATTGATATTTTGTTTGATCATAAGCACATTCGGACACTCGATTCATTTTATATTGATTGTCCATTTGTGTTCTGTGTTCCCTCCGTCGAAATGATGTTACTATTTGTTTCGTGGATTTAAATATTCTTCACTTTGTTAATTCTCGTAATGCTGCATTGTTACTTTATATATTGATTTGTGTTTGAATTTAAGTGACCTTAAATATTATAACTCCCTGTTACTGAATATTTTCTTATTACCTTGTCCTTTTATGAAATGTAAGTTAACTTACGTATATCTCTGTTTTTACATGAGTTATGGTCACTTAATATAGTTGTTAATCTTATTCCAATTAGGAAGGCGGCTTGCAATTATAATTGAAAATGATGTCACTTCTACTCCAATTGCTGTTATTCTAAATCTTTAATGGTATTCTGACTACCAAATACTTCTTGGAACCACAGTTTTCATTTACTCTCTTCCCATTTGATTTATTGTTTTTTTTTTTTTTTTTTTTATTTAATCGTATTGTGAATGGTAAATCGACTTCCAACTCTCATTCTAACTCATTTGATGTTTAGCTCATCCTCTTTATGCTTATAATCCTAACTGAGTTGGCTGTTCTCTTTTTATTTGTTTTTCATTAACAATTATTTTCAGTATGCTTATCACTCTAATTGAAGAAGGACGATGTGGATTTATCGACGAAGTCCGCCTTGATGACGGCTCCTAATATTGATGAAACGTCAGGTGTTCTGTGACATGTCTTGTTAAAAGGCTGCTGGAAGGTCTTTTGACCTAGAGAGAGAGAGAGAGAGAGAGAGAGAGAGAGAGAGAGAGAGAGAGAGAGAGAGAGAGAGAGACTCTGCCAGACGCAAGAATTTTAGTTTCAAATACATAGTAACCCCCCTGAGCTTACACGGTTGCACATAAAACCCGGTGAACGATAATTTTCAGAATTTTGCTGATTTCAATAGTAAAGAAAGTAATAATACAAAATTGCTCAAGTTTTGAAGAAAGAATTTATCTTTTCGTGCAACTCTCTGAGCTTCTTGTTAAAAAAAAAACTATATTGGGATGTTGATTCTTGAATTAGATTTATCCAAAAAACATGCAACCAGCCGTCATCATTTGATGCTTGAATTTTGCTTACGTTAGATCGCCCATCACATTGTAACGCAGCAATCTTGAAGAAAATTAATTTTGCGATAAATTTTCCCAATTAACATCAAAGTATATATTTGCCAAGATTTTCCACTAAAAATTCAGAGAACAACTAACTTAGTACTAAGAATTTGCCATGAGTTCAAGCTAAAAGATTAAATGTAATGAACAGTCTTTCTGAATGACAAAAAGAGTTGTTGCCAAATTATTACTTGCGTTAATAGTAGTAAAAAAATCGAGAAATATTTTACATGGCGTCACTATTTTACAATTCCATGTCGAAACCTAATTCATTGAGGATGATAAAATAAATTCACGGTGTATGTGATGTTTCTCTTGAAAATTCAGTCTTTTACGATACTTAAGATTACAAATATATAAAAAATGAAATTTAGTGGATGATCCTTTTTTCTTTGCTCTTTGATTTTTCATATTTGTTTGCTTGACTCTCTCTCTCTCTCTCTCTCTCTCTCTAGGTACTTCTATTTCCCCAATCCCTTAAGTATGTTTTTCATCAAAGTTTTCCCCCCTCGATGTGGGACCACATTACCGGCTCTTGAACCCCAGGAATTAGTTCCCGGGTTTGAGACTAAGAGTCTCATAAATTTGTATATATATTTGGAGTAATATTGTGGAATTTTCCACTTTTCGTAAAATTTATTGGATCTGATAAATAGGAAAAGATATCATAGCTGGGAATGGGTTTATATCCGAAGCCAAATAGTGGGAACTGTGGTCGGACCATCAACTGCCCGATAATGTTCGGACCTGAGAATTTTCAGGTGGAACTATTCTGCAGGACTGGACCACGGATTCCAGCAGGGTCCGGTTCTGGGTATAGGACTCTCGGCATTCTTTACGATTTGCCCATAATGTGATTAGGGTGGGGATGATTGTTTTCTCGTAATACTCTCAGTCCCATCAAGCAGGTTTGGCTTATACTTGGGCCATTCTAATTATGGTGTGCCATCCCCTGTTGGGCAGGATAAGGACGCCAGACATTTTGGAGTCGGTTTCTCACTTGTGCCATTATTGGAAGAATAAACTCCATGAAAGGCTGATGATATCTTTTTAAGGTTTTCAGGTTTATTTTTTTCATTCTTCCTCCCCCTCTCAAATCTTTATGTCTAGCAGTTGTAAGGATTCGAGTACACCTGGGCCCTATGATGGTGCTCTTCTGGCACACCACGGAAATTCAAAATTCTCCACCTGGATTCCACATCTGAATTATATTAAGGCAAAATGCTTGAAAGCAATGAATTTGCTGAAGGTCGTGTCTCACACTTCGTGAGGTGCAGACCGAACTCAGATGTTGAGATTATATAAAGCCTTGGTCTTATCAAAATTAAGTTATGGGTGTGAGGTGTACACTTTTGCGAAGCCAAATAGCCTTAAAATGCTCAACCCAATTCATCATGGAGGAATACGGTTTTGCACAGGAGCATTTATATCATCTCCCACCGAGAGCATGCTAGTAGATGCTGATGAGGTGCCACTGGATCTTCCCAGAGGTAAAATTCTGCAGATATTTTAATTTTACCAAGACAGAATTGTCCAGTGAGGCCATGCGGTCAATATTTTTAGAACACTCTTTGCAACATGGTGACTCCACTGCAGTTTTCACGGATGGCTCAAAGTCAGATGATGGCGTCGGCTTTGGTGTAGCCTTCCCTGATGTAGAGAGAAGCAGCAGGTTATCATCTGTTGCATCGATTTTTACAGCAGAATTATATGCAATTTAAAGGCTCTCAAGGAAGTTTTAATTCGAAATGAAAATAATTTTATTATATATTGTGACTCAACAAGTGTTCTTCAGTCACTGGAATCTTTTAACCCTTTAAACCCTCTGATTTTAGATATATTGGAATGGCTGCTTTTACTAAAAAGAAGAGGGAAAGAAATAAAGTGCTGTTGGGTTCCTTCCCATGTTGGGGTGGCTGGGAATGAAAAAGCTGACCAACTTACAAAGTCTGTGGTCAGCTCCCCAGAACCCACAAGATGTCTACTACCATATCGGGATTTGTATCCTCTAGTAGCTCAGAGAATTGAAAAATGTTGGCAGTCCCAGTGGGAGGATATTTTAACCAACCAAAAAATGCGTAGTATCATGTCATCAGTGTCTTCTTAATCATATCCGAATATGCCAAGGAGACAAGAAATGATGTTGTGCAGATTGAGGATTGGACATACAAGACTCACACATGGGTTCTTGATGTCTCGCGAAAATCCTCCATTTTGCAAGAACTGTTCTGTGCCCTTGACAGTGAAACATTTGCTGACTGAATGTCCCAGATTCGAGAATTTGAGACAAAGGTTCCTGTCTTGGGGTCGTGACAGAGTAGGTAATTTTATCATAGCTACAATTCTTGGAAAGGATTGTAATATAGAGCAGTTATACATCTATATGAGGGAGGTGAGCCTCCTCAACCAAATTTAAATTATACCTAGATTGTCTATGTAAGAACTTATATATATGAAC
Organism: Macrobrachium nipponense; assembly: GCF_015104395.2. NCBI lineage: Eukaryota > Metazoa > Arthropoda > Malacostraca > Decapoda > Palaemonidae > Macrobrachium > Macrobrachium nipponense. The sequence goes on from NC_061104.1 coordinate 31,403,052, forward strand.
AAAATTTTTATATAATATATTTATAGATGTTTTTATATGAAATTTATTAAAAAAAAATTTTTTCTATATCATTTATTTCGGTGTCAATTACCCAGATGTTGAAGCCAGATATAATACACAATCAATCAATCAATCTCCAAATGTTGATGACTTCTCCAAAAATCAATTGATAAAAAGAAGTTATAACGAATCTTATTCTCCTCCTGACTTCCCCTTCCCTCATTGATGACGACTTCAATCAAGGATACAGATTTCTCTATGAAATCTTCATCCAAAATTAAATCCTCAATATAGCCAGGTTGTGTGAAAAATTTGAGAATGCTCCATATGGGAAGACTTACCAGTCAATTGTGAATATGAAATGATCTCGACAACTTTGAAATCATTTGGAACTGTTGCAGAAATCAAGATGAGCTTTATTGATATTGAATGTAAATGGGAAGCTTTGGTTCCCTTTAGTAGCCATGATGAGGCTCTAAAGGCTAGTAGTATGATAAGTGCGATACAAATCAGTCAAGCTACAGTATGAGGAACCTTAACAAAGTCCCCAAAGACTTAATGTTCTTATACATGCCAAGCCCAGAACCCAAGCATATATGCTTGTCCTGGTGGACATTAAAAGTGATAAAATGATCACGAAGATCAAACCCGCTTAAGCTTTAGTTAAGGGAGAGGAGTACTATTTAATAAAGACTTATATGAGATGACAGAAGAAGAAATTCTAGAAATGAGCCCCACTTCAGTTTGGAAAGTGAAAAAGACAGCTATTGCCAAGGTGAATATTTTAACCTTCGTAGACTCTGAAGTAACTTCTCATGTCATATTTGAAAATGAAAGGGTACGAGTAAGTCCTCTCCAGAAAAGACCAAAGCAGTGCTATCATTGTTTTCAGTCTGGCCACTCATCAAAAAACTGCAAAAATGTTAAAATTGGTATAAATTGCTCTGGTGTCCATCATGATGAATGTAATAGAAAAACAAAACATGTGAATTGTCAACTGGAGCATAAATCCAAAAACAAAAATTGTGAAATTTACAAATTTGAACTGTCTGCACTAAATAAAGCCAATGCAGAGCATGTAAGTATTGGTTTTGCAAAATGACAATTAGGACAACAACCTAGGAGCTATACTCAAGTTCTTCAGCCAGTACCCCTATCTACCAGTAGGGGTGCAGTGGCAGCACCCTCTAATGTAGCAGGTGCATGAAACCCTGTGGTAGTGGCCCAGGGTGCTCGGCCTGTTGAGGATAAGATGGCACTCAGCCCAACCTCCTTAGAATTGTGTCAGGCTGCATCTCTGCCTACTTAATGGTGACTGAGGAGCAAAAGAACCAAAAGAGGGGGCGTTCCCCCTCATCCTCTCCTCCATCAAATCCAATTAAACTTGCTTGATGAAGGAACCCCAGCTTGAATTCAAACAAGAGAGGGAAACAAGATGGCACTAACAAATTAACCAAACCTGTCAAGACCAGTCCTTGCCAAATCATCTCTTGATAATGCTAAAAAAACCAAAGAGTAAATGAGAGGGCTCCATCCAAAGGGCCTTCCACTAAACCCAAAAAATAGTTGTCACATCAATGCTACAATGGAACTGTAGAGGTCTCACGGCCCAAAGCGAAGTGCTGAAGGTATTGTGTATGTCTCCAGGAAACTAAGCTTGGAAGCACACAATTTAATCCTGGATTAAATTACAGCATATATAATTCTCCACCATTAATAGGAGATAAGAGCTAAGGGAGGTGCAGCAATTATTGCACATAAGTTGTTGCAACACTCCTTGCTATCAATTAATACACATCTCCAAGCTGTAGCTGTAACTGTCATTGTAGACCAGCAGATTACAGTCTGCTCCTTCTACCTTCCTCCTGAATTTGAATTTCACTTATAATGATATTCATTTACTGATCAATCAGCATCCTAGTCCATTCCTCCTCATTGGAGATTTTAATGCTCACAACCCCAGTTGGGGTAGGATGTTGGAGGGTATTATGGATGGTCATGATATCACTACTTGATAATGGAGCCACGACTTATCATAATATCTACTCCAATACCTACTCAGCTATTGACCTGAGCAAATATCATAATATTTACTCCAATACCTACTCAGCTATTGACCTGAGCATTTGGTCATCTAGTATTTATATTAATCATAAATGGTCAGTTAATGAATACCTAAATGGGAGTTACCTCTTCCCAATCTTATACAAAATAACAGTAGTTTGGTCTTTCTGTCTGTTGTCTGTAAGTACTTTTCACCAGTGTGGAATCCCATGTATGTGCTTAACAGCTGATGGACCAATTTATTAGCATTAAGGGTTAAAGAGGGGTGAAGGAGAGAGGGTCTTTCCCTACTCAGTGACTACTTAACTAACAATACTAAGCCATTTTCAAATCGTTGCTGAATATGGTAAGATATGGATGAAAATTACATCTGGGAAAACTACTGCTCAGTTGGTAGTTTACAGTAAACTTTGAATTGTGAATTCTTGCTCTCTGACAAGTAGGGCAGGTACAACAACATAGGAATAACAAGAAAGGGAAATAAAAAGTTCGAGTGTTAGCTCGGCAAAAAAACACTGGTGTTAGATAGATAACTGTTACTTTAGAGCACAGTCACATGGTCTGGGGCTGTGGCACCCAGCCTCACCTCCCGGGTACCGGGCCCAACTAACTAGTTTATATAAAATCGGTTAAAAATCAGCCACCTGAGTCAGCTCCTAAATGGAAGGTTGATGACGCAGACTGTAAGAAATTTAGCGAGTCTGTTCTTATGGAAAAGAATGTATAATCATTTCCATCTGTTTCAGAGACATATAATTATTTTAATGACACTACCAGCAACAGTGCAATTGCCTCTATTCCAACAACGAAAGGAAAGCCCTCTAGACCAGCATTTCCTTGGTGGAACAAAACCTGCAGTAATATGAGAAAGATCACTAGAAAATGTTATAAAAACTATAAGAGGAGTGGAATCGCACAAGCCAAAGTTATTTACCAATGTGCTGTGGTTAAGCAAAATAAATATTTTAAAAAGGCAAAAAGAGAGTCGTGGATGTGCTACATAAATGGAATTAGCTTAAAAACACCATCCAAAACGATTTGGTAGAAAATTAAAAATCTATTTGGCAAGTTTGTCCCTGAACCTCTGCCTATCCTTAAGATAAACGGTGACCTAGTTACCCAACCAGATAGGGTGGCAGAAAAATTAGTTGAACATTTTTCGAGATTATCGAATAATGAGAACTATTCTCGAGAATTCCAAGACATTAGAATTCCCAGATTTCTCTTGATTAGAGTGAAAATAATTTTGAACCATATAATGCAAAATTTACAATGCAGGAACTCAAAGGTGCCTTGCAGAATACCAAAGCATCAGCCCCTGGTGAAGATAAAATACTTTATGAAATACTGAAACATCTCCTAGAAAAGTCAAAGAAATTTCTTCTAGATATAATAAATGAAATCTTGGAAACTGGTATTAAAAGATGATTAGTGCCAGACTTGTATGGCACTTAGAAACAAATAATCTCCTGTCTCCATTCCAGTTTGGCTTTAGGAAAAGTAGATCTACTTTGGAAACCCTACTCAGGCTCTTAAACCAAATACAACAAGGATTTGCTTAACAGAGCCAAACAATGGGAGTTTTCTTTGATTTGGAAAAAGCATATGACACCACATGGTGCTTTGGTATCATAATAAAGTTGTATAAGATGGGCATTAAAGGAAAAATGATCAGATATGTACATTTTTTTTTTATCAGAAAGACATATTAAGGGAACAGTTGGAAATCATGTATCACGACCTTTCTTACAAGAAAGGTCACCATCACCAGTAAAAGGCTCTTTATTTGTAGATTATCTGTCTCTGTATTGCACAGGATATATGAGTTTCAACTAACAGGTTCATGCAAAGAGCCATCAATTAAGTATAAAGTAAGCAAGTGGGCTAATGAGCAAGGAATCGATTCTCCGAATCAAAAAATGTCGATGTTTGGTTCTGCAGGCACCAAACTAAGGAAACCATTCCAACTCTTACCTTAAATGGAACTATTTTACCTTGCTGTACTGAAGTAAAATTTTTATAAATGATCTTTGATGTAAAGCTCACTTGGAATAATCATATTGACCGGTTAAAAGTGAAAGTGCATAGATCACTAAATATTTTAAAGGTAGTATCTAATTTTAATTGGGGTGCTGATAAATCGTTGTTAAGGCTTTACAGTGCAGTATGATTTTCTGAGTAAGACTATGGCTGCCAAGTTTATTCATCTGCTTCAAAGATTAAACTCAAGGGATTGGACATTACATAATATGGGGCTGAGGATCTGCACTGGAGCTTTCAGAACTTCACCCATTGAAAGTATCTATGTAGACTTCCATCAGCTACCACTGGAGACATGAGCTAGGCTGAAAAGCACAAGGGGGAATCCTTCTTTTGAGATCTTGAAACAGTGTGATCAAGTCTTTAGATTTAGTAGATCTCCAGCACCATTTCAAATCAGACCGCTCGGTGAACTGGATGATGGAAATATAAAAACGCAGAAGATCCGACAAATGAAACATCCTGTTATCCCCCCTTGGTTTATTCCAGCAATAGATGTATGCACTAAGGAGATAGAGAAGAAAGGTCGTCTGGAAGAAGAAGTTAGAAACATGTTTTTGGAACATGATGAGAGGCATATAAATGACAGATCAAAATCAGAAGATGAAGTGGGCTGTGCAGTGGTGTGTGAGGGGGAGTCATATATAAAAAAAAGTTACCAGACTCCTCATCCATATTCACTGCTGAAGCAACAACCATAGTTGATGCTTTAAATCTTGCATCTGGTAAGAAATTTGAATCCTCAGTAATATATAGTGACTCGAGGAGTGTTTTAAAAGCCCTAAAGAAGTTTAACCCTACCCATCCCTTAATTCAAAAGGCCCAGGAATGGCTTTTTTATCTTTGTGTTCGCCACAAACCAGTTAAGTTATGTTGGGTTCCTGGGCACACTGGTATAGAAGGGAACGAACTGGCTGATAGTGAAGCAAAGGATGCACCAAGATGTGATTTCTTAACTAATAAGGTGCCACATTTGGATATACATTCGTGTATTAGGAGATACATCCGTAAGAAATGGCAGCAGAGATGGACTTCTCCTATTTAATCCACAAAAGATTCGAGATCATCCTAACACGGCTTAGGATTGGCCATACCTGCTTCACATAGGTATACTTTAGAGGGACCCAGTGCCTCACTTTGTGCTCATTGTGATGGTGAGCTGTGCGTTGAACACTTGCTGGTGCACTGTCCTAGATTTAATCGCCTTAGGTTAAAGTACTTAATAGCTGGGAAGACTATTTTAGGAATTTGAAAAGATGTTGAGGTAGATAACCTTATGGATTACCTGAAAGAATCTGGCTATTTTGATAAGATATGATTTCATTATATTTAGTAAAGGTTTTAGTCATTTTTATTCTATAAAGTATATATTTTCAAATAAGAAATTTCCATATATATTGGTTTTATCTATCATCATTCTTCATTTTTTACGTTCACTTGTGAACACTATTATCATTAATTTATTCATCATTTATCAAACAAATTTATATATTTCATTTTCGTTAGGGCGCTGAATAATTCTGATGGGTTCCGGCGCTTGGTCCTCAAAACTTGAATTTCATAATCAGTCATCAATCAAAGTTTTGAAGTTATTACTTGTTTATATCCTTCCAGCTGTTTATGTCCCTTCCAGCTGTTTATGTCCCTTCCAGCTGTTTATGTCCCTTCTAGCTGTTTATATCCCCTCCAGCTGTTTATGTCCCTTCCAGCTAGCTCTTCGATGAAATTTTTGAAGCCAAAATCTGTTACCGGGCCTGTCTCCAGCTTTTGTGAAAAGTCTAAAGAAAATAGTTTTAATGTTTTAAATAAGAATTTCTCTGCAGATTCATTGTCGGCTGTAGTGCATGTCATCATTTAAATAGTGGGTCATACTAAATATACTCTAGTAAATAGCTTTACTGCTATTCAAAGTTTTAATGTTTTTAAATTGCCTCCCTCCACTGGTAAGGTTCAAAAACAAGGCTCTTGATTCATTTACTGAGTCGAGGTTAGAACTTGTGTGCAGAGAACAGTTTCAGTCGCTCGAAGATTTTTTTGCTTGGATTTCTTTAGTTCATTTCTGTCACCGTGGCCGTCCATGGCCATTATTAAGCTTCGAATGTGGTGTAAAACAACCCAAATTCAGCATTTTCTTCTACTTCCCCAGTATCTTCTCCCATACATATCTGGCTGGAGTCGATGTTTCTTGGTTCAGTATTTGTATCGAAAATAACTTATTAATATTCCAAGTTAATTTTGACTTCTAATCTCCTTTCGTATATTGCAAATGCTCTAACTCCAATAAAAACAATTACCACAAGTATAAGACACAAAAATTCTCTTTAGGAACCTGCTCATGACGAGGACCATACACGCATGAGGTTTAGTATGGTCTTAATGGCTCTTCTTTGACCTATGGACGCCATTAAGATGGTTTTCGTGTTTTAGTAATCTCCTTCATCGGTGGTAGCGCGGAGGCATTTCTGTTTGTGAATGAAACTAAATTGATTTGCGGTTGATTTAATTCTCACGTTCAGTAGATCTTAAGGAATTTCTTTTTTAATTAAATATCTTTTTGAAGTTTTGTGTCAGTTCATAAGTGTAAATAGTTACGCTATATATATATATATATATATATATATATATATATATATATAATATATATATATATATATATATATATATATATATATATATATATATATATAAATATGTAACTGAATCACGAAAATTTGGAACGTAATGAATATATAAATAAAGACAAGAGCCAAGAAGGAAAGGGAAACAATGGAGTAACGCTGCAAGGCCTTTCTACTCTCGTCCTTCTGGCTTCTTAGTAAAGGACGAGAGTTGTAAGGCCCTGCAACGATATTTTCTTTTTCCCTTATATATGCACACGTATATGTAACATACATACATACATACATATGCACACGTATATGTAAATACATACATACATATGCACGCGCACACACACAAAACCAATAACCTTCGTACTTATGAGAGGCAGGCAAGTCCCTGCTTTCGTGGTTATTCCATCTTCTGTTTTCTTCAACCCTAAGAAATTGCAAAGGGCACTGTCCTGCCTTAGCTATGACCATTTCATACACATATGTCTATTGCTCCTGATTTTCACTCTTAAATATTTATCTTCGTGCCATTTTTTTTTATTGCGCTAATATACTTTTACTTCTTGTTATAATAATATTTTCATTTTTTGAATTTATCTTCAGTGATGCCTTGTGACTGACGTGAAACGTGAGCGTATCGAAAAGAATATTTTGATTATTCATTTCTCTCTTTTTCATTTGCATATTAGTGTATAATTATATTTCTAATTTATCATTTTCCACTTTCCATTTCCTTTGTTGTGTATAATTCCCTTGATGGCAAGAATGAAAAACAGCAATTATACGTAACGGACCATTTCTCATCCGTACAACGAATATCCAAAATTACAACGCGATTCTGTAATAAGCCTTTGCCTTATTATAAAGGCTGAGGTGCACGCATGCGCTCTTTCTCCTCTCAGACTTTCTTATTAAATAAGATTCTCATCTGCGCAATTCGCCATTTTTTAAGCCGTCTCTTTATGTTTTTCTTTTATGATATTATGCTAATGAATTCTGCCACATTATAAACCCTTTCGCTTATAGACCGTGGCTCGTCATTCACGCCATCTATGACGGTGTGAGCAGCTTTGGTTCCGTGGGAGAATTCTGGTTCTCTTTCCCCAACATTGTGAAGAAGGGAGACCGGTAGAATATTGTTTCTGGCAACTGTGGGTTTGGTGCAGCTAAAAGATCATCCAGTGTATAGAATACCCGGGTAGCGATGGAAAATAATTATGGTTAAAAAAGACGACCATTAGGTAGATAAGAAGTTTTGGTTAAGAATGGAGGTTATGGTGGATGGAGATAGAACACCAGGCTGGTGATTGAAGGTTCGATTGATGGAAGAACATTAAAATGGTGTTAGAACTGGTAATGGACGGTACGGTGAAGAGACGATGATTAGGGAGAACGAATATCCTGGATGAGAATGGCAGCAAAGTAGAGGAAGGAAGATGACATTTGGCAGATTATATGTTACTGCTGGAAGGTAGAAAACCATGAAAGGGCTCCTAACCTCCCGGAGAGTCTACACGTACCTGGGCAGTGAAGAATCTGGGAGCAAACATAACGATTTAATTAGAATTATGGTCTGGTACAGCGGTAATAGATAAGACGGCGAGTTACGATGACGCTCGAGAGCGACCAAATATGCATTTCCTTTTCTCCTCAGCCTGCATTTACTCTTCATCAGCGAGAAAAAATGAAAAATTCACTGCTTACTCTACTGTCTTTTGAGCCTCATTATGACCCAAGTTCCCTCTCATCAGGCTGCTGAGGCTTGTTGTAAATTTTTCTTTCTTAAATATGAACGTTTACGGTATACCCAGCTCTCCTCTTTCATCCTGGTAGGGCACAGACATACGTGTAAAAACTCACAATCAGAGTTTAAGTTTGCGAGCAAGGACACGTCATTAAGATAAGGTTATTTGTGAGTGACTGGATGAAATGATTATATTCGTTCATTGTTCTCAACAGTTGTATTTATTTGCGAGCGTGAACGCAGACACACGAAAACAAAAACCAGTTATATAAAAAAAAAAATCCAAAAGTTGCGGAGAAAGAGAATCCCCATTTCCTTAAAGGCTATGCTCAACTTTCCCTTAAAGATCCGTAATTAATGAGCGAGGAGAATGCAGGGACTGTAGAAGCAGGTAATAGTCCAGAGAGAGAGAGAGAGAGAGAGAGAGAAATTTTTGTAATTATCTTAGAATCGTTTAGTATGTAACAATGGATACTTTTATTTTCCATTTTCCTAAACTTATTTACGAAGAAGTAACATGCTTATTCAACTTGGAGAGAGAGAGAGAGAGAGAGAGAGAGAGAGAGAGTGAGTGTGTTTTGGGGGGTTTAAGTAGGCGTTTATAAAGAAAAAAGCCATTGCAATCTTGGCGTCGTTTAGTTTGTAACAATTTCTCAATATTAATTTGCAAGGAGAAAGTATTATGCTAATTCGACTTGAAGAAGTATTATGCTAATTCGACGTGAAGAAAGAGAGGGTGGCATTTCATGTACCGGTAGTGATAATTTGCCAGAAATACATACACCATGAACAATTTACTATTATTTTTGCAGTTATACAGAAGGAAATATACTTTGAGTTGTTTTACTATAGTATATTTAGTACTTATACTTACTAATAATATCTAGTATTAGCAAGTATATATCTCATGCCTTTTGTACCAGTAACAAATTCGACCTCTTGTAGCGAAAAACATTTTAAATATATGTAGCAATATGCAAAATGTTTGTTAAATGATTATATATCTGTGCGGCCATTATGAGGTCTGTTTCCCTTAATTATTATTATTTTTTTGGTCTATCACAGTCCTCCAATTCGACTGGGTGGTATTTATAGTGGGGTTCAGGGTTGCATCCTGCCTCCTTAGGAATCCATCACTTTTATTACTGTGTGCCTTTTCTAGGATCACACTCTTCTGCATGAGTCCTGGAGCTACATCTAGTATTTCCAGATTCCTTTTCTGGGATCTTTGGGTCGTTGCCTAGTGTTCCTATGATTATGGGTACAATTTCCACTGGCATATCCCATATCCTTCTTATTTCTATTTTCAGGTCTTGATACATATCCATTTTTTCCTTTTCTATCTCTTCAACTCTGGTGTCCCATGTTATTGCGACATCGACATCAATGAGTGATACTTTCTTCTTGATTTTGTCAATCAATGTCACGTCTGGTCTATTTGCACATATCACCCTATCTGCTCTGAGACCATAGTCCCAGAGGATCTTTGCCAGATCGTTTTCTCTCACTCCTTCAAGTTGGTGCTCGTACCACTTATTACAGCAAGGTAGCTGGTGTTTCTTGCACAGGCTCCAGTGGAGGGTTTTAGCCACTAAATCATGCCTCTTTTTTTACTGGTTCTGTGCAAGTGCTGGGCATTCGCTTGCTATGTGGTTTATGGTTTCATTTTTCGTAATGCACTTCCTACATATGGGAGAGATGTTATTTCCATCTATCGTTCTTTGAACATATCTGGTTCCGCTGTTATCATTCCTTCAGTTTCCTTCTTGAGCTCTCTCTTCTGCACTATAGTCATTGAATGTTTCATCGCTGGTTGGTTCTTTAGTCTGTCTCATGTATTATCCATGCATTGGTTTGTTGTGCCATTCATCTGTTCTGTTTTTCATTCTCTTGTCTCTGTATATTTCTGGCTCCTCGTCTACTTTTATCAGTCCTTCATCCCATGTTCTCTTGAGCTACTCGTCTTCACTGGCTTTCAGATATTGCCCCAGTCCTCCCCCTCCTTCCTTTCATGTTATTTATAGTCTGTCCGTATTTGCTCTTGGGTGTAGTGCTTTGTGTATTGTCATATGTTTCCTGGCCTTTGCTGTCAAGTTCTGCCTTCGTCCATTCCACTATTCCTGCACTGTATCTGATTACTGGTACTGCCCATGTTTTTATGTCATTTATCATATTTCTGGCGTTGAGTTTTGACTTGAGTATCACATTGAGTCTCTTGGTGTTTTATATCCCCTCCTTCCATTATTCCCAGGTATTTGTATCCTGTCTCATCTATGTGTTTGATGTTGCTCCCATCTGGTAGCTTTATTCCTTCTGTCCTTGTTACTTTGCCATTTTGTATGTTGACTAAGGCACATTTTTCTATTCCAAACTCCACCCTGATGTCCCTAGATACAATCCTTACAGTCTGGTTTAGGGTATCTATTTCCTTGATGCTCTCAACATGCAGTTTGATGTTGTCCATGCACATCAGATGGTTAATTTTGTTGCCTTTTTTCATGAGTTGGTACCCAGCATCCATCTTCTGTAGTACTTTTGTCATGGGAATCATGGCTACTACGAAGAGTAATGGGGACAGTGAGTCGCCCTGGAAGATCCCTCTCCTGTTATTAACCTCTGCTAGTTTTTTTCCAGAGCTTGTAGGTATGTATTCCAGTTGCGCCTTGTATTTTTGAGGGAACTGATGGTGTCTTCCTCTGCCCCATACATTTCCATGCTTAGGTTGGTTTTCCTTCTCTTAATGTTCTTCATTACCATTTTGTCTATCAGGAGCTGGTCTTTTGTGCCCCTACACTTCCTTCTGCAGCCTTTCTGTTGGTGGGGGATGGTGTTTGTATCCTCTACGTAGCTGTATAGCCTTTCACTGATGATACCTGTTAGAAACTTCCACATTATTGGTAGGCAGGTAATAGTCCTGTAGTTACTGGCTATATTTCCCTTACTCTTGTCTTTCTGTACCAAGGATGTTCTTCCTGTGGTCATCCATTTGGGCACATGGTGATTTGTGATACAATGCTAGAGTTGTGCTATTCTTGGGTGTGGGGCCTTGAAGTTTTTAAGCCAGTATCGATTGATTTCATTGGGACCTGGGGCTTTCCAGTTGGGCATTGTCTTTAGTTGGTGTCTGATTGTGTCTGTCGTGATCTCAGTGAATCTTTGTTTTATTCTCCCTGTTTCTTCTGCCTTGACTTCCTGGAGCCATGTTGCATGTATGTTGTGTCCATATGTTTTCCCAGAGTCTCTTACTTGGTTTGGCTTCAGGAATTTCTTGGTGGTTGTCTTCCCCTCTTAGTTGGCTGTATAGTCTTTTCTGGTTGGTTCTGAATAGTTTGTTCTGTTGGTATCCCATATTCCTGTTCATGAACCGTTGGATCGTGTGTGCTTTGGCCTTAAGCTTGTGTTTTACATCTTCTATTGTGTTGTTTAGTCCCCCCTCCTGTACTTTGTATTTCTCGTTCAGTTCCTCCCTTGTTTTCTTGCTTCTTAGTCTTTTTTCTGCCATCTCTTTCAGTTTACTCATGTCAGATCTCATCACCATGTGCTGGTGGTGTGAATGCTCATATCCCCATCAGTTCTGGTACTAGTCTTGCTCCTGCATATGCAAAGTTATTTGTTTCTGTGGTACTGGTGGTGTGTATTATTCTCATTATATCATTGACCACACTTGTTTTCTCCCTTAATTTCTTGGTGTTATAGGCTTTCATGGAGGGGATCTGTGTTCTTTATGTATTTGGCTCCATCCTTTGTCTGATCTTTTCTACCCATTATGTCCTCTCTGTTACTTCGTCGGTGTTTCTTTGTGTGTCGTCATCTGTGGTATCGTCTCTCAGTTCGTCATCTTGTAATTCCTTGCCGTGTGTCATCTCTCTTTCTGTTGGCGAGAGCCAGTTCTTTTTCTTTATGTTCCTTGCTTGGTCTGCCAGCCTCTGCTCTGTTTGGTGGGTGTTCCTCTCATTCCAGATGTTGACCAACCTTCTTCTATATCCTCTCTCCGTCGGGTTGCTTCTGATGTAGCATCTCCATATTTCCTCATTTTCTTCTCTTTCCATTTCCTCTGGTTTGCTTCTGTAGCTCCAGTTTCTGGTTGTTGGTTACTGTCGTTGTGGTGGTCAGTTGCTGGATGACGACCTCCAAGTACCTGACCGTCCTCCCCTTCAATTGGGCTGAATACCTGGCTGCCGGAGAAGCTCCTCTGTTGCCAGAGGTTCCATTTAAGTCGTTGTCGTTTATTCCTTCATTCCTTCCCGTCATTGGTGAGTTTTGCTATTTAACCCATAGCTGGACCCTACTCCATCGGGAATAGTACTCATCTACAGTTGAGTAGACTGAGGAAATGTTAGTAAAGATCCTTTCCCAAGGAATCAACGCCGAGGAGAGTGGTCACCCATCCAACGACTGACCAGCCCCCAATGTTGCTTAACCAGCCCATTGACGACATAACTCACTCTGCCATTATTATTATTATTATTTATTATTATTATTATTATTATTATTATTATTATTATTGTTGTTGTTGTTGTTGTTCATGTGAAATAGTTCTATAAGACTGCAAATTTTCAAAAAACCTCCCTAAAAAAATTTACAGCAAATAAAGAGAAGACATGATGATAAAAAACGAATCAAAATCAATAAATCGAGCAAAACATTCAAACTTTAATTCAGAAATTTCCTCTAATAACATTTGTATGTCAAATAATTACCTTTGCATATCGTCTTCCCTCGTCTCATTTTGACAAAAGATCATTTAGTTTTAATGTTTCATAGAGAAAATTCAGCCAACGAATGCCCAACAATAGTATATTTGCTTTAATAGCCATTAGACATTGATATACCCCGTAGGAGGGTAGTGCCGTCAGTGC
>NC_061104.1:31421367-31433867 GCF_015104395.2 Macrobrachium nipponense
TGTTTTTGGTTTAGTAACCTAGATGGATGTGATCCTAATCTTGGCACTTTTGAAATTCTCACCAACAGTGTTGGTAGTCCTGAAAATAGTCATGTTGATACTGGTAGCCCTGGAGTGTTTCACAGGTAGGCGTTGAGACTCATGATGGTGTTGCTACCCATGGGGTTTTCAGGGTCCTGAAAACAGAAGGCAGAAAGTCGACACATCTGAGGTTGTTCTTGGTAAAATACAAGTGTAGTTACCAGCCCATCTTTTATGAAAGAAATACTCAAGTCATCTTGCAATTCCATTGTAGTCATTATATATCAAGTAGATATGTTGCTCTGTCTCGTTCATAGTTCGATGGAAGGTTTCATAAGTAGTCATTAACCAATTAACCTGCTCTTTTCGAGAACCGTATAACTAATGTAAGTATTGGAATGTATAAAACATGCCAAATATTTTATTAGTTTATTGTTTTTAGTACTTCAATGCAAATGGTCTTATTTGCATTTTTGTAAAAGACTGTCTTTGTACTTAGAAGACCTCATGTTCCCTAGTTCCTGGCTGGTGGGTGTTTATGAGCTTCACAGCTGTAACAGAATCATCTTTCACCTCCTCTTGGATTATATTATAATCAGCACAACATATTTTAGTTCGGCAAAACAACCATTGCAAAGTAAATGAAGATGAAAAGAACCACAGATTAACAAACTTTTCGAAACTATTTCCAAGGAATGGTCGTGATGTAATCAGTAGGCCCTGCCTAATATATATATATATTTATATTTAAATTTATATATATTTAATAACTATATATATATAATATTTATATATATATATATATTTATAGGTATAGCATATATATATATATATATATATAATATATAAATATATTATATATATATATATATATATATATATATGAGTATGTATGCATATATTAAATATAAAAAAATAAAAAATAATAAACAAAAAAATAAAAATATATATATATATAGATATATATATCTGGGATGGAGGTATGTACTATATATATTAATATATAAATTATAATATATATATATATATATATAATATATAGATATACATATATTATATATATATTATATTAATTATTAATATTATATATATATATATATATATATATATATATATATTATATAGATGGTATGTTAATGTATGTATGATTATTATGCATATATATATATATATATATGTATGTATGTATGTATGCATATATATATATATATATTATATATATATATATATATATATTTCTATATATATATATACTTATATATATATATATACCATATATTTATATATATAATATATATATATATATATATATATGTATATATAATATATATATATATATATATATATATATATATATATATATATATATATATATATATATATATATATATAGGGGAGAGTGGGGCACAGTGGGACGAAAAAAATTAAATTAATTGCCAAAAATTTATTTTCAATAAAATATTAATGAAACTTTTGCATGATCTGCATCAATCTATATACTTCAAACTGTAAAGAGTTCATCACCCTTTGATTAATTCTTCATGGGTAGAAAAATACAAAATAAAAACTTTTCAAATTGTCCCACAGTGCCCCATAGCTGGGCACAGTGGGACAGACTATAGGACACAGTGGGACGCATTTATTAGATCAAAATTAACATCAAAATATAGGTATGAGCTTCGCCTCATTGTTTTGCCACTTGATTTTGGTTCAGGCAATACAACTTAGACTTTAATAGCCACAGAAGCTATATCAGGCACTTCAGGATACGTAAACTGAGTTTTTTTTCTTTTCTTTTCAAGTAAGAGACCTCAAAATCTACAGTAAGATCTTTTAAGTTCCTTATTTGAAATTAATATTCTTATACAGTACTTCGGTGTAGTGCAAAATTCAACTAATACAGTCACCTAATTTTGGTTCCCTTTCTAGCACTTTAAAAGCATGGGGATCAATTATCACACTCTCCTCTTCAGGTACGTCATCAGATGAATGATCAGAAAGAATAGGTTCCTCATCAGTGGATGAAGTAGCTGGTTTTAAAAAAAAATCTTGTTCTTGGGAAGGTTTTTTCTGTCTCTTGGTTTGTAGTAGTGTTCTTTTTTTTATGGGGTGTTTGTGGCAATCATACTTCGACCTTTCTTACTTCTTCGTCTTTTCGTGGATCAGCTTTTGGATATCCTCGAAATAACTAAGGGCTTAAGAATGCTTGTGGAGGTACCGATTCTCCAGATGGGCCAGCTCCTTCGTTTAATTCAAGTGTTGTATCAGTTACCTCATTCCCTTTGGTAGGCCTGTCTGTGACAGAGCTAGGAGCAAAATCATGTTCAGTCAATATATTAGCATCAAGTGGAAATATTCCACTTTTCTTGAATCCTGATAAAATGTTTAAGGGAGTCATGGATCGTTGGTGAGCAATGTTGACTATTCCAGCCGCATCACAAATAGTGACTGGAACACCAGGCTTTTGTAAAAGGCGTAACTCTATCTCAGAGTGGTAATGAGCTTTAAATGATGAGTAAACTCCCACATCAAGAGGTTGCAGTTTATGACTACAATGTGGATGAAGAGTGAGAATTGCAATCCCATACTCTTTTGCTAAGTCTAGCACTTGAATGGATAGATGTGAATCGTGATTTTCATATATTACAAAAGTTGGGGTTCCTTTGATGAACAGGTGTATTTTATAAAATGTTGTATTACTTATACAAAGAGCTCATTTGTCATCCAATCGGTTAGGTTTGCTAAACCAAGAGTGCCAGGGGAAGCTTCACTGATCATGTGGAATTTAAAGTGTGTGCGAGGAAACACCATGGCAGGAGGGATGCTAGTACCTAATGCATTAATAATGCAGCATGTTGTAACATGTGCGCTCTTTTCACTGCTTGTTGTTTGATTAAAATTGCCTGAAACCTTTCTGTGCGAGGAACTTTTGTGGTTTCTGGACTGTAGATGTAGTAGTTTCGTCCAGATTGTAAACTCTAGAACCATCTGCAAAACATTCATATCTACCATGTACTTCTCTAAGCTTCGCAAAAAAGTTATCAATATTATGTTTGTAGAAAGAAGTTGATCTTGAAAGGCTACAGGCTTCTGGTTTTCTAATACAAAGATCACGGTGTCTTTTCATAAATCCATAGAGCCAGTCTTTCACAGCCATTTTTAGTACCTTCCATGATTGTGGAAAAGTTTTTCATCATTTATAATTGCCATTTCGTAAGCTAATTGTCGAGTAGATTTTGTTGACAGGCCATAATTCATCTTAGAGGATGTGATTTGATAATCTTTTAGAGTCACCTCTTCATCATATGTGAACACAGACCTGCATTCATAATTCGGTCGCATTCGAATAATCTCTCCTTCTTTGGCACCTTTGGCTTTCTGGACATATCTGGAAAGAAGCCTAGACCTATATATTTTCAACTATTTTAACTGTTTAGTCCAGGAGAATTAGATTTAAAAAAAAAAACCTACGGAGCTGAAATTTGCTCTATACGTTCCTGAAGAGATGTAGAATAACACAGTAAAAGTCACCAAGAATCCCCCTGGAGCACTTTGGAAAATTTAAGATTTTCTGATATTCCTCAATATCAGTAATATTAGTATCAAGGGGCCTATTGGTAATTATGAGAGCCGGTGCAAATCAAAATAGGCTTTTGAGGGAATAATTTTTCATAGAGTCAAGCTCTATCATACAAGACCAGTCTTACTCCTTGGTTCCAGTTTAGAAAATGAGCAAAATAATATGGGGGATATCAGAAAATTTCTCAAAATGCTCATGGGAGATTCTTAGTGACTTTTAGTGTGTTATTCTTCATCTCTTCAAACACTGATAGAGCAAATATCTGCTCTATATATATATTTTTTCCTTCATTACCCATATTTTGACCTAAAGCTCCTGAACTAGTTGTAATGGGAATCTAAAAAAAAAAAATCCTTCATATTTTACTTAAATTTCCAGTATAGAGGAAATTCCCAATTCTGCTTTTACTTTCCTAAGTTTTTTAGATCTACTTTTCTATTTGTTCAGAATTTTCTCTACTTTATGAAGTTTTTTAATCTCTCAAAGTTATTTGTTATATTTTCCTCAAACATCCTACGTATAGGCCTATTTAATTACTCTTTGATCTCTGAGTTATCTACTAAAATATTTACCCTCAAAATATTGTCTACCGATGCTTCAATTTATTTGTCTACAATACTACCTGAACTGAGATACTGAAAGGATGAAATACAAATATTTCAATCTGAAAGCTACCTGTGAAGAGTGTTTCGGGTAACTCCTTTTATTTCTGCTACCTTTCTTTGGCTAGTTCCATCTAATACCAATTTAACAGCTTCTTTCATATAATTTTCATTAAAAGTTCCAAATTCTGTTTTTCTTTTCCTATTTCTTGGCATTACGTAGTCCTGTAAACAAGTTTTTTTTATGTGTAAAGCTTACATTTAGGTTCAAATAGGAATACAGTAAAAAATATTATACGAGTCATTATTGATAACAAATATTGTTTGAAGATTTTAACACAAACAGTGTAAACGTATTGATTCAAAATCATGGGACACAGTGGGACACTGTCCCACTCTGCCCCGAAGATTCTTGTCCCACTGTGCCCCATTATAATAATTTGACAATGAAATTAATAGAGGCCCTTGCCAATAAACCCATGGCAAAAATTCTCCAGTTGTCATATCTGTATCCCTTCCCATATCCGATCACTGTATATTGGGATTACAAACACTGAGCACTTGAATGCAAAACAAGTGAAAAGAAAAAAATTTACTTTACTCACCAAAAATTAACAAATGCTTGAAAAAAAGTTTCAATCTATTGATCCCCAAAACAAAAATGGCTCAATATTTACATTTTTAGTTACTCCTTCTGCCACTAGGAGCTCATTTGAAAAATTTACCAATTAGTCACTTAAAAAGCCAGTGTCCCGGTGTACCCCATGTCCCACTCTGCCCCACTCTCCCCTATATATATATAAGATATATATATATATTAGATTTATATAATTAATTATTATATTAATATTATATACATATATATATATATATATATATAATATAATATATATATATATATTATATATATATATATATAATGGTCGTGATGTAATCAGTAGGCCATGCCAATATATATATATATTATATATATATATATATATATATATATATATATATATATATATATATAATATGTATGTATATATATAGTCGTGATGTAATCAGTGGGCCATGCCTAATATATATATATATATATATATATATATATATATATATATATATATATATATATATATATATATATTAGGCATGGCCTACTGATTACATCACGACCATTATATATATATATATATATATATATATATATATATATATATATATATGCATACATACATACGTACATACACATACATACATACATATATATATATATATATATATATATATATATATATATATATATATATATATATATAAGGAGTCATTGTTTATACAGGGTAAATCATAGTAGCACATTACATTATGTCACAAATAAGTAAGTGAACGTAATTGGCAAGCGCTGGACAGTCGTATGGAGCACTAGCTAGGGTACGTCTCCACTACAGTAAAATATGTCATAGAGGTACGTCGATAAATCATCTCTTTACATAACACATATGGGTTGAAAAGTCAAGGACCGGAAGTGGAGGACAAACCTTTGGGCAATACTGGATAATGGTATGAAGCATGGTTAGAACCACCAATAAGTCATTTCCTTTTGGTGAACACGTAAGTTTGTGTAGCAAGATACTGATGTGTTGGGGCGTCAGAGAATTCACAATAATGAATTAATTACTGACCTAAGTTTATGATAATTTTGATAATTTTAACCTTGGTGGGGACACACCCTTAAAACTGCTAATACGTTCTTGACTTGCATTCAACCTGTTCGCAATGTTAGTCTGATGAGTCGCCGACTTTCTATTCTGATAATGTTTTATTGTAGCGTGGAAACACCCTTAGTTTTCAAAGTGTAATTTAATGTCTCCTCTCCTTGGTTGTTTTATAAATTAAAAATACACATAACAGTGCTTAATATTTAATATAGTTTTATGTTTATTAGAAATAGATACCATCGGCGAAGAAGTACGCATACATATGGCCGTAACTGAAACCAGTTGCAGACCTTTAGGAGTCCTCTGAGTGGCAGAAGGCTGGAGTGAAGGGCTGAGTGGCAGAAGGCTGGAGTGAGGTTGTGCCCTTTTATGTAGAATGGTTAAGTTTCCTTGATATGGTCCATTCAGACATATGTTCCTCGGTTTTTTCAACCGATTATTATTATTATTATTATTATTATTATTATTATTATTATATTATATTATTATTATTATTTGCTAGGTAGCAACCCTTCTTGGAAAAGCTGAATGCTGCAAGCACCATGACCCCAATAGGGAGAGCAAACTAGTACAGAAAAGGAAGTTGAGACGTATAGTCCAGAAACCACTGGGGCCAACCCAGACATTTTTGGATATAGTATTTTTCTCTTCATATTGAGTATTTCCATAGTTCAAACTGTAGAATCCAGGTGGGTGTGATCATCACACCCTTGGGCAAATTGAAATAATTAAGATGGCGGCTGCAGCCAGAAAAATACAAGATATGTTCATTTCAACTAGCATAACTACTTTTTGTTCTTAAAATACTAAATATAAATTTTTTTATTACATCTTTTATTATATATTACATTTAGAATTCTCACAGAAGAGCTTCCCCATTCTGTATTTGCATCCTACCAGATAGAAACCATGGTTGGACTCATTGCGGTGCTAGAAGAACTTTCTAAAAAGAGCCAAACTACCAGGTTATGGGTTGACTACAAGATAAAACCAGTTATGACAATGATGAAGTTCATCAGGGTGAGCGAGAAAATGACTGGCTACTTCGTATGATGCCATTGTTCTTTGCTGCTGGCCATCAGAATTATGCAAGATATGGCTTGTATTATCTGTGAAGTACAGAGTCTATGCCTGATTATGTCAGAAAGAGTTTCTTGAAAGGTCAACATTTCATGCACCATATATCTGGCGTCTCCAATGGTGTTTGGACACTATGGTCGTTGACACAACATACATTCACTATGGACATGGTCGGTCAGGTATCGTTGCGTTGACATTGAAACCTGAAAGTCTGAAAACCTGGGCCTACAGTCTTCACATTTGCAGCTGCCTAGTTACTGATCTAGATGGTATGAGAGAAGATGAAGTGCCAACTCAAATGCGTCACAAGGAACAAGTGTGTGGAAGGATACCGGCTGATCAGAAAGATAGAAATTCAGTCAGACAGAAAGTTGAACAAGCTATCCACCCATTGTACCCAGATCAATATCCTGATGAAGGCCTTGTCAGTGTAGTCACTGGATGTGTACTGAATGGCCTTCAAATCAATGTGGACAAATCTATAGACAAAAGCAAATGTGAAATGCAAAAGTATGAAAGTGAATGACCTATGTCATTTCACAAGCCTCCCTCTAAAAACGGGACAACCATGGCCGTCAGAAAGAAACAGATGAAGATTGGGGACACTGAAATTTGTGATACTGAAATAATATATGCCCGAGGTATGGGTTTACAATCAAATCCCGGAGCCCTGAATACTTAAGTTCTTTGTAAGCTATGAACTAGCACCGCATCCAACTTCAATCTTTGGTAAGTCTGGCATGATAAGGGTAGCTATGGCTAAAGCTAGTTTGAAGAGTTCTCTAAAGGTTGAAGTGTCAGCCAGGAATGTAGAAAGCCACGTTGAAGCAAAATTCCTTGATGGATGTCCTATCCTGTGGGTGGTACCATGGCCAGGGCACCCTGGGAGTAGGGTACAGGACTTCTTAGATGCTTTCAGATGACACATTCACAGGACTTTATATCATGTGATGTTTACCTTGCCTTTGACAGGTAGTGTGTTATATCATTGTTATAAAATGTCTTTCTAGAGAGTAAATCAATAAATATCATGATTGATAAAGAATTACTTAAGTAAGTTGTATTGCATCTGAATAAAGGGAGATATATTAATAAAGCGAAATAGCATGACTGATAAACAAGGTATTTCGATAACTAGTGCAATATTTCATTGAATTAAGTATATAGGATGATAATTCCTATTAACGACTTTGACAAGTTCACTATCTATACTATAATGCATTTTGAATGTTTTTAGATATGATTATATAATATTGGAGGTACATTTCAAACAGTATCAAGGAGTCAACACAGAGCCAATGGTACTACTAGAGTCTACTCCTTACGTCCCAACACACAGCTTCCACCTCAAAAAGTGCTTTTAACAGTGACCACGAATAAAATGCCGTTGATTGATCTCATCTGTGAGGACCTGGTGAATCACAAAGATCAGTTTCAAGAGCATAGACTTGTGGTGATGGGAAAGCTTCCAACACCCATAGAGTTGTTCATGGGTAAATCCATTGTTCGTCATGATATGGAGACTGACAAGAAAAGGCTGATACTATCCTAGTAGAGCAGCTAGCTCTTATTCAGCCTAAATGTTCATTTGTTGTAGCAGATGACACAGACCTTTCAGGATGTGACACTGTCGAGTCCTACCATGAAATTGGGAAAACTACTGTACTGAATATCATAAGGTCAGGAAAATATCCACTGAGGTCTCTTGGAAACACTGACAGAAACCTACTTGATGTTATTCCACAGTGTACAGCATTCATGTTGGCCTGCTGCAACCAGTCTGGGTGTAAAACTATGATACGTGTGACACAAAGTCTGGCCATCAAAAGTTAGCCGTGAAAATGTTGCATGAGCTCACTTGCAAGTTGCAATCTGCAAGAATGCTTTACAATCACAACCTCCAAATCTAGATCCCACAGACTTTGGATGGCATAAAGAAGATGACTGCTGATGTTCCTCAAGGTGTTAGGCTGGCTCCAGAGGAACTACTCAAACTTATAAGATGGTCTTTTCATGGAGGAATGCATTGCAGTACACAAAAATGTGGATGCAGTAGTACTGACATTATGTGTTGTGGAGGTGATGAGTGTTGGAACAGTGAACTAAATGACTGATGGTGACGGGGATGGTGATTCTAGCACATAATGTATAATTTTGTATTTTTGAGAACATATTTTTGTGTTTTTATTATTTTTTACCACCTTAAGAATTATGTTTGTCATCATTTATATAAAACGTTGCAAAGCATACCCTTCAGTATAGTAAGCATACAATTTAGAATTAAGAAAAATTCAAGATGATGGATTGAAGATTGAAATAATGCAAGTTCTTTTTGGCAGCCATTTTGGGCGCCATCTTGAATATCTTAAATTGCCTAAGGTTAAGATGGCCACACCCACCTGGGTATGATAACTTGGACCCTATAGTTAGATAATATGAAGAGAAAAAACAATGTCTCGGTTAGGTAAATTTATGGGGTCCTGCTTCCAGATTACTATATGTTTAAATATTACGTCTCCACTTCCTTTTCTGTACAGGTCTGTTCTCCCTATTGGGGCCATTGGGTTTCTAGCATTCTGCTTTTCCAAGAAGGGTTGCAACCTAGCTCGTAATAATGACATTAATAATAGGTTGAAAAGAAGAGCTATAAACTTGACCCTTATACATAATACAAAACAATTTATAAGGTGTGCAAACTGTTTCAGATACGGCCATATGTACTTCTTCGCTGATGGTATATCTGGCATTTCACTTGTAGGAACCATAAAACTATCTTAAGCACTGTTATTTTAATTTTCAACATATAAAACAGTCAATGAGAGGGACAAAAATTACACTTTGAAAACTAAGTGTGCGCTCGTCACACAAACACACGAAGTGGTTTGATGCACGTCAACTAGCAGCCCCAAGGGTTTGTCCCCACCTAAGTGAAAAATACATACATACATACATACATACCTGATTAATGTGGTTGCGATACATATCATATCTCCACCCTTAGATCATAGCAGTCCTAGACACGTTTTACCTTGATTCTTGAGAGATTTGTCACTGAATGACGTTTCAACCTATAGCACTGCAACAGAACTAAATATAGTTCACGGTTCCTGCACAGCTTGTGATAAGTGTTAGTATTTTCTACAAACCCATTTCAGATAAGGCATTTCGATCAGGAACGAAAAACTATCTGTTATAGAGAAAATAAAATAATTAGTTTGTTTCCTAATTCATGGCTGCACCGTGTAGCTGCTAGCCAGTCATGTGGTTTATTCTTTAGTAGTAGTTTTCATTTATTAAATGAAGCTGGCCTTATGCCAGCACGGGTCCTTGCTTCCTCTAGCAGCCCGTAGCATCTGAACAAAGAAAATATTTGGAATGTTAAACAGTTATCAATAGTTTCATTTTATATTTCATTTTTATTTCCGTACCATTAAATGAGGAAATAAACGACACGAATTCCTTCAATTTCGAGCTTTCACCAAAATTAACTTATACTGATTCCAGAAGTGATATAATAAACAATAAGAAAGGAAAAGAGAATGGAAGGCAAATATGCGAACCTGTAATTTTAGCATTTTCTCCAAATTCCTCGCCAAGAAATGAGAGAAACGCAAAATCCTCCATATTCTGAATACTTTGCAGGATAAACATACACTTAGTACATGATAAACCTACGCTTAATAAAAGGAAGAATAGAAACGATAAAGCGATTAAGGAAGGCTCCGAGCGTAAACCGACAATAAAATCTATAGATGAGGCAGATATGTCGCTGAAGAAAAAGCAACGTTCCGAAGGAAATTTCGCGTTAGGAGAGACACTAATGAAAGTCACACACGGTCTGCTGAAAGAGAAGACTTGCCTAATGACTTGCTAATTACAGCCTTTTTTCAACACCGTCTTTAATTACGCTTGAGAGAGAGAGAGGAGAAACTGTAAGTCAGACGGTAATGAAATAGTGAGCATAGTGCCAAAAGAAAGAAAAAAAAAGTAAAAGCAACGTTCATTGTAAACTTTTTCTTTTGTTACAATAATTCAGTATCTTTATTATTTCCATTTCCATACTTCCATATTGCGCTTTTGTTGAAAACGGTAATAAAACAGACAATTTATGCAATTGCATGCGATGAATTTTGTTGAAGATTTCACGCCAAAAATAAGGAAATTCACTCAAATTTATTTGTTCTTAATGTCAGAATTTCCAGAATTTATGATCATATTACCTTTTTTATGAAATTAAAATTAAGCCCTTTTTATAATCGTGGTAGCAAATATCGATGACCGTAATTACCTTTACAAATCGAAACTGTAATCGTCATTTGCATAATGTTTCAATGTTACTTTATTTTCATTATAGATGACGTCATGCGATCACACTATTTCTTACAATGAGAGGTCATTGGGGGTAATTTCTATAATTGTAGGTGATAGTATCGTTGTACGTATCTGGCATCGAAGACATTTTAATCTGGGATGTGAGTTTTTTCAGCTTCGAACAAAATACTGTATCGAGGCAGAGAAAAGCAAAAGGTTTTAACTTTTAACATACAGTTAAGAATAAGGAGGAAGAAGAAGTTATAATTAGAAAGAAGGAATCGGAAGACGAGCGAGGAGGCGAAGGAATAAAGGGAAATTAAAAAGTAAGAAAATAAAGGAGAGAAAGAAAAGGGTCTGAAAAATTGATATCAGAAGATGAGAGGAGAGAACCAATTAAACGAAATCTGTTTGAGATAAAGAATGAAAAATAAAAATCCCAGCAATGAGATGAACAATAAAAGAAAATCATAAAATAAGGAAAAAAGAGGAACAAGAACAAAAACCCGATGAATACGGTGAGAAAAGAAATAAGGAAGAGATTGGTGAGAACGAGAAACAAAACTGAAATAAAAGAAAAAAAAAAAAAACTGAAAATTTCCCAAACCTATGGAGATCAAAGACAAACAAATCTGTGAAACAAATATGACGAAAATGAAGAAAACTTGAAGAAAGAAGTAGAAAATAAAACTAAACAAAAGATGTGGAAGCTTGCAAAGTCTGTTCAGAGTCCGTCGTGTAACTGGTTCTACAAAGCAATTAGATTTATCTTACACATTCGGAGAGCCGCGTTCTTAAACCAATGCCCCTTACAGGTGATCAATTCAGGTGACAGATGATTATTCGCTCAAGAAAAATATGCTGACGAGGTTCCTATAAGGGTGATGTGGCGCGCAAGCGCGTTCCCGAACGCACTTTAACATCTCTCAGCATATTTCCGACAAGATCTATTGAGGTGTCATTGTAACCGCTTAGTTGATTAACCTGACCACTGAAGTCGTATCTCCGAATTCCTAGAAGGCTCAGTCGAAGTCTTTGTTCTTCAAGGGGGCAGGAATTCGAGCAGATCAAAGTTTTAGATGATGAAAGAATAACAATTAAAAAATGCGCCAGAGTTTCTTCGGCACAATCGAGTTTTCTATATGATCCCCGGACCATGAAGCTTTCATGGTTTGTCCTATAGCGTTGCCAAACACACGATTATGGCTA
>NC_061104.1:31448867-31483867 GCF_015104395.2 Macrobrachium nipponense
CGTGACAAACAAATTTGCTGTATTATATACGCATTCCATTACAGTCTGATTGACTGCTTGATGTTTTACCAGTCTGTGCGGCCAAAGTTTTACTCCCTCTTGACAAATGAATTTGCCTTATTTGTATATCTGCATCTCATTACATTCTGTTGACTGCTTTTTATTTTTCAGTCGGTCAACTTCTTTCATATTTGATAGTCTGTGCGGCCAATATTTCTTGCGCCCTCATGACAAATAAATTTGTCGTATTTATATATGAGCATCTCATTTCAGTCTGTTGACTGCTTTTGTATTTTGATAGTCCGTGCGGCCAATATTTTACACCCTTGTGATGAATATTTACAGTCTGTGAAAATTTTTGCAGAGAATTTGTAATCCCTATAATAGGATCCTACATCCTAGAGGCGTTTCATTCGACCTTAGTGGAATCTAATTGGTATTATTCTGTCCTTTGAGGATGCCATTCCCAGGCACAGCACCTGGCTATTCCAGAGCCTAGAGCTCGTATATTTCAAGGTCTTGTGCCAGAAAATTCAAGACCTTTCGGTCCTTATACCAATTCCTTTTGAGGAGGCAATTGCCAAGGTTTAGTGCTCTAGGCCCCCAGCTCAGGGCCCTTTATTTCTTGTGCCCGCCAATTCCATGCATTTGACGATGCTGGTGCGCAGATAACCATAATTCGGGAGGATAAAATTCTCATAGTCCTCATAAGGCCTTCCTTTTGATTAAGTCAGATGCGTTTAACTATTGTCTAAGCAAGAAGAGGCTAGATGTATGAATATATATATATATAAGATATAATTATATATATATATATATATATATATATATATATATATATTATTATATTATATATATATATATATATATATATATAATATATAGATATATATATGTGTGTGTGTGTGCGTATGTATGTATGTATGTATGTATATACCGTATTTGACGACATATAGGACGCACTTTTTTTTCCCAAGTTTCGGCTCAAAAAATCGCCCTGCGTCTTGTACATCGTAGGTGAAGTTTGATACCTCCATTAGGCCTTGGCTAATCTCTCTGACGTTCACTAACCCAGCTTTCGCTTAGTACTTTTACCTACCCTAAACTCCATGCATCCTTATTTTATTGTCGGTATTATTGTATTTATTACTGGTGCTTTAAAAATGAATTAGTAAAAATGAAAGCAATCTAATCTGAAATGCTGTGACTTGCGTTTATAAACATTAGGTGATCGGTGCTCTGACTTACCGGTATTGCCATCTGTTGGCGAGGAATAAAACTACGGTATGATCGTTGCCAGCGCTGCCAAATTGCTTTTATTATTATTATTATCACTACTAATACTACTACTACTATTATTATTATTATTATTATTATTATTATTATTATTATTATTATTTCTTGCCTTTGAGATTTCATGTGTATGCTTATTGCTTGCCTGTACTGCCAAATTGCCTTATTACAGCTATATTTCAGCTTGTGTAACGTACAGCTAGACTGTTTTCAACAATATATGCTTAAATACACTGAAAACTTTTTTTCCTGAATCCGACCTCCTGAAATGAGGGTGCGTCTTATATGCCGTCAAATAAGGTATATATATTTATATATTTCGGTGAGAATTTCACAAGTGTTTCTTATGAAAAATACAAGGCGAATACTATCATGATTCTTATCCACCGAGCTTACCTTTCAACATCTGACTATGATGCTTTTCATAAGAGTATAAGTTTTATTTTTACACTCTTTTTGTAAAATTAATAGTTTTAACAATGTTGTCTTCTACAGCTATGTATGTAAGTTCCTAATCAGAAAATCTAATTTAACCAAACAAAAGTACTGTCCAGAGAGAAACCTAATATATATAATTCCCACTACATGTAAAGTTCCCTTATATTTTTCATCATTCGTTGGATCCATGCAATTTAGCATTTGCCCCATTTCTGGGCCAGGTTCGTGAGCGTTTGGTCTTCCCCTTGACAACACTTGGCCATTGTCCTTTACCAATGGGAGCTACAGTTCTTGGTCTGTCAGGTCCTCTTCTAGAAATGGAGGTGGGCCCACATGGCATTTTTCCACGATGTGCACGATTTGTTTCAGTGGGAACATTTGAGGAACCACTGACAATTTTTTTCTGCAGTTTCAACCTGGTATTTGCAAGTAGCTCCAGTCTACCCAGCAATGCATGTGCACATGCCTACATTCAGATCCACTGAATAATGCTTCCCTGCCTTTGTCTGACTTTCCACTTGCTATTTCGCTCCTCTTAGGCGCATCACCTTCTAGTCAATTATCTTGCTGAATGTCCTTAGATTTTTTACACGCCGTCTGCAAAGTGCTACTTCCACCAGCCTCTGATATAAACTTTAAAAACTCCGTAAAGACAACAGACTGTGAAGTGTTGTAAGCTTTGCACCTGAAAAATAGCATAGAAAGAAAGAATCACCAGGGAATTTAGGTAAATGGCAATGCCTAAATATTATTATTTCTCCAGAATATTCTGACAGGAATGGAGTGGAAAAGAATCGATCATCATGACCTCACATGTACGAGAGGGTTGGGTAAAAAGAGATAAAGGATAATCCTGAAGTCATTTATACCAGTCTGACATGAGAAGCACAATATATACATAATTTTCACCTGGTGCAAACAAATATTTACAGTTGAGCTGTTTTAATTTCACCATATTTATAAAAAAAACTAATTAAAGCATTGTCAAATGTATATACAAAATTATCTAAGTTCATAGTGTCACAACCATGTTACAAGCCAAAGCACTGTTTAGGTTATAGCACATAAATGGAATTTTGTTGCGCAGTATACAGCATTTGAATTAGTTGAGCACAATGTCCTTGATTATACACATTGTTAATTCACAGAAATTATTTGTGTGATGACCCCTCAACAATGCACCAGCTTGGAAGGTTAGTCCCCATTCCGCTTTCCTCTTTACTAACAAATGGAGGTACCTGAAATACAAATCAATCAATTGACAGGCAAGAAAGGATGGACATAAAAAAGTGTAAGAAAAGGACGTACGGAAGTAGTTATAAATACTGGTGATTTATTTAAGAACTTTGCCATAATTCACTGAAAAACGCTGTGAATACTAAGATAAGAAAACTCGTTATATTACAGTATTCTAACAATATACACTGCTGAATAATGATATTACCTTGTGAAGTTGGGATGTGTCTCTGCTAGAGAGCTGGTTTGGAATTCATTCTAAAATTGAGCAAACTCTGTTTGAGATTTAGCATACACGAGGTTCTTGGTCACAGCCATGAGCTCATGGAGGTTTTCCTTCTCGATACCATATTTAGAATCAAGAAGCCACCACCGCATTTCTGCAGCAGATGAAAGATACAAAGAAACAACTGAGCTGTTGGCCAGGTGGTAACTGCTAACGCCTTTCTATCAGAATCACAGTTGTCAGTCATGAAAGTCTGTGGTGATCCTTTTCCAAAGAAAACACCTTCACCAACTACACTTTTGACCATCT
Organism: Macrobrachium nipponense; assembly: GCF_015104395.2. Classification (NCBI taxonomy): domain Eukaryota; kingdom Metazoa; phylum Arthropoda; class Malacostraca; order Decapoda; family Palaemonidae; genus Macrobrachium; species Macrobrachium nipponense. The sequence continues at coordinate 31,452,370 of NC_061104.1, forward strand.
TGAAGCCTGTGAAACACATATTAGAAATAGGAATTATTTATTCACCCCCGCGGTGACCAACCCCATTTCCTTGCCCCGTTATCTAATAACAGATTTCCTGAGCCCATGCCGTTTAATAACATTCTTGCCTCATTGTGTTTACTTCTGCCTATATAGAACTTCCTACTTTTGATATTTCCTTGTTTAGGTTTAATTCCAGTTTATGCACAAGGATAAGTTGTAAATACTAGTAGGTAAAAAAATGATATAAACTAAACTCACCTCTCATAAGACTAGCTTTATCTTGCGATGATGTAAATAACACTGCCAGAGGTGCTGGACCAGCACAAAGAAGCAGGACTATTGCAGTGTTCAGCATGTCCACGTATCCAGCAGCATCAAGGGAAACGACTTAAGAAGCTTCCCTAAATTCTTTATGGATTCGTTTCATAAATTGTGTCACCTGGAGATGAGCCTCCGTATATTTCTACTTCTATTGTTAATTCAGAGTTATCTTTGGCATACTTTTTGACTGAGTTCATCATTGATAGGTTATTTAAGCCGCCATATTCATTCTGCAGCTAGTCTTGCCGCATGTAGTCAATTGATTTAGGAGATGGATTTATAGAATGGTTAGCCTTTCCACATAAATCATCACACAAACCCATGTTCACCAAATGAAATCTTGTGTCTTGGGCGGTTGACATGTCTAAAAAAGGTGAAAAAGTCAGATCAACTCTAGAGATACAAGACAAAAACCTTTAAGAAATGTTAGAACGTTCGACACTACTGTTTAGGATATTATGAACAGTATTACATTTTGTAGTACAGTTCAGCTGAGTTTCCCTTTAAAGAAAACTTGCTTTCATCGAGGAAAGATATAATTGTAAAAAAAAAAACTGCCTTACGCAACATCCAAAATTAGATTGGCATGTGTAATGATTTAGAAGTACACTGACTTGAAATGCAAAAAATCATTACATTACATGACACTAAAGTGGTAGACTTACATTTCCACTCTATATGCTTCATCGAAATCCATTTGTACGCCAGGTTGGATCAGGTAACTCGAAACACCATGTGCGGAACTGAGAACCCCCCAAAAATTATGGCCATCTGCCATATCAAAAGAAGTTTCATGTTATGTTCATAGGTTGGTAGGGACAGTTTTTCTAACCATCACGCCATGTATCTTTTTGTGTGTACCTGTTTAATGTATTGAATGAAAACAAGATTTGTTTAATTTCTGAAATATTTTTTTAGGTTTTCACATTTCATAACTCTTGTCGCATATATTCTTAGCTTTTATCCTTCTTAATGATTCAGCATGTTCTTAACATAAAGAAATAAATGCTTCCAGCCGTATGTTGACTGTTGATTTTCAGAACTCCAATTCGACTGGTTGGTATTTGTAGTGTGGGGTTCCGGGTTGCATCCTGCCTCCTTAGAGTCCATCACTTTTATTACTATATGCGCTGTTTCTAGGAGCACACTCTTCTTGTATGTTTTTCCAGATTACTTTTCAGGGATCTTGGGATCGTGCCTAGTGTTCCTATGATTATGGGTACAATATCCATGGGCAAATCTCATATCCATCTTATTTTTTTTTCAGGTGTATCTTTCTCTTTAACTCTGGTGTCCCATGGTATTTCGACATCAAAGAGTGATACTTTCTTCTTGGTTTTGCCAATCAACGTCACGTCTGGTCTATTTGCACGTATCACCCAAGCTGTTCTGATACCTTAGTCCCGAGAATCTTTGCCTGATTGTTTTCTATCACTCCTTCAGGTTGGTCCTGATACCACTTATTACTGCAAGGTAGTTGGTGTTTCTTGCACGGGCTCCAGTGTAGGGCTTTTACCACTGAATCATACCTCTTTTTGTACTGGTTCTGTGAAAGTGCCGGACATTCACTTGCTATGTGGTTTATGGTCTCGTTTTTTATATTGTACTTCTTGCATATGGGTGAGATGTTATTTCCATCTATCGTTCTTTGATCATATCTGTTTCATTCTTGGTTTGTTTGTTTGTATGGTGTTTTTACGTTGCATGGAACCAGTGGTTATTCAGCAACGGGACCAACGTCTTTACGTGACTTCCGAACCACGTCGAGAGTGAACTTATATCACAAGAAATACACATCTCTCACTCCTCAATGGAATCACCCAGAATCGAGCTCACGCTCACCGATGTGGCACGCCAACACCATACCGACCACGCCACTCTTGGGGTAACCCCTCTGTAGCCATTGCCATGTTTCATCGCTGGCCAGTTCTTTAGTCTGTCTCGTGTATTGTCCGTGCATTGGTTCGTTGTGCCATTCCTCTGTTCTGTTTGTCATGCTCCTGTCTCTGTATATTTCTGGGTCTTCGTCTACTTTTATTAGTCCTTCTTGCCATGCACTCTTGGTTATAATAATAATAATAATAATAATAATAATAATAATAATAATAATAATAATAATAAAATAACATGCAAAAGAGTGTGATCCTAGAAACGGCGCACATAGTAAGAAGAGTGATGGACTCCTAAGGAGGCAGGATGCAACCCGGAACCCCACACTATAAATACTACCCAGTCGAATTGGAGGACTGTGATTAAGGGGGAAAAAAATAAAAATATAAATAAAAAATTAAAATATTATTATTATTATTTTTCTCTATAACAGTCCTCCAATTCGACTGGGTGGTATTTATAGTGTGGGGTTCCGGGTTGCATCCTGCCTCCTTAGGAGTCCATCACTTTTCTTACTATGTGCGTTGTTTCTAGGATCACACTCTTCTGCATGAGTCCTGGAGCTACTTCAGCCTTTTAGTTTTTCTAGATTCCTTTTCAGGGATCTTGGGATCGTGCCTAGTGCTCATATGATTATGGGTACGATTTCCACTGGCATATCCCATATCCTTCTTATTTCTATTTTCAGATCTTGATACTTATCCATTTTTTCTCTCTCTTTCTCTTCAACTCTGGTGTCCCATGGTATTGCGACATCCATGAGTGATACTTTCCTCTTGATTTTGTCAATCAACGTCACGTCTGGTCTATTTGCACGTATCACCCTATCTGTTCTGATACCATAGTCCCAGAGGATCTTTGCCTGATCGTTTTCTATCACTCCTTCAGGTTGGTGTTCGTACCACTTATTACTGCAAGGTAGCTGATGTTTCTTGCACAGGCTCCCTTGGAGGGCTTTTGCCACTGAATCATGCCTCTTTTTGTCCTGGTTCTGTGCAAGTGCCAGACATTCGCTTGCTATGTGGTTTATGGTTTCATTTTTCGTATTGCACTTCCTACATATGGGAGAGATGTTATTTCTGTCTATCGTTCTTTGAACATATCTGGTTCTTAGGGCCTGATCTTGTGCCGCTGTTATCATTCCTTCAGTTTCCTTCTTTAGCTCTCCCCACTGTAGCCATTGCCACGTGTCATCGCTGGCTAGTTCTTTAGTCTGTCTCATGTATTGTCCGTGCATTGGTTTGTTGTGCCAGTCCTCTGTTCTGTCTGTCATTCTCCTGTCTCTGTATATTTCTGGGTCTTCGTCTACTTTTATTAGTCCTTCTTCCCATGCACTCTTTAGCCATTCGTCTTCACTGGTTTTCAGATATTGCCCCAGTGCTCTGTTCTCGATGTTGACACAGTCCTCTATGCTTAGCAGCCCTCTCCCTCCTTCCTTTCGTATTATGTATAGTCTGTCCGTATTTGCTCTTGGGTGTAGTGCTTTGTGTATTGTCATATGTTTCCTGGTTTTCTTATCTATGGTGCGGAGTTCTGCCTTCGTCCATTCCACTATTCCTGCGCTGTATCTGATTACTGGCACTGCCCATGTGTTTATGGGTTTTATCATATTTCCGGCGTTGAGTTTTGACTTGAGTATCGCCTTGAGGCTCTGCATATATTCTTTCCTGATCGTGTCCTTCATCTCTTGGTGTTTTATATCCCCTCCTTCCATTATTCCCAGGTATTTGTATCCAGTCTCATCTATTATTATTATTATTATTATTATTATTATTATTATTATTATTATTATTATTATTTTGGAAGAAGACCCTCTTGTAAACAAATTCTCTTGAATAAAAAGGCAGGATTCAGCGAATTAATCTTATATATTATCTTTTCTATTTTTCTTATTACTCAATTTTATGGCACAGCGATATTTCTTAATAACTGGCGCAAATATTCATATTGAGAATAATGCTGTAAGTGGTATTTTATATAGAAAAGGGAGTTATCAGTATACTGGTGTGTGGGAAGGCGTTCCTCAGGTCCGGGTCAAGCAGTGGTCGTCGTCGTCGGTGTTGGTATCATTCCATAAGCTGCGGTCGTCTCTGGTATTCAGCTGGTATTAATGCTGGTGGAGCTCTGGCTTATCACGACGTTTCAACCTTCTCGTAGGTCATCTTCTTGGCTGATCAACAGCAGAAGTTCTCATTGTTCGAGCCGGTCTGGGGCGAAGTCGGGGATCTTGCGTTGATTGTTGCAGGGATTCAGCCGTGCGAGCGCTCGAGTAGTGTGTTCGGGAATGAATGTCTGGAGTCCTCCCGCTGATTGTTTTTAATAAGAACTAATACTTTTGATATACTAGGTACTATCTTTATGAATATTATTATTGATCCATGCAGTGAAAAATAGTTTGGTATATGACTATTTAAGTTGCAGTTTCTCCGTTGAAAAAATATATAAAAGGTTCTTTGAGTCAAGGGTATAGTAACGAATTATTACGATGTTTTTTTTCAACGTCATTAAAAAAATATATTATGTTTAGTCTCTAAAATTTCAAATAACTTTAGCCAAACGAACTGAGATTTAATATTTTTTCATATTGTTTAAACACATCTATACCGTACTTTTCTTTATTCAGATATCTGTTATATTCTATCAGTGGTGATTGATATTAGAATGAAATATTTTCCAAGAATTTTCAAGGCGTATTGTATCATTATAAACAAGGATGAACAAATATTGACGTATTGAATTATTCAATTTAAATTCGATTAGAATTTGTGACATCGTTTCCAGTGTTTGAATTTCAGTGTAACTTTGTTTCAAGTGGAATTCAAACAATTAAATTTGCCATCGCATATTTGCCCTGAATTCTCAAGAAATGTAGCGTTATTTATACAGATGACAGACATTCCATTATAAATAAATACACTGTTGACTTGTGCTGGCAAATAACACTGGAAGAACATAGACGAATGTTGCAGACGCGTGCCTTGTTAGCGATGTCCATCTAATTGGCTCTGCAATTGCTCGTTAAGATTCCTCTGTATCTCCGTCAGAGATTTGATGAATTTGTCGCAAAGGTCATCTTTTTACACAGAGAGCGAGAGAGACACACACAGAGAAAATGGCGATGGTCTTGAATGAGAGACACTGAGTGACTGTCAAGTCATAAAGGAAAGGGGCAGAGAGATAGAGAGGCCTACGGAAAGAGAGGAGCTTAGGGAGGGGAAGGGATAACTTGATAAAAATATAGACTCGGGGTGAAAAAAAGACACAGGCAGAAACAGTTCGGAACGAGGGCCGAAGACTGAGACCATTATTTGAAAAGGAGAGAGACGTACTGAGATAGAGATAGAGTCAAGATTTGAGAGTTCGACAAAGAGTAAACGAAAGGTACTTGAAAAGAAAGAAAGACCGGAAGAGAGAAAACAAACACAAGGCGAAGACAGTGTAATTTTTAGTTTATTAAAGTTAGTGTGCGAAGTAGAATATTTAGTCTGGATTCAATAAGAAATTAAAATAGAAATGTAAACAAGTAAAACATGCGAGAAAGTTTATTCGGCGCAGTCAAGTTTTCTGTATAGCGTATAATGGGGTATGAAACTCTCAGCCACGGCCCATGAAACTCAGCCGCACCCCATGAAACTTTCAGCCACAGCCCGCTGATGGCCTGTGTCATTGGCACATCTATTGCGGTAACAGACATTCGATCATGGACAACTTTAACCTTGAATAAGATAAGAATTACCGTGGCTAGAGGGCTGTAAGTTGGTATGGTATGTTTGATGATTGGAGGTTGGGCGATCAAGTAACCAATTTGAAGATCTGTAGCCTCGGTAGTACTTAAGATCTGAGGGAGGACGGACAGTCAAAAATTCGTCTCAATAGTTTTCTGTTACAGAAAACTCAAAAATTTATATATATGTGATATATATATATATATATATATATATATATATATATATATATATATATATATATATATATATATATATATATATATATATATATATATATATATATATATATATATATATATATGCTGAAAAGAAAAAAAATCACAGCAAATGTACGTGACTTCATTAAATAAGCGTATACCATAGGAAAATGATAGGCAAAAATCCAAGCGCTTTTGTTTTTACTAAGACATGGTTAAGGAACGAATGAAATACAATTGGAAAGAAAGTTATCAGGTTAAGAAAAGGATCAAGAAGACCAGATCCAGATGGTTAATTGTCAAAAGGGTAAAGATTAAAGAGATAATCCAGGATTATCGGATGACGCATGGTCACAAACTCAAACAGAGATTTAAACCATAAGAGAAACTAAAACGTAGCCATACAAAGTCCAAAAACATGTATAAAACTGAATATATTAATTTTGTTGCTTATATTTATCTACAACTTTTTTCATTATGAGGGCAGTTTATTAACGCTGAGATTAAAACTATTTATGATATTGCCTTGAAATTTAAATACCCAAGGTTTTTTGTAGATGTGGCAAGGAAAAGTGATAGAAAAATATTTTATTTAACTAATGCCAAACTTGAATTTAGTAAGCATAAAATTGCCAATTAATAAAAGTTTTTTTTAGAAATTCCTAGAATTTGAAAGCTTTTTAAGATAAATGTTGTTTACAGTAATATTAATGTTAAGAGTTTAGTAATAAAATATTCTCATTAAGATGTTCCCGGTTGCATATTTGAAATTCCTTGTAAAAAGTTTGGTAAAATATATCTCGGGCAAACCGGAAAATCCCTGTCACAACGAATCAAACAGCACCAATATTCTGTGAGAACTGGGCAAATATTGAATGCATTAAATGTACTTGTGAGAGATTTAGATAATCCTATTAACTGGAGTCAAGCAAGAGCTGGAATCCCATGTAATAACACAGTTAAAAAGAATTATCATTGAATCTTGTTTCATCAAGTCAAGTAATGGATGTGTTCTAAATTTAAGTCTTGATTTATTTAAACTCGATGCCTTCATAATGAAAAAAGTTGTAGAGTAATATTAGCACCAAAATTAATATATTCAGTTTTATACATGTTTTTGGACTTTGTATGGCTATGTTTTAGTTTCTCTTATGGTTAAATAAATGTTTAAATTTGTGACCGTGTGGTATCTGATAATCCTGGATTATCTCTTTAATTTTTACGCTTTTGATAATTAACCATTTGGTCTTCGTGATACTTTTGTTTACCTGGTAACTTTCTTTGTAACTGCATTGCATTCGTTCCTTGACAATGTCTTAGTAAAGACGAAAGCGCTTCGATTTCTGCCTATATGTATATATATATATATATATATATATATATATATATATATATATATATATATATATATATATATATATATATATTATATATATATATATATATATATATATATATATATATATATATATATATGAAATGTTAATTGTCAAAAGCGTAAAAATTAAAGAGATAATCCATGATTATCAGGTATCACACGGTCACAAACTTCAACATATATATATATATATATATATATATATATATTATATATATATATATATATATATATATATATATATATATATATATATGTGTGTGTGTGTGTGTGTGTGTGTGTGTATGTATGTATGTATGTATAGAATGTATTTGTAATTGCCACAGTTACCATTAGAACTTCAAACTTTTTGGAAACGCTTGCTACAACAAAACCTAAGATACAAATAGAAATTTCTGTCTCTTGGGCCAGGATTCGAACCTGTACAGTGTACGCAATAAGTTAGAATGGAGGTATCGTTAAACACTTGCCCAACCCATTCTGACAGTTGCTAATACAGAGTTGTAAGCAGGTCTGCCACGCACCAGTTGACCCAACTGTGTACGGCTAATAGCATCAGCAAGGGTTAAGAAAGAGGTCATGGGGTTAGCAGTCTCACTTTTTAGATTATCTGAGAAGTAAAGGAAAAGGGCATTGATTACACACACACACACACACACACACACACACACACACACACACATATATATATATATATATATATATATATATATATATATATATATATATATATATATATATATATATATGTGTGTGTGTGTTTGTGTGTGTGTATGTATGAGTCATATCACATTTCCGTGATTCATATACGTACATCGAGCTACAAATGTCCTTCAATATCTAATTCTCTCTACCTCGGAATTAATATATATTCATATATGTTAACCGAAGGGGGATTTTTTAGTCGATAAGAAATTCGTCGGTACATGGGCGCGAATCATTGAACCAAAAAGTCAGGACGCACATTGAAGCCTTATACTACACAGCCACCGTGTGGTCTAAGGCTTCACTGTGCGTCCTGAATTTGTTGGTTTGATGGTTCGCGCCCATGAGCCGACGAATTTCTTATCGACTAAAAAATTCCCCTTCGGATAACAGATATGAAAATATATTAATTCCGAGGTAGAGCGAATTAGATATCAAAGGACATTTTTAGCTCGATGTATGTATATGTATTTATACATATACTCTCTCTCTCTTTCTCTCTCTCTCTCTCTTATATATATATATTATATATAATATATATAATATATATTATATATATAAAATATATATATGATATATATAATATTTGCCTGTGTGTGCGTTTTTATGTGTACGGTGTATATGTAAATTGTCAAGTATATTTTGCGAGCAGTTTTCTTCCTCTCCTTCTGCATCATTAATTCTTCAACAAAGTGTCGGAATACCGAGACTTATTCAGCGTCTTCCAGTATCTCTTTTGGGCATCATAAATCAAAGGTCAGGTATTGGCTCCGAGCCATCCACGTATACCCCAACATGAGCTGCATTCCCTGGCGCTCGCACGAGCACAAGGGCACGAAAACTTGAAGAGACTCTTGCATGGGCACTTGTGTATGGGAATTTATAAGGACACGTAGCTACATATAGACTGTATAGTGATACTTCCTCAGTGATACATGCATGTTGAGGATTTTACTGTAACACAGTGACACATGTGCAAGGAGTCTAGATAGATTAACGCTCGTGTACAAGAACCATACCAGTAAACATAAAATGGGAATATTCTTGGGGTTCAGCTCACAAATTTCTGTAAACTCAAGCACACTTAGAAAGCATCACGTGCAGTTGTTGTACATGGTTGAATTTGCACGGGCACACATCCTCGAGTACCTGAAAGACGCGTGTCTAAATACACTAACTCAGGTACGCGGGCGAACTGTCAAACAACTAACGTTATTTAATTTTAAAGGCCGCATGGGTGTGTGAGTGAACAATAGTAAAGTCATGCCCTTAGACAGCAAAGCTACACACACAACGGGAATATGCGTATATACTCGAGTGTACCTTCACAAATTACTCTATACTTGATAGTGTATTGATTACAGTATATTTACTTGAGGAAAACACCTCAATGATCTCAGACTTGATATTTTTCTAGGAAAATTTTGACATAGGCACCGACAACTATCAAAATTTTTAATTAATGTTTATCTTGGTGCTGGTTTACAAAGGTTTAGTGGGCTATATATATATATATATATATATATATAATATATATATATATATATATATATATATACACACACACACATGTACACACTATACACACACACAGGGAGATCGTTAGCCCCACCTCTCTCTCTCTCTCTCACATTCCTATCCATCCATACAAAAGTTCCTACCCACCCGTGCAAACGCCCATGCCATGGCCCATCCTTTTCCTAGTGAGCGAGACGACCATAAAATAACAATTGCGATGATGGATGACAGAAAGGTCTTGCGGTGACAGACACAAAAAATCTGCGACTAGATATTGATGCTGCATCGACGCACGTTGACAGAACACGCCTATATCACTGAAAGAAAGAGAGGGGCCGTGGTTGATTGGGAAAGAGACAAACAGACAGACAGACAAGAGGCCAGAGAGAGATAAAGCTTAATTGAGTCCGAGGATTGATTATTATAAGAGAAAAACTCTCATGAGAGAGATAAAGACAACTGATGCTTATGAAGTGAAAGATTTTAAAAGTAGCGGTCAATTACGTTGTTAGTTTAAGTAAAGTCAGAAAAGAGAAAAGTCGGCATAAAACAAACAAATAATTTTAGAGAGAGAGAGAGAGAGAGAACAGTTCCACGCTACGCTGATCAGATCAGGACATGAATCAAAGCGTTGTCGGCGACTGTGTCTCTTTCGATCGGCCGGATAATAGATGCAGGGGGGAAAGTTGAAAGTCGAGAGTCGAGCCCGAGACCTTACCGTGAATGATGGGCCTGTCGCATCCCATCGCAGTACATTTCAGCACTACAATCATTCCCAGGGATCCGAGAGACTCATCTATACACATTACGCTCCTCACTGAAGCCACTTCATCTGTTTATCTTATCTCAGGCAGGAAGATTTCGATTGGGCATCGTTCCCAGATGCTGCCTCGAGATGCTGGGAAGGTGACCAAGATTTCCTGTTTCGATACATGGGTTTGTTTCGCCGTTTGGCTACACACACACACACACACACACACACGACACCACACACAACAACACACACACACATATATAGTATATATATATATATTTACACAGTATGTATTGATATGTATGTATGTACTATGTGTGTGTGTGTGTGTGTGTGTGTGTGTGTGTACATAAGTAATTCTATTCAGTGAGGAAACAGGATTTTATATTCTCATATGATTTGTAAGAAAATTGTATGGGAATGTAGGATTTTTTTTTATATCAGATTATATTTATTATGGGCATCATATCTTACGTGGGATCGTCATTATGTGGGTACTTCTTGTCAGGTTAATGACTCTTTCTCGTTCCGCTTGAGTGGATACCGACTCTCAAGGAATGAATATCAATAGGCATTTGTGAGTGCTTGAGTCCATATGTAGACATGCAGGCACACGCGTATATGTATATATATATATATATATATATTATATATATAGATATTATATATATATATATATATATCATTGTGACGAGAAGCGTCCAAATATCTATTCATTACACTTACCAATCAAAATCTTTTTACCTCACAACAGCCAGAGACCTAAATCTTCATCATAGATAAAATACGACTGGTTACTCTAAAGGCAACAGTGATCCATTAAAAACTTATTAATCATGCAAGAAATCAGACTAAGTTCATTAAAACAGGTGTGAGGTATTCATATATGAGATTAAATTAATTAAAGGGTATCACTCCATCAACAACTTTTAAAAGTCTAAGTATTTTCTCTGGTTCTAACTCACTTCAATAAAATTGAAGGAAAACAGCACAATTACCACTGTATGTTTCTTCCTAAATAAAATTAAAATACTGGTGGTAATTAAATGAAACACTTAAAAAAATTTTTAGATAAATTTTTTTAAAAATTCAAAATATATAAATGAAATTCACAATCTCAGAGAAATTTACTATTATTTGAAAACAACACAAAGTTTAATTAATTCTTGAATTGATCATTAAGCAAAATTAAATCGAAATTAATTTATCAAGAAAATTAATTAATCAAGAAATCAAATTATTCAAGTAAAATTCAAACTGCTAAGCAACAATTAAAATGTGAAAGTAATTCTAAGTGTAAATGCAAATTAATTCAGAAGTGTTAAATTAAATAAAGTATGGAATACTAAATTATTTAAAAAATCTAAGTTAATCAAAAAAAAAAGTGTGAATGCAGAACAAAGCACACATTGTATATGAGTATTAAATTCACCACTAAATTGAGAAAACTAAGAAATGGTATCACACAGAATATATATAGAAAAGGCACACACTTTAAAAAAACAAAACTGGTTAAATGCACAAAAAATCACCAACACCAAAAGAATTGGAATAAATTCGCTAGGAATAACTTAGGTACTTTCAGTATTTTAAGTGCACTTAGAACTTGTAATAAGACCTTACCTTGGTATACCAGTTCAATTTCTTTCTGCTGCAGCCTCCAAAATTCACTATCTTATTTCCAAAGGTGCCGTTACACAAAGCACCCTCTGTTCAGATTCCACTTTTATTTTAATAATTTACTTTTTTGTGCAGATGGAAACTTGAGTGTATGTATTTAATGTAAGCGTGTGATCTAGTGTTGAAGCATATGCCTTTTTTCCATATTTGTTTTTCAAATTTCATAATCCATTCATCATTTAGTCCCAGTGCTTAGCCCACGGCTTAGACCTGGTACTCCATTTCATTGTAATCCTTCGGGCCACCTCTATGAGAGCTGTTAATCACCTAAGTGGTCTGGTTAAACTATTTTAATACAACTACAATAATAACAATAATCCAGGGAGGCCAAGATTCCTTGGGCCAGGGATCGAAGAGTCTCCCCTCCCCCTGGATCAGGTAAGGCTCCGGCTTCTTAGGTTTAATATGATTGGCTTTATTCCTGACTTCAACTATAACCGGTGTTGATCGAAATACATACACACAATCTTATTTGAAAGGCCATGAGCTTTTATAACCAGCTTATAAAGACCAGAATGCCCAGTTGTGAAATACAAAATCGGTAAAAGTAGAAACCAAGGAAGTGTATATAATTGTAAACAACTATTTATGAATTGAATTTATATAAGTAACAACAGCAACAACTTTATGAAAATTAATAGTTAAGAGTAAATGGCAGGTAATAAATGTTATAAATAGTTGAATGAATAAAGTGATAAAAGCATACTTTTTGTATAATGTAAATAGATATATCTTTCCATGTAATAAGACACTATATGCATCCATAGATATCCCTCTGTGTGCTGCAAAGATGGCTCACAGGGTGTCAACTCAGATGCTCACCTCGGGCATGGTTCTATTTATATATATGTTGTAATAATCATATTATATATTATATATATATATATGTATATACATATATCTATATATATGTATGTATGTATGTATATATATATATATATATATATAATATTATTATGACTGTATAGTATGTATGTATGATGTATGTTTGTATGTATATACATACAAAAATATATGTATATATATAATATATATATATATATATATATATATATATTATATATATATATATATATAAGAGAGAGAGAGAGATTGGAGGACTGATCATCTGGACGGTATATTAAAATGAATTGAAGTATGATTTACCCAATACAAAAATACATATTACAGAAAGGAAATAACGTAAAAAATATGCTCCCCTCGAAATGAACGAAGGAAAGTATAAATCATGTTAATTTCGAAAAAGAAAAAAAAGAAACTCCTGTAAAAAAAAAAAAAAACCCTCCTCGTCAAAAATAAAATAGATATTTCGAAAGCAGAAAAAATCCTAAATAATGGATCGCGAATCATTATAATCTAAGGGGAAAAAAAGGCGTTCCAGGTGTTTTGAACTGAGCACCTCCTTTATCTCGCATGTGAGGTACAGATATGCGTTGAATGTCTAATTAGACTCTTAATACATTCTCCTCATATTTTCGGACAGGGCCACCCCCACCCACCCATCCTGAAAATTGGCGAATTCTGGTCATGCTTTTCGCATCGTTTAAGCATTTGCGATAAAAGACGGTTCGAGTGGCGTCTGGAGAGGGATAGTGCTATCACGTGTAATGCGGAAATCGTGATAGTCCGGTAGTTGAGGAAATAGTAGAGGCGATAAGATCGCTTATATAGTACGGTCTCTGAGTCAAGAGAGAACACCACAGAGTGGAAACAAGTGAATTATATTCGTGCTGGGTCCATGCCAGGATGAAGAAGGTGGGATTTGGTGGAAGGATGATGAGTCTGGTGCGAGCGGTTGTCAAGATGCAAACGTCCAAGTCGGTGCTCTTCACACGTTTGCTCGGTTTCTGCCGGAGGACTTCCGCTTTGCGAGCTTCAGCGACATTGACATGGCCTACTAGTAATTGCATAGGTGGTCGCCATTGGCAGGCATTTTTAAAGCAAACAATTGCCAAATACACAAAGGAGAAAATGTCTGTTTGTTTGTTTGTGTGTTTGTTGTTAGTATGAACGCTATACATATCCACATTTCTTGGCCGATTTTTATGAGATTTAAAATATATGTTAATATAAAATCGGGAAAGATCACGGTGAAAACAGAATTCAAGTCGGGCCATTGGATGGGTAAAGTGAGTGTGGGAAGGGGGTGAAATGTAAAAATTTCCGAAAACAACAGATATTAGTGTGTAATCCATGGTTTTCTAATCCCCTTCAAGTCCAAGTTCAGCTCAATAGGGGGAATGAGAGGGTAGTAGGAAAGGGTAAATGGGGTGTTATTAAAAAAAAAAAAATCCGAAAACGAGAAATAATAGTGTGTCTAATCCATAGTTTTTGATGCCACTTAGATGAATGGCGACACTCAGTGCCCTTAAAGTTCAAGTTTTGTCCTGATAGGAAGGAGGGCATGAGAACAGGTAGGAAGGTGGTGACATTTAAAAATAACTGAAAACGACAGATATTAGTGTCTAATCCATTGATTTTTTTTTTTTAGGCCGCTTGGGTGCATAGAGACGCTCCTGATGCCCTTCAAGTCAAGTTCAGCCCCGATAGGAAGAGGGGCGTAAGAAGGGGTGGGAAGGTGGTGGCATTTAAAAATAACAGAAAACTAAAGGATATTTTGAGGTCCAAACTTTTTCCCCCGAAGGTTTTTTGGGGAGGGTCGCTAGGGATTAAAAATAAAGGTTGGGAAGTCCCATAATGGCCAAAATTTCAGGACCCGAACCAGGGGAAAACTTTGGGGGGCCGGAGGTAACGTGTTGAAATGTAATATGTCAAAAATGATGGGCAATGTAATTGAAGCAACTATCTTAACAGGAATGAGAGAGAGAGAGAGGAGAGAAGAAAGAGAAGAGGAGAGCGAGAGAGAGAGAGAGAGAGAGAGAGAGAGAGAGAGAGAGAGAGAGAGAGATGACAGGGTGGTATAAAGGTGGTTAGAACGAAAGTAAAGTAGATTTAAAAGAGGTCGCAGCTTGGGGCTGAAGGGACGCTGGTAAAACCCTTAAGTATTGCCTACTGTGCAATACTCCCCCTAGAGAGAGAGAGAGAGAGAGAGAGAGAGATTGTGTTGAGACGGAACGTGTGCCATAACACGTTCAAACAGCAGCTCTGAGTGAGGTTTGGGGACTGTCAGCTAGCTGCCAGGCTCTGATGCACGTCGCAGCTGTTGCCCCTGTCTCCACACATTGTTTACCTAAATGAGGTATATTCATGATGTTTTTTTTTTTATTGTATAATGAACATTCTCTTAGCACAATGAACAACATTTTGCCTCCTCCCCACTGAATGATTCCATATGGCTCTCACACATCTCACGTGCACTCTTACTTCCCCGAGTTGAGTGAACTGGAATCAAAATTGATTAGAAACCCATTCGTTGTGAATGTGCACCTATTCCCAGATAATATGCAAGAAGAATCCTTAGAGTTGGTGAATGACTCTGTTGCAAAAGATACATTTGAAACACTCGCCCTGACCAAGTTTTGGTCCAAAATCTCTACTTTACTCTTTCCAGCTTTCAAAATGTCTAAGTTATCAGGGGAAGAAAAGAGAAAAATGAAATGCAAAATATTGAGATATTGATGTTACTGTGTCTATATATATATGTGTGTGTGTGTGTATCTTAAGTATAAAAGGCCCATTAAAATACTAAGGTATAAAGCTAAGGTCTATATTGCGGTGGGACCTATCAAGTATAGTCGATAGTTTTAAACCTGGCAAACTTGCACTTAACTTGCACTTAGCTGCTTGTCGCTGATTGGATGAATGTCGTGTTGTCCGAATCTCTCAGTTTTGTTTTCACACTGTTTCAGAATTGTGATTATACGGCCATAGATTGAGATAAGAGCCAAATTATGTAATGTTATGTAAATACCAGTTGTAATAAACTTAAGTATTAAGAAGTTACATAACAAATTATCATATAATAGTTAACAGTTATGAAACAACTCTCTCCGAAGCTGTAGACTTAAAATATGTTTCAAACGTATGAACTTTAATGCTTAAATTTCTAGCTAGATTTTTAGCGCAATCGTGCCATTGGTGGTTTGGAAAAAAGCAAAATGTATTTATTGTACATTGCTGAAGGTTGTATAACGCCTAAGAACAAAATACTACCGTAGAAAATGTAAGCTTGCCGAAACATTTGGGGTGGAGGAGTTGAGAAAGGTACAGCCGGCGAGTTTTCGTCTGCACACACCATCATCATCAATCGGCTTAGAATCGGCTATCGAGCAGCTGGCTCACTGTCGTCGATTTCACCTATTTCAGCCATGGCCACAAGAGACGATATGGAACAAAGCAGAGATGAAGGCACTTCAAACACCAGGCATATACATGCTGGCAGTAGGCTTACCAGTCAGTACCGTAATATAATAATGGATGTTTTTCAATATTTCACTTCACAGGGCCCTGGCAAGACAATGAAAAGAAATCATTAAGGCGACAGCAACACCAACTCAAGTTTCAGAGAGAACTATCTATCGCATCAAATCTGAGACTGTATGATTCATTCACCCTTGCCCCGGAAAAGGAAATCGACTTGCTGATCATCTTGATAGTTTCGA
The DNA here is from genome assembly GCF_015104395.2 of Macrobrachium nipponense. Lineage (NCBI taxonomy): Eukaryota > Metazoa > Arthropoda > Malacostraca > Decapoda > Palaemonidae > Macrobrachium > Macrobrachium nipponense. The sequence goes on from NC_061104.1 coordinate 31,469,106, forward strand.
CAGAGGATGTGTTAGGAGAGAGATCCTATCCTTTTATGAAAGAGGAGACCTTCCTACATTAGCAAATTTGTTGGCAAAAGTTTGGGAACCTCCTACTAATTTTACTGGCTCGAGAAGTTCCCTCTACAAAATAGTCAGGAATCTTGGTTTTAGGTACAAGAAAGTCACAAGCGGAAGAAAGATACTCATGGAGAGACAGGACATCATTGTAACAAGGAACAAGTATCTTAGAGAACTGAAGAGAAATCGAGAGAGTCCAAACCCAAGACCGGAGGTATTCGTGGACGAGACTTGGGTGGACCAGAACCTCACCGTCGAAAAGTGCTGGACTAATGAAGATGGATCAGTAGGACCGAAAACGAAGTCAGGGAGAGGCTCCAGGTTTATAATAGTACATGCAGGAAGGGATGAGGGTTTTGTACCGGGAGCATTGCTTATGTTCAAATTAAAAAAACGGATCAAAGGGTGATTACCATGACTCGATGGGTAACGAAAGGTTCAAAATGTGGTTAGAAGAACAACTTCTTCCTAATATCAAGGAGTCCCTTATCATCATTGATAATGCTCCTTATCACTCTAAAATAATCAACAAGGTCCCGACAAGTAGCAATAGAAAAGCCCAAATCATAGACTGGTTGGTTCTAAATAACATTGACCATGACCTTTCTGTTACAAAACTCGAACTTCTTCAGATCTGCCAGCGCCACAAGGAAATTCAAACGTACGGAATAGATGAAATTGCTGCTCACTGTGGCCATAAAGTGCTTCGTCTACCTCCTTATCACTGCATTTTCAAACCTGTCGAACTTATCTGGGCCCAAGTGAAGACAGAAATAAAAAAAAAAACGTAATTCTAATAGCGACCAGTCTCTGAAAATCGTAGAAAATATTACAAAAGAAGCAGTTGATCACGTGACGCCATAGCACTGGCAAAATGCTATAGCGCATGTCAAGAGAATCGAAGAAGTGTATCATGCCAAAGATTCAGCATTTGATAAGTTACTTTATGAGTTTGTAATTGACTTGAATGATAGCACTACTGATGACAGTAGTGATGAAGATGCTCTGGCACGACTAAAATTCTAGCTCTATTTCAAATTGTTATTGATACTTTTGTTAACATGATACTGATGATACTTTTTTATCATCCATGACCCTGAATACTGTTATCGATACTTTTGTTTATATAATTCTGACGCCTTTAATTGATGTATTATTATTACTACTGTTATCAATACTTAGTTGTTGTACTTTGTTGTGACTCTTACTGTTTTTATCATTTTTAATATTATTATTGAATTTTCTCTTCATTAATGCAATTATTGCCTAATACAGCTACTGTATTATTAAAATGAGCAGTTATGAAAATATACTTGAAATTTAAGTTCCTAAGAACCTTTTGTTTCCCTGTACTATTGAAAACTGGTATAAGTTTATTGAGATGGAACAAAAGACAACAGAACAATAATCATTCTCAAATATAAGGGCTCTGCTCTTATTATTCATGAGGAGTCTTATGAGTTACAAAATATAATATAATTAAGGCCTATCTAAAAATACGATGGACGCCAGATTAAGAAAAACCAACTGTAATAGGACATATTTCAAAATTTCTAGTTGAGGAACAGTCAATTTACTGTCATTTTATATAGAGAGTGGCACACCAGCCAGGATATGGTATGAATAAATTCATTGTATGTAATTTGCCTTTATACATATCCTAAAGCATTAATGACATTCCGTGAGCAGTACTTTTGAAATGCAAAAATTAACATTATGATATATAAACATCTTTATTATTTTATGAAGACAAAAACGCCACAACCCGAATTTGAACCTCCCGCTGAGAGTACGTCAACTTTCTGTCAACCCCAAGGCTGTTCCTCCACAACTCCACCCCAAATTTTCTGACAAGCTTACATTTCTACCATAGCATTTTGTTCTTAGGCGTTATACACCATCAGCAATGTACAATAAATATATTTTTCTTTTTCAAACAGCCAATGGCTTGATTGCACTAAAAATCTAGCTAGAAATTTAAACATTAAAGTTCATGCGTTTGAAACATATTGCAAGTCTACAGCTTCGGAGAGTGATGTTTCATAACTGTTAACTATTATATAATAATTTGGTATGTAACTTCTTAACTTTAAGTTTATTACAACAGGTATTTACATAACATTACATAATTTGGCTCTTATCTCAATCTATGGCCGTATAACCAAATCCTGAAACAGTGTGAAAACAAAACTGAGAGATTCGAACAACACGACATTCATCCAATCAGCGACAAGCAGCTAAGTGCAAGTTTGCCAGGTTTAAAAAAATCGACTTTAGTGATAAGGGTGGGAGTCAGTCTACCGAAATATAGAGCTTATCTTTAAACCAGAATGTTTTAATTGGCCTTTTATACTTGAGACATATATATATATATATATATATATATATATATATAGTATAGATATATATTTATATATATATATATCTATATATATATATATATATATATATTATATAATATATATATATATATATATATATAATAGATATATAGATCTATATATATATATATTATAGATATAGATATAGATATTTTATATGTATATATAATATATATATATATATATATATATATATATATATATATATGTATTATATATATATATATATATATATATATATATGAATAACTTGATCACGAAGTATATAAAACGTGATGCTATGTATAAATAAAGGTTTTTTTGCCACGAAGGAAAAAAATGAAAAAACGAGTTGGCCGAGTACTTTCGGTCCTATTCGGACCCTTTACTGAGGCATACTGGTTTTACAAAGAACACCATAGTCAAAAGAAGGCTTAATATACAAACTGACACTACCAACCAAATTAAGCCATAAGGGCGATTTTCACTCTACAGAGAGGAGGAGGAGTCATAGGCTAGCCACACCTTGAAGGATACCCGCGGTAAACAAGTGATTCTTCCAGAAAAACAGTACATTTTGAAAACAACACGGGAGCATATACAATTTAATATCATGAATTTTTACACAAACTTTCCCAACAAAAAATTATTATTAATGAAAAGACGAAAGAAAATATAAATATATATATATCGAGCAAGAGAAAGAGGGAGAGAAAATATCGAACCAGAGGAGAGGAGAGGAGAGAAGCCCGAGAGAGAGAGAGGAACCGAGATAGAGAGAGAGACAGAGGAGGAGAGAGAGAGAGAGAAAGACAGAGAGAGAGAGAGAGAGAGAGAGAGAGAGAGAGAGAGAGAGAGAGAGACATTAAATAACTATATACATGTGGGACTAATTTATTAGTTGTTCATTTATTTTGAGGTCCTTCATAAACATCTTACAAATATATGGGTCCAAATGGTACATTCCCAGACTAAGATTTAGGTTGTTTTTATTAGTGATTTGTATAATTGCCGATTCCAGTAAATTTCTTGAAACATAATCATTAGATCTAGCAATTACCGAGGCATCACCCCAATTAATACAATGAGATTTTTCACTCAGATGGATAAACAGTGCATTTGAAGTCTGGGCTGTTCTAACTGAATACATATGCTGCTTAACCCGAACACATAAATTCTTACTAGTCTGACCAACGTAAAACGATGGGCAATCCTTATAGAGTGCGCTGCTTGTAAAGACTTGAGAAAGAGGTGACGAAACAGCTCTGTAGAGCTGTAGAGTGAAAATCGCCCTTATGGCTAATTTGGTAGTGTCAGTTTGTATATTAAGCCTTCTTTTGACTATGGTGTTCTTTGTAAAACCAGTATGCCTCAGTAAAGGGTCCGAATAGGACCGAAAGTACTCGGCCAACTCGTTTTTTCATTTTTTTCCTTCGTGGCAAAAAAACCTTTATTTATACATAGCATCACGTTTTATATACTTCGTGATCAAGTTATTCATCATGAGGGCCACGTTTACTTTTGCTTTCCTGTTCCCACTGTTGAGCTGTTTCGTCACCTCTTTCTCCAAGTCTTTACAAGCAGCGCACTCTACCAGAATTCACCTGAAATTCCTGAAAAAATGCCTGGCGGAAACAGTGTTACCCAAATCATTGCTACCATACCGCATAAGAAGATACGATCAACATCCTTTTAATGAGTTTTCATCACTCATATTAAAACGTCACATTGCTGCCGCGAAAATGGAGGAAAAGGAGAAATTTAAAGAACTGGAAAAAGCCCGACGTAACTTCAACTATTCGATTCCCGCTGATTGGAAACACGCATTAAGGCAAGAAATTTATGGAAAACTTCGTAGAACTACAGACACTTTGATTAGAAAACTGGAAAGAAATTAAACAACCTTATCAACAGCCAGTGATTGGACCAAAAATGCTAGAAGTGATTGTGTGGTGAATTTATCGAGCAAACAAATAAGTGATAATGCAGTGCGCGCATTAGGCTTTGGGCTGTCTTTCTTCATTTGTAACAAACCCTCAGCTTTATCAATAGCGACATCTTTATATAAGTTTGAAAATACTGTGATATCCACAAAATCATTTAGACATTATCAAAGGCATGACATATAGTGCTACGCATGCCTACCATGAAGATAACTTCCCCGCTCGCTACAGGAAAAGTTTAAAAGAATTGAAGAATGATAATAGCTTACACATTACCAAGGCTGATAAATCCAATAGTTTAGTGGTTCTTGACAAAACTGACTACATATCACGCATGCATACTTTACTTGAGGATGAAATAACTTTACAAAAAACTCGCAAAAAATCCGTTGGACCAAGTAATAAAAAACTTTAATATCAATATCAAACAAATTCTGAAAGATAAAAAAGAACTTTTGTGTCAGTTAACTGTAAAGTGTCCCTCATTACCTTATTTATATGGCCTAGTCAAAACTCATAAGGAAAACAAACCTATGCGCCCAATTATTAGTACTGTAGGGTCAATTGCTTATAAACTATCTAAATATCTTACTAAACTGTATCCCCGCTACTAGGAACTGTATCTAATTCACACATCCGGAATTCTCTTGATCTTGTAGAGAAATTAAATAACATTGTACTAAACCCTAGCGATATTTTTGTCAGTTTTGATGTATGTTCTTTGTTTACAAAAGTCCCTATTGACTCTGTGCTAGAATATTTAAGTAATGAGCTTGTACTGCATGAATTGCCTATGTCCGTTAGTCACATAATTTCCTTAATTAAGTTATGTATTTGTGATTGCAGATTTATTTTTAATGGAGAATATTACCAACAAATATTTGGTATGGCCATGGGTAACCCTTTATCACCTCTCCTTTCAATTATATATGGAATTTTTTTGAGAGACAACACCTCCCGAATATTCACACTTATCCCCTTAAAATGGTACCGATATGTCGATGATATCTTAGTAGTCTTACCTAGTGGTATCGATGTAAATGATTTACTGTCTAAATTGAATAATTTAGTGCCATGCCATAAAATTCACTGTTGAAATTGAAAATAACAATGTCATCCCTTTCCTAGATGTATTAATACATAGAGAATCTTTCCAATGCAAATTCAGTATTTATAGAAAACCCACAAATAATTTAACATATGTACATTTTATTCTGGCCACCATCTTAATATTAAAATTTCAATTTTTTCTTCTATGTTCCTACGCGCTTTGCGTATCACGAGTCCACAATACCTGGACCAAGAAATAGAATACATAAAAAAGATAGGAAACGATCTCTGCCTACCCACCTCATTTTAATTGATTTATGTTATCAAAAAGCTCATAAAAAGTTTTATAATGTTGCTATTAATGAAAAAGAAAAAGAAATCCCTAAAAATGTACTTAGCTTACCTTATTTTCGTGGATTTGAAACCATAAAATCAATATTTAAATCATTTAATGTTAATGTAGTGTTCTCTTATAACAATACCATTAAAGATATGCTAATTAAGAATAGTCCCGTAACAAATAACAACATCATTTACAAAATTCCTTGTAAGGATTGCCCATCGTTTTACGTTGGTCAGTCTAGTAAGAATTTATGTGTTTCGGGTTAAGCAGCATATGTATTCAGTTAGAACAGCCCAGACTTCAAATGCACTGTTTATCCATCTGAGTGAAAAATCTCATTGTATTAATTGGGGTGATGCCTCGGTAATTGCTAGATCTAATGATTATGTTCAAGAAATTTACTGGAATCGGCAATTATACAAATCACTAATAAAAACAACCTAAATCTTAGTCTGGGAATGAAAGTAACCATTTGGACCCATATATTTTGTAAGATGTTTTATGAAGGACCTCAAAATAAATGAACAACTAATAAATTAGTCCCACATGTATATAGTTATTAATTCAATCTCTCTCTCTCTCTCTCTCTCTCTCTCTCTCTCTCTCTCTCTCTCTCTCTCTCTGTCTTTCTCCTCTCTCTCGTCTCTCTCTCTCTCTCCATGTCTTTCCCTCTCTCCTCCTTCTCTCTCTCTCTCTCTCTCTCTCTCTCTGGTTCGATATTTTCTCTCTTTCTCTTGCTCGATATATATATATTTATATTTTCTTTCGTCTTTTCATTAATAATAATTTTTTGTTGGGAAAGTTTGTGTAAAAATTCATGATATTAAATTGTATATGCTCCCGTGTTGTTTTCAAAATGTACTGTTTTTCTGGAAGAATCACTGTTTACCGCGGGTATCCTTCAAGGTGTGGCTAGCCTATGACTCCTCCTCCTCTCTGTAGAGTGAAAATCGCCCTTATGGCTAATTTTGGTAGTGTCAGTTTGTATATTAAGCCTTCTTTTGACTATGGTGTTTCTTTGTAAAACAGTATGCCTCAGTAAAGGGTCCGAATAGGACCGAAAGTACTCGGCCAACTCGTTTTTTTTTCATTTTTTTCCTTCGTGGCAAAAAAACCTTTATATATATATATATATATATATATTATATATATATATATATATATATATAATATATATATCTGTATCTATATATATCTATAATCTATATATCTAGTATCTATATCCTATAGAGATATATATATATATACTATATACTTCATATAGATATATATATATCTATCTATAGATATATAAGATATATATATATATATATATATATATATATATAGATATATATAATATATATAGTATATATATCTATAGATATAGATATAGATATAGATATATAGATATATATATAGATACAGTTATATATATATAGATATATATATATATATATATTATATATATATATATATATAATATATGACTGGTAAAAGTGTTCTGTAACACAGAATTCCATCTAATAAAAGGAGCCCATAAAAACACCAAAATGTAGAGAGAAAAGTACTATATTTCAGAGACTGCTGTCTCTCTCTTCAGGTATATGAATGAGAAAAGTTTACAGAAAAGGTGGTATTTATACCAAGAGATTCGTCCACAAGTAAGCCAATTTAGGTCACCCCCGCTGATAATCTTCCTTAATCTTCTAAGCGTTGGTTGAATGAACACTGCGTCGACGATGTCCGATGTCCAATTCCCTTTTGAGATGTTCATTACCTGCTTCTCTTTTATTAAGGCCGATTCCATCATTTGACGCTTGTACCGGCAGTTTGCTGCTATAAATTACACGTGACATATTCCAGTTTATTCTATGGTTATGTTCATTTATATGATTGAAAATAGCCGAGTTCTGTTGTCCATACCTAACTGACCGTTTGTGTTGTAATTAATCTCTGGGGAAGTGATTTACCTGTAAATCCGATGTAAGATTGGTCACAGTCCTGGCATGGGATCTCATATACCCCAGAGTCTTTGGGCGATGTCTTTGGGCGTTCTTCAGTTTAAGGGAAAAATTATCCCCCTATTCAGATCATTTCCCTTTGGCACTTGACAAAATAATAAAGTTAGTTGAATTATGTGCATCTAATAACGTATTTTCATTCGGGGAATCATTCTACAAGCAAAAATTCGGGTGTAGTATGGGTAGTCCTTTAAGTCCTATTTTAGCCAATCTGTACATGGAATATTTTGAAACTACAGTAATAAATGCAATAAAACCCAAAAACATGCTGTGGATGAGATACGTGGGATGACATACTAACATTTTTGGGATAATAAGTGGGGTAATTTTAATGAATTCCTCTCAAAATTAAAACGCATTAGTGCCCAGCATCAAATTTAAAGGTTGAATGGGAAACAGACAACAAAATTCCTTTTCTTGATGTTTTAATAATCAGAGACACGACCAGAATACAAATTTACCATATACAGAAAACCACGTTCTCACTTTCATATATTCACTACTTTAGCTATCATGACAATACTATCAAGAATAGGTCTAGCTAGCAACCTATTCTTAAGAGCCTTACGAATTTGTTCCCCAGATTTCCTGGAAAAAGGAAAAATAATTTGAACTAATTCGCAAGCAACTTTCATCTTTAAAGTATCCTGACCATATAATTGAGAAATCAATTCAAAAAAGCAAACGTAATTTTCTACCGACCCCCTAAAGACAAGACCAGAGACACACCCAACAATAAAATAAAACTTCCCCACCTGGAGACGATTAAGAGAGTAACTACACCCTTGGGGAAATCCAACCCTTTTGCATTTTGTTTACCTTACCCAAATAAAAACCTTAGACCAAATTTCCCTGATTAACGTCCAACAAAAGACATCGTCCAAAGACTCTGGGGTATATGAGATCCCATGCCAGGACTGTGACCAATCTTACATCGGATTTTACAGGTAAATCACTTCCCCAGAGATTAATACAACACAAACGTTCAGTTAGTATGGCTATTTTCAATCATATAAATGAACATAACCATAGAATAAACTGGAATATGTCACGTGTAATTTATAGCAGCAACTGCCGGTACAAGCGTCAAATGATGGAATCGGCCTTAATAAAAGAGAAGCAGGTAATGAACATCTCAAAAGGGAATTGGACATCGGACATCGTCGACGCAGTGTTCATTCAACCAACGCTTAAGAAGATTAAAGGAAGATTATCAGCGGGGGTGACCTAAAATTGGCTTTACTTGTGGACGAATCTCTGGTATAAATACCACCTTTTCTGTAAACTTTTCTCATTCATATACCTGAAGAGAGAGACAGCAGTCTCTGAAATATAGTACTTTTCTCTCTACATTTTGGTGTTTTATGGGCTCCTTTTATTAGATATATATATATATATATATATATATATATATATATATATATATATATATATATATATATATATATATATTATACGTATATATATGTGTGTGTGTATGTGTGTATCATTCTCCACCTTTGTTGGATCTCGCCCAGCGTGAAATACATCATTCTTTCTCATTGTAGTTACAGAAATTTAATGGATGAACACCCACTGTTACCAATGCGAAAAGACAGTGATATCCCTTGCCATATAATGGCATCAGGAGGTACAACGTAGTGGGACATTGGTAATTGTACTCTATTACGTCTATTATCCGTCTCGTGAAACTGACTTCATTATTTCCCATATCTTAATATTCGACTTCGGGTGGCTCATAGCCAGCCGAAATGATGACCACAAATTATGCCCCGGCCGGTATATAAAAGGACTGTTTATGTCGTCAACATTCTTTTGTATGGATCTTAACGGTTGGTAAACATTTCTACGTCTGGCATGGCGCATGTGAAAATGCCAACTGCCGCCATCAGCTGCGTATGGTTGAATACTTCTCTCTCTCTCTCTCTCTCTCTCTCGATGAATAAATACCTAACTAACTGGTCACCCTTTCTTTCTGTCAAATACACGAAACTATTTCTGGTATCAAATGGCTGTATCCCAGCCCATATTGTTGGTGCAAACCTCCAAAGAAGTGGAAACAAAATAGAAAAATATTTTCAGTTATTTATTTGTGATTTGATTTTTTGGGTTGATGATATTAAACTTTTTATTTTACAGTTACATTGCAGACGCCATCAAAGGCCGCAAATCATACATTCAATGAACTAGTTGCACCTGATTTTAAGGCAACATGGAGAACATTGTTAAAATGGATCTCTCTCTTTACACTTCTGCTCTCAAAAATATATTTTATATGGCAGGTTTTCATTACGATCATAAACTCCCCAGCCAGTATATCTCAAGCAGTTATCGTATGAAGGCACCCATCCCCTACAAGTGCAACAATAGTTACCACATTCATAAACCAGCCTTTCAGCAAGGAACCCTAAAAGCTATTGCCAAATTAAACTCTTATCCCACTTTATGTTGTATGACCACCAAACAACTTTTAAGTCGTTTTAAGCCGCGACGCAAGTTTATCAGACCAATTAATCAGTCAACTCCACCTCTTTTCCAATCAGAGTGGTCATGACCTGGCGGTGGATTATTTTTTGAGGCTTATTCTTCTAGTTTACTCTTTATTTATTTCAAATTATGGAGAGCATGTTTGTTTTGAGATTGGCTACGGCACCAGTTTTGGCCAACGGTCGTGCAGTACCAGCACGCGCATGCGTGAAAGACTGATTGTCAGCCCTACCTTTCGTAAACAAATCGTTTCTCCAACGATGGTAGTTTTCTTGAAGATCTGATGTTTGAAAACATGGTCCAAAACATTTTTACATACCTGTCAGATTTCCTCATCGGAAGTTTTTTTTGTTTTTTTGTTTGTTTGTTTGTTTTGCAAGTATAATCTCAGGACAACTAACTGTCTTACGAAAGGTTCCAGCAGATTCGTGAATGTCTGGAATATTTTTCTTTTCGTGAATCTATTAGTGATCAATTATTTATATAATTCACTTTATTTAGTTTTTTATTCATTAATATATTTATTTTGAGAAATATTTAGGTTTGGATAGATTTTGTTTCTTGAAATCTGTTGGGTCTTTTTCATAAGTGAATCTTTGACTTTTCTGGTACAGTTGATGTTTGAAAACTTGGACCGAAGAGAAATTTGTCAGAAACACATTTTCACTTCTCTAACCTGATTTCAGGTATAATATTAGACATGTGTCTTTTAGGAAAGATTTTACCAAATTCTTGAATATCTGTTCTAATTTATTTTGGGAAATTATTATATGTTATTTTTTTTTACAATTTATTCATTTATTTTTTATTTATTTACGTATTAATTTTAGAAATATTTGAGTTTTGAGTAGATTATGTTTCATGAAATTTTTGACTTTTCTGGCACATACTGGTTCCTGACGTGTTTGTTTTCTAGCAGATGATGGATGCTCTTCAGGTGAATTTCTTTTCTTTGTAATTTTTGCATTCTTGTAGATTTCCCAGTCAGAGAATTTTAGGTTATTTAGTAGATTTCATGAAGTCTATTACTTTATGATACAACTATTTCTTTCTGGAAAACGCTAGGTTAAATTTTATTGCTTGGTCTGTTGATTTTGTAGCAAAATTTTTTTAATGAAAATTCTTGAGTTTGGTAATACTTTACTTCATTTTATTCCTTTTTTCTGTTTATTGATGAACTGCGGGACGGGCGGGAACCTAAATTCAGAAGAAAATATAAAAATATAAAGAACAGAAAAGAGCAGTATCGTTCCTTTGTAGATTTCCATCTTTTTCTTCTCAAGTAAGACAAGCAGGGGCCTTCCATTATCAACATGTAGTAGAAATTACACGACAGTCAATAACTGAAAAGAGAAAAGGCAATTGAGAAAAGATATTGAACACCATCTTGGGAAACCGAAATGAGAGTAATCCTGAAGGAACCAAAGAAATTTTTCAATATTTTTAAGCAGGGGTATTTATTCATAGCTATCAAGGTGACCCCATTAGGGATATTTTCAATTACAAGTGCTGTAAAAGGCATATCTGGCGAATTAAAATGAGATTGATATGAATAATGAAATACCGAACTGTGGTAGATTCCATAAAGGAACCATGGAGATTTTGTTGTCTTAAACATATGGATTGGTACGAGCACTTCAAAAGAAAGCCTTCTACAGCTTCATCCTTTGAAAGCGAGACACGGAGGTACTCAACGTCACTGCATCTCTGTATCTACACTTTCCAGTCAGTTGGGTCGACATGTCATGGGTACGAATTTGGTTAGGTACGTCTGGTACTGGTACAGTACGTCTCTACCCGAAAACATGTTGACAGAATCTGGGGGTAGTTGAGTTATCTTGCTGGCGTTGTTGTCCCGCGACTTTGCTTATCTTCGGTGTCGTTGTCCAGATGATTAGAGGAATATAAGTCACTCTCTCCCTAAGATGCATCCAGTCAAATCGTATTATTGAAGGCACATGTTTTGTGTGGGGAAATGATCACACTTTTTTTCTTTCAAATTTGGACTCTCTTCTCTCTCTCCCTCTCTCTCTCTCTCTCCTCTCTCTCTCTCTCTCTCTCTCAGATGTTGTTTTGTTGAAAATGTTCGTTGAAAACAGCGAAATTAATACATCCTGGCGATTCACAAGAACTCGCTGTCTCTCTCTAGATGATAATGTCAATCAGTTTCTATTGCTCATGACACATGTTTTGTTCCCGAAAGCTATCGCAACCTCTCTTCAGAGTCTAATCGGGTTTTCAAATCATGTCGCTGCAAAGGTTTCTCAGTTTTACAGTGCAGCTTGTCAACTGCGCTCTCTCTCTCTCTCTCTCTCTCTCTCTCTCTCTCTCTCTCTCTCTCTCTCGACCATGCTCATGTAAATTCACACACCCTATGCCAGATGCGAAGAACACGAAACGGTAGATACAACAATAGCAAACAGTCAAACTGACCAAACTTAGAATTAGAAGCACTGTACCACTTCGCATTTCTTTGAGCATGAAGGGCATCCGCAGCAGTCAGGTAATACCTCAGGATACCTTTCTCTTACTGTGAAGGACTTTATTTAGCACACCCAAGTATTACTTGAGGATACCTGGATACTTCCTCTTAGTGATAAGGACCAGGAATATACAATTGCACAAAGCACGTACCCTCTAATTGGGTTACAATACCTCTGAGTCCTAACAAAAGAAGTCTTTAGAGCCTTCCTGTACGTTCCATTATTCGGTTTACTGCAGATAATTGCACTTTTCCGGAGCGCAGTGTCTCAACGGCTCCCAGCTGCATTGATTCCTGCCCTTTGATTATGTTCGTTTCTGTCGGTTCCTTCCTGAATAGCTGGGCAACTTTTTAAACCTTGTTTTAATCATGTATCCATTTTGAATCTTAAGATTAAATGCAGGGCTGTTTCTGTGTTGCAATAAAAATGAAGTATCTTTGTTTTGTTAAGCTAAAGAATAGTAGCAGTATGGTTATCATAATCTATGGGTACACTGCATATAATACTAATCTGCCTCGGTTAACAATTTGGTAGTTAGTTGAATGTAACGGGTCGTAATCAGTGGAGAAGGAATGTATCGCTGAAAATCGGAAGCTAACAACGTTCGGAAACACTTAGGTGGAAGGGTGAGTGGCAGAAAAGAAGTTATAATGGTTCACGAGTGCCACTCTTTACAGTGTGATTCGAGACTAATCAGCATAACTGTCTGGTTGACGAATAAAGCGAGGGAAACATTAAAGATGAGAGTTTTGCAAAGGAACATTACAACTTCTTTCGAAGCATCTTAAAATAATTTCTTAAGTTTTTTTTCTAAGTATTTTGTAACGAAGTGAATGGATACCAAGCAGAAATATCTGGGAGTTGTTTCAGATCTTATGCATATTTGTAAGTGAAAGGTTTGGAATTAAACACAGAAGTATTCAAGAAATGCTGCAGTTTGTTTCATATTTGATTGTGAAATCAATGGAAAAATATTGAAGAATTGTTTTATATCATACATTTAGTGCTAAAGTCACCTAAAGAAAATAGAAAGAAATGTACATATAAATGAATTATTTGAAGCATTTCGATGAATTATTTGAAGCATTTCGATGAAATATGCAAGGTAAATCATTCAGAATCTTTTGCAATAATGTAAATTTATTTTTTACATTAAGGCCAATGGACTTCTGGTCAGGAAAGAATATAGTGTCACCCCGAAAGAAGTGATAACAAACTACTTCTTTTTAAATAAAAGCTTACGAATTTCAGGAAATTTAGAGGCAGCAGGAGAGTTCCTGAGAATGGTTATAGAGCTTAATAAGCAGCCGAACTCTGTTTTTTTTAAATTTTATATTCCTTAGTTGTATTTGATTAATAGTTAATTCATTTGTTCAAAGTTCATACATTGCCTTATCTGGCTCTCTATCTCTCTATTTGTTTGCCTCTCTATATGTCTGTCAATCTATCTATCTACTGGTACTGTCGTTATCTCTTTCACTTATACACTTTTTAATTTTTATACCAAAGAATTCAAATTCTCTCTCTCTCTCTCTCTCTCTCTCTCTCTCTCTCTCTCTCTCTCTCTCTCTCTCTCTCTCTCCATTTACTGGTTGTTTTTGCCTCAAAAAGAAAAAGAAACTCTCTCTCTCTCTCTCTCTCTCTCTCTCTCTCTCTCTCTCTCTCTCTCTCTGCCCTTTACAAAACAAAGATTAGTGATGACGGAGGAGGCGTGGAGAAGAATATTTCAACTTTCCTCCGTGCGCTAAACGCATTAAGCCTTTTATCGGCAGGAATGCAAAAGACGTAATGGATATTAACTCTCTCTCTCTCTCTCTCTCTCTCTCTCTCTCTCTCTCTCTCTCTCTCTCTCTCTCTCTCTCATGTCAATGCGTCTCGGAGCTCATCTTGTTTGCTTTCTTCGTCCTGAAGCAATTGAAGGATGTTAAAAGAAACTGCTTTTTTACTTTTACTTCATACAAAAGGAATCTGATCCTAAATTAGTAGGTTGGAATTCTGTATTCTAAGTGTTGAAAATAATCACCTCTTTTCCA
>NC_061104.1:31488867-31491367 GCF_015104395.2 Macrobrachium nipponense
AGTCAGTCAGACATTCAAATTCTAAGCAATATCGCAAGCCACTTTTTGTAGTGCATTTGCCAGTTGTATTAATCTATGAAATACCAACGAGATCAAAACTCATCAAAGAATGGAAATATTCACACACGAAAACCGACCAGTTCTCCATCATTTTCAAATATATAAAGCGCAAAGAGAAAGGAAAGCTTCCACAGAGAGAAAATCTAGATACGCAGTTGAGATAAAGCCTTTCGAATAAGCTTAGGTATTCCCGGTTAGATCACTATCGCGTGAGCATCAAATATAAACAAAATATGTTTCGCCGAGCTGCAGTTAATTTGATATGCGTTCTGCCTCCCCCGCCCTGCTGTGGGAATCCGAGGCAGCATTTGTATTCGCTTGAGATGTACCAAGATGCCCAGGTGAGTAGGTGCAAGCCATTACTTTTATATCTTGAAGAGGAAATAAAATCACGAGTTAACATTTCCGCGTTTCTGAGTTACCCGGATTAGAAGCAAGACCTCGGTTGTAGATTTGTTACATTTTTGCTTTATTTTGTTTACTAAAAACTTTGTGGTGTTGTTGTTGATTACTGCAGATAATATAATTTTCTTTTGTTTTTGAGGGAACTCTGTGTCTAGTTTAATGTATCATTTGTTTTGATTAGCCATAAAAGATTTGTTATTTCATTGTATGTATATATATATATATATATATATATATTATATATATATATATATAGATATATATATATATACACATAGATTTATATATGTATGTATGTGTGTGTGTGCGGGGGGGGGGGGGCACGGGCACGCACGCACGCAGAGATGTACCACATGGGAAATCCTGACCGGTATCGTTTTGTTTAAAAGACAATTGTTATGGGAAACCAAATATTCACTCTTGACAAGTTGGAAAAAAAGAAGAGCAGTAAAGTCGTCGGCGACTTTACTGTTTACGTGGTGCCCCTGCCCAATTAATTGTCTGAGAGTCACACTGTTCGGCTGAGGATATTTTTAAAAAATTTTATATTGTTATATTTTGTTTCTTATGAATTTTCAGTTTTAAAATGTAAATTTTGTCACAGGACTTGCAGTAGACTTCATAACCAAAGCCTGTAGTATTGTTGGAAGAGTTTTATATAATTATTATTGGTTTCATTGCATTATTGTTCTTGATGCTACGCTAACTCCAAACATCTTTTGTAGATGGGGAATAGCTTTGAAATTATTTCTATATGGTATTAAAAGCTGGTTTCTTGTGGCGTTAGTTTCTTTGCTGTTACAATAAAAAGTGTTGTTTTCCGTTCTATCTAATACAGAATCAGGATGCATGTTTATCCCAATTTTCACATTTACATTATCAATATATTCAGGGCCTCATACGCAATGCTATTAAAAACATGGGAGTGAAAACTGATTTCATTACTTTATTGCTGTTACCAGAATAAAAGTGTATAGTTAGAAATTTGTTAGGTGTTTTGTACACACTCGATTTAAACCCAATACTACTTCACCGGAAACCCCATTAGATGCACGTGGAGCTCGCAATGTAAATTGCATCATATATCCATCGTTCATGTTTACAGGGTTACCTAAATATTAAAAATATTTATGCCTTTCCGCTACTACGTCTCTGAAATACCTTTAACACACACACACACACACACACACATATGTATATATTGTAAAATTAATTGAGTGGTTCATGCTATGGGCCCTGTTCAGTTTTGCATTTTTAATATTAACGTAATTCGTATATCTTTGCTTTTGATTTTTGTTGTCAGGTATTAACTAAGCTTGTAATATCTTTTCACTTTTGTCTATTTTGGTTTCCACTTTATTATTTAATCACCACGTTTAGGAGGTGGTTTGCTGTTAACCATTATTGTTGGACCCTCCCATCGGTTTCTAAGTTTTTCTTCTGTTTTTCATATTTGCGAGCGTGTGTGGGTGTGTCCAGCGGTTACCAGTGGGCAGTGGGAGTTTTCTTAGATGTCGGGGCATCCAAAGGACCTTTAATCAGCGTACGGCCTTCCGACAGAAGGATTCTTGGACGCTCAAGGCATTTACGGCAGTATCGGCAACTTTATTGACTCCCGTGTGAAGGGAGAGAGAGACTTGGTGTTTCTCCTACTTGGCCTGAATGAGACGTAGAGCTCGGGCGTCTTGGCTTCAGTGATCGTAAGAGACGATCATTTGTGTGTGCCGTTGCACAGCCTTTGCCTCTCTCTGTTCCAATGTATCCTTGAGGTCGTCATCCGGCGCTTCAGCGGCGAAGTGTAAGCCACCATTAACATATGTCTTTATTATTCGCCTCGTGATCAATGTCGTGCTGGTGGGCTATTGCTGACGTGTCAGTCCAGGAAAGTTTGACCCTACGTGTGTGACCCCTAGGGTTATGGAATTATTTCATCGCTGGTCTGCAGTATCAAAGTGTTAATTATTGGATCCCCAGTCTTTGTTATTTATTTATGATGATGAAAGTGTGTATTTGTGGTTTGTTGTTAGGTGTAGGG
>NC_061104.1:31493867-31518867 GCF_015104395.2 Macrobrachium nipponense
TTTCCCTTCCCTTCATCATTCGTTATCCACATCTTTCAACTAATCTTTATGTTGATCATCTGCTTAATTTATTATTTTTTTTTTTGGCTTCATTAACTACAGTCTTCTTCTT
Source organism: Macrobrachium nipponense (assembly GCF_015104395.2). NCBI lineage: Eukaryota > Metazoa > Arthropoda > Malacostraca > Decapoda > Palaemonidae > Macrobrachium > Macrobrachium nipponense. The sequence continues at coordinate 31,493,980 of NC_061104.1, forward strand.
CATCATCACCTTCTTCATCTTTCTTCTTCTTCTTCTTCTTCTGGAAGACCGTGGGAAGTCAACTGACCCAACAACATTTGGCTGAGATAATAGATTTCAACCTTGGCTCCTTGAAAGCTGGAAGTGTACGAATAATTGTATATCATGTCAGTATAATGATAGCAATTCAGAGATGCGGTTCCCCTTGTTTCTCTCTCTCTCTCTCTCTCTCTCTCTCTCTCTCTCTCTCTCTCTCTCTTTCTTTTAGCTTCAAAAAGTAATCGTTCCCCGCTGGACTTCTTGAAGAAACCAAATTTTAAACTTTACTTTGAAGATTCGATGTAGTTTAGACTATCTTATTCCAAAGTCCATTTTGAAAGAAGACTCTCTCTCTCTCTCTCTCTCTCTCTCTCTCTCTCTCTCTCTCTCTCTCTCTCTCTCTCTCTCGCTAGTTGCTTCTTGAACTAGACACATTCTGTCAACTGATGATTTCTAGAGCGAGCGTAAAGGAAGAATATAAAAAAAAGGAAAAATAAGTGATATAGTGTATAAATAATATTCAATAAGATTATTAATATAAACAGTCCGTCATTTATCCTTGTTTATGCCCTCTGCTTTTATTTTTTTACTGTTTTCAGTTTAAGTATCCTATAAAAATGACGTCAATTTTTAAGTAATTTTTCTGTTCCATTGTACTAAAGTTTGTTAAGATTCTTATATATTTACGTTCTTGTGGAAATTAATTTTTGGTGGTAAAAGTGGATTTTATTACCATTAGTCTGTGTAACACACAAGAAAAATAAATGTATTGATATATTTTTCATTTCATATAGTGGGAATTTATTTCATAGTTCAAACTTTGTTCTGTTTAGCTGCAGTTTCAACACAACTTTCAGATGGGATTGTGTGCTGTTGTGATTCTTTATTTAGTTGTGGTCTTCCCTTCACAAAGCATCGGCGGGATCCACATCCTGTTTGGGAGTAAAGAAGCGCCATAGTGTGCGTTCCAAAAGGTCTTTCATTCCCTTCACTGACAGGCTGTGGAAGAGTTGTTCTCTCTCTGTGTCCTTGATGTCATGCTGCCAAGATTAGGAGAATATGTAACACATTTCTTAATTTAGTGCTCATATTGAGATTAAATTATATTACCAGTAGTTTATCCGCTTCTTTCACACGGAACTCGACTTTAGAATTTAAGTTTATCGTCATACGTCAACAGCCATCGCAAGATCAAAGGTCAATCGCTGCAATCTGATATTTTACCCAAGATGGTCGACAGGTTTCCTCTCGAAGACGGCGTTAATTGGTCAAGATCTCCCTCACCCAAAAATATCGGCCCGGGTTCAGACTGACAGCATAACGTTTTATATAAAATCGTTCGGATGTGTTGATCGGGACATAAATCTCGAAAAACGAGAGAGATTTTTTTTCGTAAAAGAAAGAAAAGGTTGATATAATCACATAATGAGCGTGTGACGAAATTGCTAAAAATGGCCGCGGAATATGTGTTTAAGAAAGATCTTACTCTGATGTTAAGGTACTCTTCTCGTATTTGAATATTATTTTTGTTATTATAATTTTATTTTCCAATTCTTTGTTTTTTGGTCCGTTAATAAGCATTCCATTTTGGATATTAGCAATGCAGGTTTATGACCTTTTGGTTGTCCCATAAGAATGGGTGCTTCTCATGAATAATAATAATAATAATAATAATAATAATAATAATAATAATAATAATAATTAGGCTTTTTAGTTTTAAAGGCGACCCCGTTTCATTATTAATACTGGAAATAATAAAACCATTTCTAGGCTTCCTAACAACAAAACGCTTGTGAATCATGAACTTGGATCCGTTATTCCTTTTTTTGTGTTTTTTATATTAATCCTCCCAATAAACGACTTGTTTACTTTTGTCCATGATGAGGTGCAATTTGATAAATGATTAGGAAATTATTTTAGAGTGAGGTATTAGCATGTGGAAACTTGTCCACTATGATTCCAATAGCGAAGTACGCACATTTACATTTATACAAATATATAATATGGTAACATGGGCATACCTTATACATATACATTTATATATACACATATATTATAATATAATTATAAATTATATATATAATATATATATGTATATATATATATATATATATATATATATATATATATACTGCGTGTGTGTATGTATATAATATATATATATATTATATATTAATATATGTGTGTGTGTGATATAATATATATATATATATTATATATAATATATATATATATATATATATATATTATATATATATATATGACTGGTATGCGTGTGTGTGGGTGTGTTTATATTTTATTTATTTTTTATATATATATATATATATATATATTTATATATATATATATATATTATAATATATATATATATGACTGGTAAAATGTTCTGTTTTAAAACAGAAATTCCATCTAATAAAAGGAGTCCATAAAACTCCAAAATACAGAAAGAGGAAATACTATATTTCAGAATGAGAAAAGTTACAGACAGATTGACAGGTATTTATGTGTATGGGTGTGTATTTGTGTGGGAGAGAGAGAGAGAGACTGGCTGAATGCTAACCTGCCAGTTCTCTGCAAGTGTTTTAGGATGAGGCTGCTGGCTACATGCCTCATTCTTCCTTGACCGCGGACCTAGACGACGAATTACTAATGCTCTGACAACAGAGTTACGACGGATTTATCAAATAACAGACGAAGATTGGGATCGATCCCTGATTCTCTCACTCATCAGACAAGTGAAAAGTCAACGGTCTCATCCTGACGCTTTCTCAGAATACAAGTATTGAAGGAATTCTCTTTGTTTGAGATTCTTGGACTTTTTGAGTTCTAGAGTATTTAATTGTGTGCTCTTGAATCTAGTTTCATAGTGACAAACATATCTCGATCCTTAAAGGAATTACTCCATTAAATATGGAGCGTTAGACCATTTTCATAAGTAGTGTTGACTAGAATATGGTGAATACGTTCGTCCGAAAATGTGGCTTAAATTGTATTTTTTTTTTATCCAAATTCTTTTAAGAGATGTAAAAAAAATCCAGTGTTCTAGAAAACAAAATGTTGCCTAAATATGGTATTTTTTTAATGAAACTTGTAATGAACTATGCATAAAGTGCTGTACAGAATACTGAAATAATTTATAGACAGCAGACATTAACCAGACTCTCCTAAATAGAACATACTCTTAAATGTGGCATTATTAACCAAATTGCTTAAAAATTCGATGCCTAAAATGCGAGACTTTTAACCAAAAAATCCTTTAAAGAGCGTTGCCAAAATTGTAGTTACTTTAGGAAGCATAAAGCCAGTCTTATAGCAGAGACTCTAACCAGAACGTATATAAGCATAAATGAGGAACACGCGCAGGTGTATCGGGCGAAAAAACTGGACGGAAAAACCGGACTGGTTTTTTGCCCACACTCAGTCTCCGTTTGGTAATATACAGGTATGTTCTAAAACCTGAAAGCAGTTTTTAAAAATCGTAAAACTCAAGTCTTTCTTTTTATATAAAACCATTTATCCAGTTAGGTGAGATTTGCTGTAAAATTGTCTCGGAATAACTTAGCAATTTCGAAAGCACGATAATCATTTCGAGTGACGTACGATGATTCTTAACTATTATGGAACGGTAATAACAACTTTTTCCTTTACTTTATGTAGCCCTGTCTACTCTTTGCTTGATCTCTCTCCCTGTTACGTTTTCCTATATCATGTGAAAGAGACATGTTAATGCGTAGCGTTTTATCTGTTTCCAGTTTTTATATAAGTACTTCTGAACATTTTGAAATCACACACATTTTATATATATATATATTATATATATATATATATATATATATATATATATATATATATATATATATATATATATGTATGTATGTATGTATGTATGATGTACATATATATATATATATATATATATATATATATATATAATATATATATATATTTTTTTTTTTTTTTTTTTTTTTTTTTTAAGCAATTGCTTTAGTGGGGCCACTAAACCAATTGCTTCTAACGAAAATTGTTATAAGGGAAAAATTATGCCCCAAAAGTACACCACATTTGGTTTTTACTATATATATATATATATATATTATATATTATAATATAATATAATATATATATATATATATATATATAATATAATTAATATTCTCACCTCACCTTCACTCACCAGACGCCAGGTAGGCCTCCAGGCCTGTCAGTCGTCCTGCTTCAGGAACAGTCTCCATTCTTGGCGATCATCATAGAGCCTCATCTCATCAACTTCCCGCAAACTAGAGCCTCTCCTCTCTACTCCTCTCTCTATGTTTTGTAGCCATCTCATTTTTGGTCTTCCTACCGGTCCTCCTTCCTTCCGGTGTCCATTCCAAAAACCTTATAGGATATCGCTTTTTTTTTTTTTTTTTTTTTTTTTTTTTTTTTACTCCTCCTCCATTCTTTTGGTGTGTCCAACCATCTAGCTGTCCTCTCTCCACAAAATCTAGTTATCCCTCCACTCCCAGTTCTCTTCTAATGTCTTCATTTCGTAGCCTATCTAGTCTTGTTACACCTTTTATGAGTCTTAGGGCTTTCATTTCAGCTGCTTGAAGTTGGCTTCTAGTTCTTGATGTTAATGTCCATGATTCATGGCCATAAGTCAATATTGGTCTTAAAATAGAGAGGTATATTATGGTTTTCACTTTGCGAGGTATATTTCTGTCTTTCATTAGTGGGTAGAGCAGATACAGATTGTTACTGAATTTCTGTATTCGGGTAGTTATTTCCAGCTTTGAATCGTTTTGGTCACTAAACTCTACTCCTAAGTATTTGAAATTTCTACACTGTTTCAATGTCTGACCTTCTAATTCTACATCTACGTTACTTGGTGTTCGTGATAGTGCATGATCTCTGTCTTATTCTTGTTAATCCGCATTCCATTAGCTGTTAAGATCACGTTCCAGTTGTTGACGTTTTCTTGGAGAGATTCTGCGCTGAGGGCTATCATTGCATGGTCATCTGCATACATAAGGTTGATGGTCATATCTGCAGTTCATCCTCAACCTAAGTTCTCATCATTATCTAAGAACAATATAAAAAGAAGTGGCGAAAGGACGCTGCCCTGTCTTACTCCTATTTTATTTCAAACCAGTCTTCATTCTCTTGATTTGTTTTTCACTCTGGATCTGATGTTTTGATAGGTGTTATAAATTGCTCTTATAAGTTTCTCAGGGATTCCATAGTAAGGGGTCTTTTAGGGCATCCCCATATTTTCATTCTTGGTACTCTATCAAAAAAAAAAAGCCTTTTCTAGATCTATAAAAGCAATATATCTGTCCCTTGTCCCATTCCCAGCTCTTCTCAAATATCATCGTTGAGGAGAAAATCATATCAGTTGTCCCTCTTCCTGCGTCGAAAACCGTTTTGCCATTCACCCAGCTTTGGTTCAACATATCCTCTCAATCTAGTTTCAAGTATTCTTTCATATACTTTAAAAGCATGTGACATTAGGGATATTCCTCTATAATTGCTGCAATTTGTCTTGTCACCTTTCTTATAGATTGGGCATATTAGATCTCTTCTCCAGTCTTCAGGTGGCATTTGCCCCATTCCAAAAGAGCATGTCGATTAGCTCTAGTAGCCAGATGACTCCATCCTCCCCATGTTTTTAAGGAGCTCTGCAGTATTGTATCCACTCCAGGGGCCTTACCATTTCTCATCCTCTTGAGAGCATTTTTTTAACTCCAGTGTTGTTATGTCAGGTTCTGCATCCCCAACCACATCAAATTCTACATGCTCTTCAAGGTCATTGTTTCCGTTGTTTAGTAGTGTTTCAAAGTGATATTTCCATCCTAATTCAATTTCTCGGGGTTCGGTTAAAATTGTCCCATCCATAGGGTCTTTGATTACATAAGTGGGTGGTTGGCTTCCCTTTCTATAGTTTTTGGCAGTGCTATATATGAGTTTTCTGGTACCTTGGAGATCATTTCCCAGATCTTCTCCTATTCTTTCCCATGTTTCTCTTTTTGTTTGGAGTTTTATTACTTTCCGTTCTCTTCGACGCTTCTTTATAGTTATTGTGGATCTTCCAAAAATTCAAAAGTTTTCATCCATTTTCTGAAGAGTTTCATTTTGTTTGCAACAGCGGCCTTTTAGTGGCGGGGGTCCACCAAGCAGTTTGTTTTTTTTTTTTTCCTTCTACCATTCGAACTCTTTTCTTTTGCACTGTATTATTAGCAGCACCCACTACAGCCATTCTAAAGTGTCTCCATTTTTCATTTGGGTCATTGCTCTCCTGTTGCATTTGTTTAGCTCTACTATTTCGTTTTGATATCTAACTAAGCACTCCTCTTCTCTCATATTCTCTAAAATAAATCTTTCTCTCACTTGGCTTTTAATTGGTTTGGGTTTTGTCATCTTTAATTTAATTAAGAGAAGCCTGTGATCTGAATCGAATGACACAGAGGGGGATGCTTTTTAACATCTCTGACCATATTTTTGTTATTTGTTATTGCCATATCAATTTCATTGATTTTTTCAGTATATGCTCCTAAAGCCGAGGTTCCATCGGTACCACGTCCACTTGTGGCTGTCTCTATGATTATAGAAAGAGTTCATAATGGACATCTGGTTTAGTATGCAAAAATCAATTATGTTTTTCTCCTTCTCTATTTCTGTCTCCAATGCTAAATGCTCCTAATATGCTCTCTATGCCTGTCCTGTCTTGCCCAATATGTCCATTCATATCTCCAATTATTAATGTATTCTCTACATATGGGACAGAATCTTTTACTTCTTTGTAGATGTCTGTAGAATTCTTCTTTTCTTCTTGAGGGCGGCCCTGCTGTGGTGCATACACCTGAATTATGCTGGCTGATTGAAATGTTCCTAACTTTAAGGAAATGCTAATAATCCTATCACATTTGAATTCTAGATGACTAATTTTTCCAGCTAGCTCTTCACTCACATAAAACCTACTCCGTGTCGTGCGGTTCTTCACCTTTGTAAATAAAATAATTGGTAATTGTTATGCAATAATTTGTTCCTTCTCCTGGTAAACGGGTTTCACACAACCCCAAAATGTCTAGTTTTTCTTTCCCTCCATCATCATGGGGGGATTACCTCCTCCTCCTTACCTCTCAAAGTACTTAGATTAATTGTTCCTAATCTCAAAGATTTATTTCCCTGTCCATGTCCAATAACATTCCGAGTCAGGATGTGCCGGGCATCCTTTGATCAATGGGTCTGTCCTGAAGTAAGTCGTGCGGTTCATGAGCAATTTATAGCAGCTCACCGGCTTGCTAGGCCTGTCGTGAGCCCTCAGAGCTGTTAATTTGTACCATCCATAAGCCTATTGCTTCCTAAAAGGTCACAGAGGTTTCCAACATAACCCCCAAGCAGTCTTATGGTAGGTTTAAGCCACTGCACCTCTACAAAGGTTACACAGCTCCTTATCCCAATGTATGCTGGCCTTGGGACCGCAGTGGATATATATATATATAATATATATTATATATATATATATATATATATATATATATATATATATATATATATATATATATATAAGCGAATACCACGGGAAATGATAGTCAGGAATCCAAGCGCTTTCGTCTTTATTCAGACATCGTCAAGGAGCTACTAAAGTACAATCGGAGAGGAAGGCCTCAGGTACAAACAAGATCAGGAATACCAGATGGTTAATTATCAAAAGGTAAAAATTAAAAGGGATAATCCAGGATTATCGGATATCACACGGTCACAAACTTAAACAGATTCTGACCCTAACCGAAATTACAAAGTATCTTTACAGTCCAAAACATGTAAAAACTGTATATATTAATTTTGTTGCTTATATTTATCTACAACTTTTTTCATTATGAAAGCATCAAGTTTAAATAAACCAAGACTTAAATTTAGAACATTTCTATATTTGACTTGATAAAACAAGATTCAATGATATTCCTTTTAACATGGGACTAAGGCTCTTGCTTGACTCCAGTTAATAGGATGGTCTAAATATCTCATATGTACAAATAATGCATTCGATATTTGCCCAGTTCTCACAGAATATTGATGTTGCTTAAGACGCTGTGAAAGAGATTTGCCAGTCTGTCCGTAATAGATTTTATCACACTTTTTGCAAGGAATTTCATATATGCAGCCTGGAAGATCTTTAGGAGAATTTTTGATTACTAAACTCTTGACATTAATATTACTGAAAACAACATTTATGTTAAAAAGCTTTAAAATTCTAGGAATATCTAAAAACCTTTCATCATAAGGTATTTTAGAATGTTATGCTTACTAAATTCAAGTTTGTCATTAGTTGAATAAAATGTTTTTCTAGCTCTTTTCCATGCCAACATCTACAAAAGTCCTTGGTATTTAAGTTTCAATTGCAATATCATAAACTATTCAATTTGTTTATAAAATCAACATTGTTTTTAACAATTCGTGTTGAAATATTTCCTACCACAGGAGTAAGAATTTTTACAAGCCCGATTTAGATAAATGTTTGATTTTATAAACAAATTGAATAGTTTAAATTTGAATTATGATTTTAATATATTTTAATATTGGTTAGTTTTGATGTTGTCTCTTTATTTACAAAAGTGCCTGTAGATGACTTACTTGAATATTTGGAAGAGGAATTAGAGCGTCATGACATTCCCTTAAGTGTAGAAAATCTCATTAGTCTCATAAGGTTATGTATCAAAGATAGTAAATTTTGTTTCAATGGGGAATTTTTTGTACAAAAGTTTGGCATGGCCATGGGTAATCCCTTATCTCCTGTCCTTAGCAATATTTACATGGAATTTTTTGAGACAAAACTCTTACCAAGAATTTTGCCCCAAAAAGTTATTTGGTTTAGATACGTGGATGATATCTTCTGTATTGGCCAGTTCACGAAAACTTCCAGGAATTCCTTAATAATCTCATAATTTAGTCCTTCTATAAATTTACTGTAGAGGAAGAAGAAATTGTAATTTGAATTTTCTTGATGTAACTGCCCATAGAAATGATAGAAATTTCACCTTTTCAGTCTTTCGAAAATCAACTAATATTGCCTCTTTTGTTCATTACTACTCCAATCACCATCAAATGTTAAATTCTCTGTTTTTTCTGGATGTTCCTAGGGCTTTAAGCGTTCTGTAGCCCGCAGTTTTTGACAGCTGAAATTAAAACTATTTATGTTATTGCATTGAAACTTAAATACCCAAGGACTTTTGTAGATTGTGGCATGGAAAAGAGCTAGAAAAAACAGTTTTATTCAACTAATGACAAACTTGAATTTAGTAAGCATAACATTCTAAATTACCTTATGATGAAAGGTTTTTAGATATTCCTAGAATTTTAAGCTTTTTAACATAAATGTTGTTTTCAGTAATATTAATGTCAAGAGTTTCTTTAGTAATCAAAAATTCTCCTAAAGATCTTCCAGGCTGCATATATGAAATTCCTTGCCAAAAGTGTGATAAAATCTATTACGGACAGACTTACTGGCAAATCTCTTTCACAGCGTCTTAAGCAACATCAATATTCTGTGAGAACTGGGCAAATATCGAATGCATTATTTGTACATATGAGAGATTTAGACCATCCTATTACTGGAGTCAAGCAAGAGCCTTAGTCCCATGTTAAAAGGAATATCATTGAATCTTGTTTTATCAAGTCAAATAATAGAAATGTTCTAAATTTAAGTCTTGGTTTATTTAAACTTGATGCTTTCATAATGAAAAAAGTTGTAGATAAATATAAGCAACAATTAATATATTCAGTTTTTACATGTTGGACTGTAAAGATACTTTGTAATTTCGTTAGTCAGAATCTGTTTAAGTTTGTGACCGTGTGATATCCGATAATCCTGGATTATCCCTTTTAATTTTTTACCCTTTTGATAATTAACCATCTGGTATTCCTGATCTTGTTTTGTACCCTGAGGCCTTCCTCTCCGATTGTACTTTAGTAGCTCCTTGACGATGTCTGAATAAAGACGAAAGCGCTTGGATTCCTGACTATCATTTCCCGTGTATTCGCTTATTTAATGAAGTACGTGCATCTACTGTGATTTTTTAAGCATATATATATATATATATATATATATATATATATATATATATATATATATATGTGTGTGTGTGTGTGTGTGTGTGTGTGTGTGTGTCAAATTACAAAGAATGAAATTTGTTTAATAATTATTCGATAATTATTAAACAAATGCCCTTGACGTCTTTACCATTACGCGGAAAATGTACCAAACATCATGTCATTATGATAGAAAATGCAACAGAGTTGATTCTTGTACTAAAAATGAATAAACATACTAATATTTTTTGTCCGTTTTTCTTTGCATACTAACATAGGGGTTAATGCTGTTACAGAAGAGAACCGTGGCTGGACGACGGGAAATCTGAACAAGAATTTTGTCACAGTTACATAGAAAGGGATTATTGATACTTAATATGGTCTTGTTGTGGATGGACATAGATACCTTAGGCACTTTACGTCATTTGAAATATTCACATTATAAAAAGTTGTCTCCAATTTCCATCATTATATCGGTATGTTATAGTTCTCGGTCAGGTCGCAGGGCTAGCAACCTTATTTTCAAGATTAGAGATACTTGCAACGGACGCTCGGAGTCCAGTCTGAGCGGTAATTCAGAGCAGTGAATACTTCCGGCACCTTTCCTTTATTACCATTTACTTATATCTTCTAGTTTTCTTACTCGGTTTCAACCATTTTAATTCATTTCCTCTGTTATTTTTTACACTGTTACTTTACATTTATTCACATCATTCTTCTTTCAGATTTCATTATTGGATCAATTTTGCTTAACATATTTACTACTTTAAAATTTCAATTGTGCCATTTTGATTATTACATATACACACATACCTTCTTTTATATTTCCTTTCAATTTCTCATATTTTGTTTTCTGTAAAAGAAAACTATTGAGGTGGCTTTGTCAGTCCGTCCGCACTTTTTCTGTCCGCCCTCAGATCATGAAAAGTACTAAGGCTAGAGGGTTGCAAATTGGTATATTGATCATCCACCCTCTAATCATTAAATATACCCAATTGCAGCCCTCTAGCAACAGTAGATTTTATTTTATTTAGGGTAAGGATTAACTGCTATAGGTGCCAACATCACAGGTCACCACCGGGCTGTGGCTGAATGTGTCATGGGCCGCGACAGCATTATGCGCTGTACAGAAAACTATTGCGACGAAGATTTTTTTTAAATTTCTCCATAACAGTTCCAGGTGACATGGACGGACCGTCTAGTAAGTTCTTAATGTTTTTATATTATTATGCCAGTATATTCATTAAGTCACATATTAATCAGTCACTTCTCACCGTGTGTTGCCCCAAATGTATATTAGCTCCATTGCCACGGTTTTTGTAAAGTGAAATCCAACTATAATGTAAGTTTTGAAACTGTGGTTGAGCTTGAAATTTTGGGTCCATGCCAATGCATATACTTTGTTTTCCTTTTCCCGATTAAGATGACTTTCGCATGTTGTGACACCAGCTCACTCATCAGTCAAACATTGAAGAATAATTTCTAAAGCGTTATAATATGCTTGGCTACCCAAAAGTCAAGAAAACCAAGTCGAGGTAAATGTAACCCTACGCAACTAAATAGTATACAATCACTTCCTTACTTGCACGTTATATTTTATAAAAAAAAAATATACTGATATATAACTTTATTCCCCGTACCATCAAACAATTCCTGACATTCTTCAGAAATTAATATTTACTGAAGAGTAAAAAAAAAAAAAAGTACTCGAGAAGACGTGTCCATTTCCATAACTTAATTACTGATCTTATCAAGGGCGACTCTCGTAAAAGGGGAAAGGCGATATATTGCAAGCAAATTGTAAATCAATTGGCTTTTGTGAGTAAACATTTAGATTTATGCATTGCAGGGGGAGGCGGGGTAGGAGGAGGGGTTGATGCTGGGGTGTGGGAGGGTGGGGATGTTAAAAAAGCTGCCCAGAGCCCCCGGGCCACAAACACACATTTAACTCATTCTTTCAGAACTTGTTCAAATTCCGGCAGAGGTATACGGCAGAAGAGGGTACAAGGCTGGTTCATACACAAACATGCACACACACAGATCGCAAACGCACACATGTACACCCTTACATTACGATGCGGTTGAGATTTGTTTGTTTGCAAACACTTACACAAAAATACTAATTCAGACTTACAAAAAATATTTAGATAGATGATGGCTTTCGAAACTTATAAACATACACATACAAAGTGAAGGATAAACACATACAAATTGAAGGGTTACACATGCACATACAAAACTCACGAGCATATACCGTCACATGTAGTTTGCAAACACATACACACAGCTATGAACGCCAACAAAACACACACACGCGTAAATGTGGGGTCTGCAAACATACACACATAAGCTGGCAGACAAGCTTACTTATGGAGGCATATATATGTTTAAACAGGCTTAACCACAAGCACAAAAGTGCAGCCTCAAAAAAGAAAAAAAGAAAAAAAAAAAACACACACACACACACATAATGTAAAGGTTCGACATAGAGGTTAGATGTTTACATTTTTCAAAAAAATTATTCAAAACTTTTAACCTAAAACCACTAGTTATATTTTACTCATTATTTTCGCTTCAGCATTTTGCGTTGATTTTAGGAAAGAATTTCTACGAATTATATATTAGAGATAATGATAATAACAATGGTATTCAAATTTATTGACGAATTTTCAGCTCAGAGAAGAGGAATAAGTAAAGAAAATTGGTGCCTTTTTTATTTCAACATTTGCAGATATATTAGTCCAGGAGCCAGGTCCGTTTATTTGACTGTCAGAGTCAGTCAAGTTTGACAAGTTCTTCTTGACTGAAATTTACTGTAGATTTCAAAAATCAACTTCTTACTTGCACCAGCCTTACTGTTTTTATGATATTACTCATTTTCCATTTTCCTTAGTCCACCCGTTACAATGTGGATCAAGGAGATTATTTTCTCTTTCATCTGATGATTTCCACATGTTGGCAATGAAGTATGCACGAAGTGTATGTTACTTGAGGGTTGCTTGGTATGGGGGAAGCATAGATGGCTCCATTCCTTTGATATGTTTCAAATGTTCGTTAGAGTCTTTGAACTGATACTTCACAGTGAATATGCTGATTCGAGCTGTATTAACGTCTTTAGTTCTGTTTTGCCCATACAAATGCAAAACACATACAAACTCTTCCAGAACAAGGTACGAGTCTTCATTGCAGAGGAGCCAAGTTCTCCAAATGCTCTGCAGAACCTTGGATAATTCTCTACAACATTTAATGGACGTACTTTCCCTTTGCCCTAAATGAAGGAGAATAGTCGCAGCTAGTGAAGGCATGCAAACCTGATAATGCTTGACAAAGTTCTCTTCCTAGTGTCTATTAGCAATGTTACATCAGTAAACTTCCGACTGTTGTTGTTTGAATTTCCGACATCTGGCATGATAAAATAGAATCATCAGCACATCAGTATCATTTCCTCTTACAATGATGATGAGGTTGGAGGTTAGGCTGTGAATATGCTTCACATGCTGCATCGTCCTTGTATCAGCCTCAGTGTGGGAACTCACAAGGGGCTTATACTTTTTCTTTGTCATGTGTCCATCCTCAACAGAATGCAGGAAGCACTTGTCATCAATAGTATAGAATAGCTTCGTATTGGCCAGTATATCACAATACTGATCATCACACTTCTGCTTAGCTAGGAAGCGAAGAAGGGATGTCTCAAAGGAAGAGGATGACAAGGCTGCAAAGAAATTCCTTGGCCTAGTCTACTCACCACCGATGATGTTGAAACCAGCTACTGAACTACAATCACTGAAGACTTCGGTACACCTGTCTTGTTCTAGCCCCTTAACACTTGTTCCTGAGTAAGTGTCACTGACAAAATGAACCTCCATTGCGGATGTTCTGCAGTTATTTGTTAATATACGTGTTGCTAGATCTTTGAATTTAACAGGTAGGTTATTCAAACATCTGATAACAAATATGACATCGATTACTAAGACATGCACAGATTCAGGAGCTGCACTTTCAACTTATCCTTTCAGTTGTGCAGAAGTTTAGCTTTGCAGTGTAACTTACTGAACTATCTACATTTCCAAGGTACAAAGGAATACTTGAAGTCAGTTAGTAAGTCAATATGAGTTGTCACAGTAAGAAAAAGTAGTCGCCCAAACAGTTCTTGAGTTACCTCTACTATTTTTTTCCTTTCCTTGTTCACCACATTTCCTTTTACAGGATATTGAGAGAAGTATTTAGATTTTTTCCTGGGGACTGGTGCCCTCACACCTGGAGCACGAAGTCAAGCAATCTGTCTTGAACTCGGTATACATCTCGACAATCCTCTGCACTTGTAGAAACTCTCTTGTAACTTCTTCAGAGGCAGCTTTTTAAATTCCAGTTGAATACAAAACAGAGTTCTCAACATAATCTGCAAATGGAATCAAGGTGGTGTCCATAATATTAAGGATTTTATTTTAATCTGATGCATCTCTCTTGATACTTGATGGATTCAGTTCTTGGGTTGGCTCATCAAGTTGAGCTAATCCTGTTGCGCCATAAGCTTCCAACAAGAGCACTTCTTGTTGATCTAAGGATATTCCACCTCTTACGTGCACCAAAACCTGAGTCATCGATGTTATCCCTGTCAGTCTTGATGCAGCATCTGCATTTATGGTCTGTTCAAATGCAAGCACATCGACTGAATGCCTTTAATGTTCGTGTAATGCCGAAAGACCCACGTTTTACCTGATCTTTCAAGCCAGGGTGAGCGTCTTCAGTATTCAGCAAACTCATTACATACAATGTCATCCATCCTGCATAATTGTGATGACCCAATGCAAAACAACGGGAATCATCACAATAATGATTATTCATAGCAATACAGACATATATGATGAAGGGTTTATGGCCTTTTATTAGGCACATAGGAAAACAACACGAACTTCATATAGGCACCTAAGATGGAATTTAATTTGGAAGTTCAGTGCACTATTAGTGATGTTAATCGTGTCACAATGAAATGGGCATTTCTCTTGATAAGACTAAAAACAGGTCATACAGAGAAAACGGTCAGGATGCGGCAAGTAAGAAGTTGATTTTTGAGTCAAATAAATGGACCTAGCTCTTGTTCTGTATACCTTTAATTAACAGCTTTCTGCTGTATCTTTGTAGTTATTATATTATCAGTCTCTTTGCATCAGACTTTCCCATGAGAGAGAGAGAGAGAGAGAGAGAGAGAGAGAGAGAGAGAGAGAGAGAGAGAGAGATTCCCAGACCAGTATTCAATCTCATTTTTATTTTTTCCTTTACTCTATGCCCATAACTCTGAATTTGGGTGACAGGTGATTTCAATTCACTCGAATATTGCGGCCATTGCAAGCACAGTAACAATTAAGAAATAACGACAAAGAAAGTGGCAGCTGATTCGGGTGAAATGGCTTCATCTGTAAAGGAAGCGAAACCAGAAGTCAGATAGAAAAAACTAAGGGCGCTAAAACAAGGAAAATGATAACAGAGATTGAAGGAGCATTGCCAATCGTAGTTGGAAGCAGGACGAAAAAGTCAAATGACCTTTAGACAAAAAAGAAATGGCTGCTTAATAAAAAGAAAATGACTACTGAAGTCAAACAAGTGAAGCCTCTCTGCCGTTGTTAGAAAGTATCTACAAATTAATGGGAGCGTGTGAAAGCCCTTTTCCAGATCTGGCGTGGGAATCGAATAAACGCCGACCTCCTCCTACCTGCTGGGGATACTTAACTCCCGGTGTTTCGACGACTGGGAAAAAAAAATCGATTTTTGTGTTCTTTGCCTTTCAAATTATCAATGCGGACCTTTAGCTTCCTCCTGCAGATAGAGAGAGAAAAGCTCTCTCTCTCTCTCTCTCTCTCTCTCTCTCTCTCTCTCTCTCTCTCTCTCTCTCTCTCTCTCTCTCTCTCGTTTTTTCATCCTAAGAGCAGCTTAGTTTTCTCTTGTTGTTGCTGTTATTTCCGAAAGAGATGCTCATTGTTCATTATACTTCTCGTACGTTGATGCTCAATCTCCTTCCTTCCTTCTTTTTTCCAGATTCCTTATACTGCAAAAGTCTAAGTCTTCTTTAATCTTTTTTCTTACTCTTTTAGGAAAAAATCTCTTGCAGATGTTTTTAGTAGTCATTCCTCTACTTGCAAGTAACCCTTGTACAAAGAGTCTTATCCTCTTCTTCCTCTTGAAGAAAGGCGACGAATGAATCTTCTTTCTTCTCTCTATGAGGAGGACACTCAAACTCCTTTCGTGTTACAGGGAAAAAGTTGCAGTCTTTTCAGTTCTTGCAAAGAAGCTCTGTTTCTTCATCCTGTGGAGCCTTAATCTTCTGTCTTCTTCATTTTACAGAAAAACTCCTCCTTTTTCTTCTTGCGACGAAAGGCATCTTTGTTCCTCATCTACTCTTCTTCATATTACATTTAAATATTATTATTAGTTTTCTGCCTCGCCCCTTCCTTCTGCTCTTCCAATTTCTCCTTTGCCTTGTCTCCTCCATATATTTTCTTCTCTTCTTTTTCCTCTTACTCTTTCATCCTCATCTCCTACCCAGTCAGTTTTATCTTTTCCCTTCTTTTCTTTATTCTCTTCCGCATCGTCATTTTTTCTCTTATATTCTTGCTATCCTCGTCCTCCGTCTCCTTCCTTTTATTCTCTTACTCTGAGCCCTCTCCACATTTTTTTTATGCCTTTTCCTAATTCTCTTCGTTTCTTCTTATATGTATTTTCGTTGTAGGTTCCCCTGCAAGGTCCGTGACCTTCTGAATACTGGTTTGGGTTTTTTTTTTATTGTTTACGATGTTTTTTGTCCCTTCGCTTTTTATTTTCATATGCATATTTTTACCCACGAACGGTAGCAGTACGACGTCAACTCGTTTTAGGACCGTGGTGGCCACAAGATTGAAAATTACGGCATATCACAATTAACGAGTCGTTTTGTCGTCAAGTAAATGAATTCGCTAGTTTCATGATGAATAAATGCTTTCGAGACAAGAGTGCTACACACACACATCTATCTGTATATACATTCACATGGATTATAGTATATATAATATATATATATATATATATATATATATATATATATACATACACACATATATACATACATACACACACGTATAAGTATGTATGCATATATGTATACTGTCCGAATAGTCCAGCAGTTGGGACAAGATTTAGCCCGTGCGGTTATTCTTTTACTGAAAGTAGTAAATTCTAAGCCTAATGATTAACTGACTGGAATGGGTCGGAGAAGAATGTGTGTAGGTGTGTATATTGTGTGTGTGTGTGTATTGTATTGTTGTCACAAAACCTTACACAGAAGGGGAATTTATAAGTAATAAGAGGTTTTGATTTTTAATTTACACACAGAAAATATTAACCTTACGCCGCTACTTGATTAGAATTGGTCGCATGGTTATTGTGGTTAATAAAAGATATAAATTTGAGACGAGCTTATTTTTACTCTCACTATCGTTGTTGTTGTTGTTGTTGTTGTTCGGTCGAACCTATCACAGGTAAATCAGTGATATTATAATAGCTCCATATAGTGACACTATCAAAAAGTACTAGCATAGCTGAAGTGCTGAAATGTAATATGTCAAAAATGATGGGCAATGTAACTGAAGCATTCTTAACAGGAACAGAGAGAGAGAGAGAGAGAGAGAGAGAGAGAGAGAGAGAGAGAGAGAAAGGGGGGGGGGGGGGGGGGGGGGGGGAGGGGGAGTTATAGCGTGCATTGGGGTGTGTGCACAAATACCCTGGTAATTAAACGCCAAGCAAACTACCTGTGGTAGGAGACAAGCCATTAAAAGCATTTTTATCCCCCTCAAGTACGGAGGGAGAGAGAGAGAGAGAGAGGGAGTGATTGGACTATTAAATAATCCGGGTCATTGCTTGAGGCTCTGTACCCTGCAATCACCAATTAAAACTACTCTCTCTCTCTCTCTCTCCACTCGTATCACTCGTCTTCTCTTTCCCTCCCTTCCTCTCCTACTCTTCTTCGTCGACTCCTTCAATGGGTCATCCCTCCTCCGCTCTCTCTCATCTCTATCGACGGATCTCGATTCTCTCTCTCCTCCTCAAAACTCTCTCCGTTACTCTCTCATTCCCGGTCTCATCCCGTCCTCAAATGTTGAGGAGAGGAGAAAATTATAAATAGCATTGTAAAAGATGGACAACGTCAATCCCTAAAAATATTATCTGATATTTCATAATTAAAAACTAAAAGGCCTCGACAAGGTAATCCTTGCATCGCTTAAATGGAATTATTCATCAAGAGATATTCTGTACTCTGCATATCTATTTCTTCGCGCGCGCGCGCACACACACACACACACACACACACACACACACACACACACACACACACACACACAAATATATTTTTTTCTATGTGCGTGCGAGTTGATAACTATTGGTTAGAATCAAATTGCATTTCTGAAGGCGAGTACATTTGTTTTTGTAAAATGCTATTTTCTACGACAAGTTTCTCTTTCTCTCTTCAAGCATACGCGCCCTTAGAAAACGAAATTTAAACGACAATATTACCTTCGATAACGAGCAACGTCCGATGGGCTATAACGTTCTTGGCCAAACTGAAGATATTGTCTGGTCTTTTTTATAGTGTAAAAAGGGGCGAATTCAGGCGAACCCATCATGACGTCTAACCACTTCTGGTTTAAGAGAGGCTAATTTCGTTTTAATTACAGCGTTGACCAGCTTTGAGATGTGAATAGCTTGGCCAGCCTCAGACGAAGCACAGAAGCTCCATGCTCCCAGTGCCCAGGGGCATGATCTGTCCGCCTCGCTTTCAGTGCCCACTTTGACTGGCTGACGATATGGAAAGGGTTAATGAGCTGCCATTTCGCTACACCATCGGTCAGCGAATTAGTTACGCGGCGATGGATTTAGTACATGGAGTAGAGGAGTGACCACCGGTTCATGCCTTGCTCCCACCGATTCATTTCATCGCTTATCCTTCTATAGTCATGGTTAAGCAAGATTAGGTCTGGTCAGTCCTAAAATGGCTGATCACTTAGGAACGCTATTTGACGCTAGCTTAAGTATGTCAGTACAAATACATAGTCATTACAATATTTTTTGTCCAGTTTGATTTTCTAATGGTGAAGTTTATGCCAGGATGGGCCCTGTCAGTACTTGAATGAGTGCCCGCCATCCTGTCTTTGTACAAATTATTCATCAACCTTACCCTCTCTGTAACTCCCCAAAAATTCTCTATTTTTACTTGTATGCTGCTTTTTAATACCTCATGCACTTCATTCTGCATTTACTAAAGTTGAGGACTGAAGAAACAGCAAACCTATTCCATTTTCACGATATATGTGTGTGGTGTAATATATATATGTGTGTGTGTCTGTAAATATAATAGCCAAAATGCCCTCCTAACTACTCAAATTCTTTGCTCTTTTTGATACGCTTGTCACTACAAAGCCTCGAGATCCAACTTCAAAGAAATGTGAAAGAAATCATGATGTCCCATAGCGTATCAAAGAAAGAGCAAAGAATTTGAGAAGTTAAGAGGGCATAGTGGCTATTACATTTACATATGTATCTGGTAAAAATGACCAATAGATTCAACATATATATATATATATATATATATATATATATATATATATATATATATATATATATATATGGGTGTAAATATAAATCAATCAAAGTGGATAATATTGTCTTGAAAAATAGTTGGGTCGCTAATCTTGACATGGTCCCAATATATATATATATATATATATAGTATATATATATATATATATGATATATATATATATAATATATATATATATATATGATATATATATCTATTATTAATTATATATATATTATATATAATTATATATATATATATATCATCATATTTATAATATATATATTATATATTTATATATATACCTGCGTTTATGTGTTTGTGCGTCTGTGTGTATGTGTATGTTTATTTGTATTTATGTAGATTTATTCATTCCACAGAAAGTTTTGACACTAGGTAGGTAATATACAATCAGTCAATTCCAGAACAGGAATAAATGTTCTTAAATTCAACTATTTTAAAGTTCTTGCTATGAATTTTCAGCCTTGCATTATGCCAAAATTAAGGAGGATCAAGGGCAGTACTTTTCCTTTTTTTTTCTGACTGCGATTAATCTTCCCTTGTCTGCGTTCCATAAACAAAGGCCATCGAGAGGGAGAGCAAAAAAAAAGGAATATTGTAAATTTCAGTTTTGCCTCTTCATTCTCGAAGGAGGCTCTCGAGTTGCCTGAATGATAAACTTCATTTGCATGAGGAGATAGTAGATCAATCCCAAATAACCTCTGATGAGCGTTGCGAAGGTGAACTGAGGAGAGTCTGATCCTCTTTTAGAGTGTCTGGATCAATGTTTCTCTAACACAAAGGATTTCATCCTTCATGTTCTATGTAGGAGTCTACTGGATGGGTAGCTTAATATCCTTATTCATCCTTAGCTGCCTATTGTTTAGTTTCTTGAGACTAATTGAAGCAACGTCTATTTATTTGTTTTTCTATTTATTTATTTATCATTAAAATTATCTTTTCGGTTGCTTTATGTCGATGCCCGAAATCCTGAAGAGTTTTAGTTCAACTGCAAGCGCCCCGCAGCTGTGCTTTTGTTTTTCTTCTTTTTTATTGACGCTATGTTTATCATAATTTATTTGCTACGTATTTTAACTTTATTTATGGTTAGTTTTATGGCTGTGTTTTTTTCATATTCGTACATTCTTTTCTGTATGTTGCTCCATTGTGATTAAAAGTAATAATTTGGCTCTTTGCTATTTAGAGGCCGACGGAACATACAAATTTAACCTTAATTATCTAATTAAGACCATAGCGCAGTTAAGGTAGAGAATATGAACAAGTCAGTCAGCTAATTCACCTCTTTTAGGGGATAGAGGGAAAAGAATGCCAACATACAAGCATTTTTTAAAATTATATCGTATATAGTCGCATGCATATAAAAATATACATTATATATTCGCGACTTGATTTCTGTAAAGTGTTTAGATAGATAAAAATCTAATTCATTACACACATGCCATCTGTGTTACTTACAGAAAAAAATAGATGTATGTCTATGCATTGTGCTTTATTTGGAAGAAGGATCAGGTGTCCGTACTGTGACAAAAAACTGACCTCAGCGAGTTTGAAGAGTTGTATGACGGAACAACTTCTGGGTATTATTGTACCCTATCCCCTGAAACTATGGGTAAGATGGGTTAATGCATCGAGTTAATGTTCACGTCAGACCTTTGATAACTTATTCTTAACGTCTCTTATGGCTTTATTTTTTAGTAAGTTTATGACATTATAGTCTCTTTATTTAAGAATCTATGTATATAGTAAATAATAATAACAATGAAGTCCATGGATACTGGCTCAAAAACTTCAAGGCCCTACACCCACGAATAGCAGAACAACTCCAGCATTGTATCTCAAATCACCATGCACCCAAATGGATGACCACAGGAAGAACATCCTTAGTACAAAAAGACAAGAGTAAGGGAAATATAGCCAGTAACTACAGGCCTATCACCTGCCTACCAATAATGTGGAAGTTACTAACAGGTATCATCAGTGAAAGGCTATAGGAGACAAACACCATCCGCCACCAACAGAAAGGCTGCAGAAGGAAGTGTAGGGGCACAAAAGACCAGCTCCTGATAGACAAAATGGTAATGAAGAACAGTAGGAGAAGGAAAACCAACCTAAGCATGGCATGGATAGACTATAAGAAAGCCTTCGACATGATACCACACACATGGCTAATAGAATGCCTGAAAATATATGGGGCAGAGGAAAACACCATCAGCTTCCTCCAAAAATACAATGCGCAACTGGAATACAATACTTACAAGCTCTGGAATAAGACTAGCAGAGGTTAATATCAGAGAGGGATCTTCCAGGGCGACTCACTGTCCCCACTACTCTTCGTAGTAGCCATGATTCCCATGACAAAAGTACTACAGAAGATGGATGCCGGGTACCAACTCAAGAAAAGAGGCAACAGAATCAACCATCTGATGTTCATGGACGACATCAAGCTGTATGGTAAGAGCATCAAGGAAATAGATACCCTAATCCAGACTGTAAGGATTGTATCTGGGGACATCAGGATGTTGTTTGGAATAGAAAAATGCGCCTTAGTCAACATACAAAAAGGCAAAGTAACGAGAACTGAAGGGATAAAGCTACCAGATGGGAGCAACATCAAACACATAGATGAGACAGGATACAAATACCTGGGAATAATGGAAGGAGGATATAAAACACCAAGAGATGAAGGACACGATCAGGAAAGAATATATGCAGAGGACACTCAAGGGCATACTCAAGTCAAAACTCAACGCCGGAAATATGATAAAAGCCATAAACACATGGGCAGTGCCAGTAATCAGATACAGCGCAGGAATAGTGGGATGGACGAAGGCAGAACTCCGCACGCATAGATCAGAAAAGAAGGAAACATATGACAATACACAAAGCACTACACCCGAAAGCAAATACGGACAGACTATACATAACACGAAAGGAAGGAGGGAGAGGACTACTAAGTATAGAGGACTGCGTCAACACCGAGAACAGAGCACTGGGGCAATATCTGAAAACCAGTGAAGACGAGTGGCTAGAGAGTGCAAATGGGAAGAAAAGGAAACTAATAAAAGTAGACGAAGACCCAGAAATATACAGAGACAGGAGAATGACAGACAGAACAGAGGACTGGCACAACAAACCAATGCACGGACAATACATGAGACAGACTAAAGAACTAGCCAGCGAATGATCATGGCAATGGCTACAGAGAGAGCTAAAGAAGGAAACTGAAGGAATGATAACAGCGGCACAAGATCAGGCCCTAAGAACCAGATATGTTCAAAGAACGGTAGACGGAAATAACATCTCTCCCATATGTAGGAAATGCAATACGAAAAATGAAACCATAAACCACATAGCAAGCGAATGCCCGTCACTTGCACAGAACCAGTACAAAAAGAGCATGATTCAGTGGCAAAAGCCCTCCACTGGAGCCTGTGCAAGAAACATCAGCTACCTTGCAGTAATAAGTGGTACGAGCACCAACCTGAGGGAGTGATAGAAAACGATCACGCAAAGATCCTCTGGGACTATGGTATCAGGACGGATAGGGTGATACGTGCAAACAGACCAGACGTGACGTTGATTGACAAAGTCAAGAAGAAAGTATCACTCATTGATGTCGCAATACCATGGGACACCAGAGTTGAAGAGAAAGAGAGGGAAATATTGGATAAGTATCAAGATCTGAAAATAGAAATAAGAAGGATATGGGATATGCCAGTGGAAATCGTACCCATAATCATAGGAGGCAGTAGGCCACGATCCCCCACCCAAGATCCCTGAAAAGGAATCTAGAAAAAACTAGAGGCTGAAGTAGCTCCGGGCCTCCCATGCAGAAGAGTGTGATCCTAGAAAACGTCACACATAGTAAGAAAAAGTGATGGACTCCTAAGGAGGCAGGATGCAACCCGGAACCCCACACTGTAAATACCACCCAGTCGAATTGGAGGACTGTGATAGAGCATTTATTTTATGTATTTTTTTCTCTCTTGTTTCTTGTTTCTGTGATATTACTTTAGCAAGTTTTCCACTTTTCCGTTTATAGGTATTATGTTCTCTGGAAGAATACTTTCAAGTTAAGTATGAATATTTGCTCAGTGGAAAACAACAACAACAACAACAAGAAAAATAATACTAATATTAAGAATTATAAATAATAATAATAATAATAAAAACTGGAATATCTAAAGAGAATTTGCTTTAATTTGTTAATGTTAATTTTTATTCCAGATAGACAGTGAAATCTTCCGTCCATTGAATAATAATAATAATAATAATAATAATAATAATAATAATAATAATAATAATAATAATAATTATAATAACAGATGTGGTGAAAAGAGGACTCCGGGTCAAACCAAGACCAATAGCTTGGCGCCACGAACACGAAAATATGCAATAAAAGAAAAAAAATGGAAACAGATGATAGATCACTCGGTGTATGTTTATGCTGCAACGACAGAATAATATTTTATTTTCCTTTCTTTACTCTTTGGCAAGTAAACCCATCCATCATGTGCGATAAACTGGGTAAATATTCTCTGTTCCAATATGAATTTCCTTTATATCCTCGTCTTGTGGCATATCATTTATGAAGCTCGCCTTCAAGACTGGAGGTTGGATTCCTCTGTATCCATCTATCTAATATATATCTGCGTATCTGTATATCTGTGTCTATTTATTTGAATATATATTATATATATATATATATTATACGCATATATTTACACACGCATTTATATATGTATATATATGTATGTATGTCTGTAAAGGGCAAGAGAAAGGTAGTTCTTATATTGAAAGTAACACCATGATTCTTATGGATACCAAGCCAAACCTGCTTTACAACCTAAAGCTAAAGTCACCCTAAAGCTCACAGATCGTCATCTAGTAAGTAATGTCTGGGGAAGGACCTGCTTTCTGCGCTGATAAATGACTGTCATTGCCAGCAGTCATGTAATTTGTGGAAACTGATGAAGACTTGATACTTGATCAATATACACGTCATACCGCGTTAATGCCAAATGATGACACTGCGCATGATGGAGTTATGTTATCTTTGTTCTTTTTTTTTTCTAGAGTTTACTGGATATTTGCATATGAAGGAAATGGTTCAGCACGACTCATCTATAATCTTCATTGCGTTTGTTGATTTATATCTAATTATAATACCCTCTATG
>NC_061104.1:31523867-31541367 GCF_015104395.2 Macrobrachium nipponense
TGAATATTGAAGTGCAATACCAACCGACTTAGCGTAAGATTATCGCAAGTGTAACATTACCTCATAGGGCGCCTTATTATACAAGGCCCGTTGCTGAATAACCACTGGTTCCATGCAACGTAAAAAGCACCATACAAACAAACAAACAAAAAACTTATTACAAGGCACAGCCAACTATATATATATATATATATATATATATATATATATATATATATATATCTATATATATATATATATGTATATATATATATATATATATATATATATATATATAGTATATATATATATATATATAGTATATATATATATGTATATGTGTGTGTGTGTTTTAATCGATCTCATATCAATGGCCTTAAAATAAGGTGAAAACACTCAAATATTTTCTGTGTTAGGGGATATTTAAAGTCGTTTGGAAAGGTATTGTAAAGATATTGTTGGTAAGTGACGTTTGATATTGAATCTTTAAGAAAAGTTTAAGCAGGAAACTTCCTTTATTGAGAATTATTTACATCATTTTAGGAGATATTCTCTGCATTGCATTCAGC
Source organism: Macrobrachium nipponense (assembly GCF_015104395.2). NCBI lineage: Eukaryota > Metazoa > Arthropoda > Malacostraca > Decapoda > Palaemonidae > Macrobrachium > Macrobrachium nipponense. The sequence goes on from NC_061104.1 coordinate 31,524,416, forward strand.
TTAGAGGAATATGTGCATAGTACAAGAATATTCTTCGCTGATGACTATTTCCACCTTATTTCAGAAAATACTCGTGATACTGTATTTATTGTCAAGTAATATAATTCCCGTGGAAGAAGTCCACCTTCGAGCGACTAATATTGAGGTTGTGGCCAATCACCTGAAGGAACGATCCCGAAGCCTTTCTCACTGACGTTCATGCTCTTATGATTGTCATTGTTTCTCTGCACATTTCCCATTATATATCACGTGGTCACCTTCAATGTTTGTAAATGATCTTACCAGTTAGCCTCATTGTTAAAAATGTCGATTATATAAGAGAGAATCGAGATGGCAAATCCCGACTAAGGAAGTGACTTATTGGCCAAAGAATCGGACCTAGGTGGTACCTTCATTTTGAATACTTACATAAGTACCATCTGTGAGAGGTGCAAGTCGTCTAAATGCGGATTCTAATGGCCACAGAAAATCCAACTTACAAATTCCTAGACATGTATTCATAGCGTGTATATAAAGGACACTAAGAGTACTAATTATTAAAAAGATTACTAATTATTACCTCGCTGATTATTTTCTTTTTACGTTGGTTTACCTTTGAATAAAATGAATGAATTTACCAATCAGAAAAACTGGTAATGATTTTTCGATAATATTTTTTAAGGAAATCTATAGTAGTTGAGTGATTTTTTGTTAAACTGAGGTCACACGACTTGAAATAAATAGGGCTTAATAAAAAGCTATATAAATTAAAACTAAAAATTAGTCATAATGTAGCTGATACTTTATTTTACACAGAGAAAATAACTGACCTTTTCATGAGCGACTTAATAAAAAATGTGCAAAATTTAACTATTCTTAAATTAGCAAAATTTTTCAAGTGAGCAAAATCATCTATGTAAACATTACGTACTTTTTATCATTCTATTTCTTCTTAGCCATAACATATTCATAATTATGAAAGCGGAATGATTCTGATCGACCCAGTGACCTTTGGTAATTATAATAAAACTCAAGAAGACGAAATTACCTCGAATAATGTTACCCTGGGAATACGATAAACATCGTGGCAGGCTATCATGTTTTCGCCCTCATTCTAGTCTCTCTCTCTCTCTCTCTCTCTCTCTCTCTCTCTCTCTCTCTCTCTCTCTCTCTCTCTCTCTCTCTCTCTCTCCCCTTTCCTTACTAGTTTTATATAACTGTTAGCGTAAGACACTGAAAAGAAGTGTTATACTTCTCATTAGAAATAACCAGTAAGTCTCAGAAGAGATAGATACGTATAATATATGCTCATAAATGATAACTGGGCATATGTATGTATATATAAATATGCATTTACAATTGGGAGTGTTTGTGTATGTGTGTGTTTTGCACGCGTACATTAGTCACTGATTTTAGCCAAGATATACCACACTGGTAACTTTCAAATAACTTACACCTGGAGGAAATTGTTTATGGTAAGTGCTCTTACCATGTCCAAGATCTAGCGTATGCCTTCTGGGTTGTGACTGTGGCGACATTGACTTGATTCAATAAGCCATGAAAATGAGTGTGTTATATATATATATATATATATTATATATATATAATATATATATATATATATATATATATATATATATTATATATATATAGTAACATATATTATATATATATATATATATATATATATATATATATATATATATATATGTTATATATAGTAAAAAAAGGGTATATATGGCCACAAGAAACGCGAGATAAGATCTTTTACCTTTACTTTAGACGTTCACTAGAAAGCTACATGTAGCAGAAATAGAAGAGTAATAGGAAAAAGAATCGTGAAGGACAAAGGTAGCGAAGATGAAAAAGTCAGTGATCTAGAGAAAGAGGAGGCAGTAGGATAGGAAATGTTGAAGGAGAACGATAAGATTAAAAAGGAGAGAGAATAGGTCGAGGAAATAGAATAGCAACGAGAAGAATCATGTGAAGAAGTCGAAGGAGGAGAGGAGAATGACTGACGGCTAAACGTTTATCGATGACGCTTATCTGAATTCATGTGTCTCTTTTGGTCGCTTCAAACGGAGGAGGAAATTGCTGGCGTGAAAAACACGAAAATAGAAAAAAAAGAGAAAAAAATAGAAAAAGTAAAAATCGGAATTACTCGTCCGAGAAGCGCTTACCTCATCAACTTAAAAAAAGTACATTTGTAAAAGACAAGTTTCTAAATATGCTATTTAAAATGGATTTAATAGACGTTTTAAAAGAATGGGGCTATAAAAGACTTCTTTTAAATTTCAGAAATCAGGATTTAACAAACAAAATTAAAATAATGAAAATATAACTGACAGTTTTTGAAAAGTGATGATTCAAGAGAATTCTTCAGGGCGGCATTAAACATACAATATTAAACATGAAAATAAAGCAATTTTTATATATTTGTAAGTGGGGACTTTTTACTCAGGTGCTATGAAGTGAAGACTACAGACAAGAATCTTACCACGTTGGCTAGACAAGTAGAAGCTAAACCTGGTAAAAGAATAATCGGGATATAATAGAAAAAAGGGGCGATTGAGGTCATGGGGGAAGAGCTAGCATGAAATTTTGAAAAATGTGGCTATAACAGGCATATCCAAAATTAGAATTTAGCGGATACTTTTAGAGAAAATGTAAATATAAAATTCACATATTAAAAATGGTGAATAACAGTTGTTTTTTAAAAGTGGTGTTAAACTTAAACCGGTCGTAATTATCTCGGGTTTTAACTGACTAGTGTTGACAAGTAGCGATGCGACCATTGAGTTGCAAAAAGGGCAGACAACAAACCAGTTTTCATAAGTGTGAGATACAACGAAATTTTGTAATAAGTATAGATTCAGTTAAGCATGTTTTCAAAAGTGTTATATAACAGGCACGTTTGAGGTAAAAAATGCTTATGGATGGATGTGTATATTATATATATATACATATATGTGTGTGTGCGCGCGTGCGCGTGTATAAATAATCAACACACAAGTACGTGCGGAACAGAAATAAATTTCTGACTCACATCAGTCTCGCACCCAGGTCTTTCAATTGAAAGACGAGACCGCTGCCAACTAAGCCACACAAGTCATAAAAAAAGTTGCAACGTGAGTACCGGTGTACCTAAGGATTTACTTGGGCAGGCTAACTGTCTTGCATACCAGCATTGACCCAGTTGACAGCATTTCAAGAATTGATAATTCGAATGAAAAACGGTCATTTGAGTCACTGCTGAGTCGAGAAGTTGGGGAAAACACGCTGGTGTGCAAGGCAATTAGCTTGCATGGTAAATCCTTAAGTACAGTGGTAATTAGGTTCCAACTTCTTGTATGACTATGTAGCTTGGTTGGCACCGGTCTCGTCTTTCAATATGAAACACCTGGGTTCGAGGCTAATTTTAGACATATATATATATATATATATATATATATATATATATATATATATATAATATATATATATATACATGTATATATAATACACAAACACACATATATATACGTATATATATATATATATATATATATTATATATATATATATATATATATATATATACTATATATATATATATATATATATATATATATATATATAATATATATATATATATATATATATATATATATATATATATATATATATATATAACATAAAGCGACAAATATTTAATATCCAATTTACTCTACATCGGAAATAATACCGTAGTAAAATTATAATTGATAGGTGTTTAGTCACCTGAGAGATCGATTCCCCAACAGCAGAAACCTCGAGCTTCATTCGGCTTTCAAAGGAGGTGTGCGTTGATACTGACTCTGCCATACATGAACCACCCGCCACTGTGACAGCTGATTGGTACGTTTGAAACACATAACTATTTATAAAATTATATCACATCATTGTGACATTTTTTATGTTCACAAACATTGATCTTCAACTCTCTTGATATCTAATTTGCTCTACCTCAGAAATAATATGGAAGGAAAATCATGGTTTATAAGTGTCGTGTCACCAGGGGATTCGATCCCCTGACTACGACAACCTTAGGTGATGTGACAAAAGTCGTTTATCAAACGCATTAGTGGGTTGTCATTCGATGGGCACATACACAGCACAGTCAGTATGGAATTGTACCTCTCTTGAAAGCCGAATGGTAGAGTACTCATCACAGAAGTCGGAGGTTGTTGCTCCCGGGGATTGAATCTCCCCTGTGACGAAACCAATTATTCTAATATAATTCCCCTGCAGCATTATTTCCAAGGTAGAGCGAACTGGGGTATGGAATGTCATTTATAGCTTAAGTTTGTGATATATATATATATATGTATATATATATATATATATATATATATATATATATATATATATATAATATATATACACACACATATATATATATAATATATATATATATATATATATATATATATATATATATATATATATATAATGGTTAGAATATGATATAAAAGAACGAACAATTTTACACTTGTCAAACTATTACAGAGAGAGAGAGAGAGAGAATAAGTAAGGCGTATAATGGATGAAGAGAGATGTATAGAGAATGGAACAAGAAACATTATGTTCAGGTATGGACACATACCGACTTTCAGAACAACACATTTTAAAAGTAGCATTTTAGCATATATACTGACAGGCACGGGATGAATGCATCTGCAGACGGAAACTAGGCGAACAGACGTATAATGAGAGCATTTTATGTCGTTGTTAGAAGAGCACGTTTTCCGTAATCTGCTGACTAATTTCTATTCTAGAGCAAAATTGACTCACAAGCTCGTACGAGTATTGCCAACTTCATTATTGACACCAGTATTTGTTACTTGGAGCTAAATTTGGCGAACATGCGCCATAAGGTGTTAGGAGCAGTCTTCTCTAGACACTGCATTTACATCTGAGTTGCAGCTTCATGCTTGTTCTTTAGCTCCTTAAACTCAAAGATCAGGTCAGTCGCAGGCGTGATGAATCCGCCCAAAGCCTTGTAAATCATTTAAACAGCCGGGGCTATTGAACGGCCAATAAATAGCCATCGAGGACGCATGTTTTATTGCCGTTAGTCTCTTGGACGAAAGACCATTTCTCAAGTGGTGAGTTGGTGGGACCTTACCGTGGTGGCTTAGGCAGGATCTGGAGCGCGCTCCATGAATACTAATCCTGCGGTGTTTGGAGCCGAGATATGGAAATCTGGAGTTGTTGATTGCAATGCTTTGACTAGTTGATTTAAATGGCAAGCACTCGGTGGAATACTTTATGCGCAAGCACGCTCACAGGCAAGCTACTTAGCACGCAGCTTCCTTTGTTGGGGGTGACTAAGTGAAAAATGCTTCTTGATCTTTATCGTATAATATTCTCTTTTTTCCTCTCTCTCTCTCTCTCTCTCTCTCTCTCTCTCTCTCTCTCTCTCTCTCTCCCCCCTTCCCTCTCCCCTCCTCGTCTCTCTCTCTCTCTCTACTGATTGACCCTTCCAGTAATACCATTTTCTCTCTCTCTCTCTCTCTCTCTCTCTCTCTCTCTCTCTCTCTCTCTCTCTCTCTCTCTCTTAATGTATACTGATGAATTACTGCAAATGACTGCAAGCTCTATAAAAAGTAAAGTTTCCCATCTTTCAAACGTCACCTTTAACTATGGTAATTGATCGTACCAAATACTTCGGCCATTTGTTTTCCTTTGTATGAGATAGACTTGGATTTTTTGCTTGACTTCTGAGATACCTCGTTAGGTCACATAAGAAGAAGTAGAAGGAGAAGAAGTTAAAGGGGTAGGAATAAATAAATTACAATGAAAGATGATTATTGCACCTCCAGGCTCATTGGGTTGTTAACAGATTGTAATTTTGAGAATAATCTAACGCCTTCAAAGAAATGTTTATTCATTACTTTGTATGATTTTTAATATGCGAGCATAATTCATCAATAAATATGGTAATAAAGTAGATATTTACCGAGTGGTTGAATAGCTTAATATCATGAATCTAGTCTGCCAGGAGTGCTCATTCTTTCATACCAGTATTAAGTCCGGATAAGAAGGCACAAGTTGAACATATGGTCACGGACTAAATGTTTGAAAACTTTGAAACTTTTAGTCTAGTGTACGGCAATGTACTGCGATGAGTCTTGAAAGTCAACAGTACTACAGCCCCGGCCACCGAGTCCAAATGTTTCATCATCGTGCATGGTAAACTACTGGTCATCAGGAAGTCACTGCAGGTGGTTTTGTTGAATTAGTGTATTGGTTAGGTAGTACCAATAGTGGCTAGTTACCATGGATAAATGTAGCCATCCCCATGGTACCATGGGTCCATCCTTACGCAAATGCACCTCACAGGTGATGGAAAGATGCCTAACCAAGAGATTCTCCCAGCGGTGCCGATCTCACTCGTTAGTTGTTTTGAGGGGAAATTCAGCCAGTTTTTGCCAATTGTTGGGAAGAATTGCTGTGTCTTGAAGAATCCAAATAATTAAGCCAGCAGGACAGGGGAAAGCGCCAAACTTGAGCCTGCCAGAATTACCTTCGAGGTATAAGTACGAAAATGATAAACTAGTCCAGTTCATGGTTTTCGCTGCACTTGAGAAAGCAAATTCTTGGCAGGTATGGTACCACTACTTAATATAGATGGAGTTTTCGGAACTTTCTTTACCTTACTGCAGTCTCGCTGTGCTTCCGTTTTCAAAGTTGTCTCATCCAAATTGTCCATTCTGCAGTTAGCTTGGTCGATTGGACATTTTTTTCTAATACCGAGGAAAGGTTGGCTGCAGTGTAACAAGAATAAGGCGGAACTTTCGTTTCCATATCATTTCTTATTATGCAGTGTCAGCGCGCAGGGTTCAGAAGTTGGAAAATCATTCAAGGTTAAAATCAAGTGAAAACTTAGCATAAAAAGTATGGTAATAAGAATTGCATTGACACTGATAGTATTTTTTAAATTTTCGTTTCCTCATCATGGTACTGTTGTGATGTCACCTTCGAAGTGAAAAGCTATCGAAGTGATCCCATACTAAATATTGTTAAAATAATAAATTAAAAGATTATATCATAAATTTAATTAATAATATAACTCCATTTGTAATGACAAGAATCTGCATCTAAATTTCAAAACGGGGTCACAAATTATTCCAATTAAGTTCCACTTCGTTGAATGTGAAGTAGCCATGCGCCGAACATTCACTTTGATACACGTATGAATAATACATGAAAGGTAACTGTTTAATAAGTAAACAGTTATTGTATGGCTGACTCTGTAGCTATTGTAGATGAGAACAAAGTAGTGTGAGATATGAGAGAGACGAGATTTGGAGGGGAGTCATAGGCATAATGTTAAAAGGTAGTGAAAGAAATGACATAGAGTTGTTATATATATATATATATATATATATATATATATATATATATATATAATATATATATATATATATATATATATATATAATATCATGTATATGAACATACATATATGTGAATAAAAGTGACAAAATATAGGATAGATAGAAAGACAATAATATAAGAATATCACAAGCAAGTTAAATGAAAGGGAGGTTAAAATAGAGAGAATGAGGAAACAAGAAAGAAAGATGGCAATGGTGAAGTTTCTGGACTTTAAGCCGTTTGATTATATTATTCATTGCTGAGAAATTAAGCAACGCTAGGATTCGTCAGCAAAAGCTGACGAATCCCAGCTTCTATTTAGTGCGATTCTTGGGCGTGCGGATAGAAGGTTCATCCCAAAAAATCCGGCCATAGCAATTTGCAACAGAGAATTGGGTGCTGATCGAGCGACAATGGCTCATGGCAAAACTTTTGTAAGTAAAGAAAAAGCGAGTTTGTAATTTATAATGAATCTATGCTCTGTACCACATTAACTGCGCTACTGATATAGCAAGAACTGTTGTTGAAATAGTTATTAAAATAGGGTTGGAAAGGTTGTGAGATTTCTCAGAAATGGAAAACGTAAAGTTTACCCGAAATCATGCCCGGGCAGAACTTATCGAACCTGCTTGTGTGCAAATGCTTTATCATAATTGTAGTTTTGAGAGAGAGAGGAAGAGAGAGAATCACGGCGACTGATAGCAAGAGAGTGAAAGAGTATGTTCTTTAACAGAAAACAAACAAAGTGACAGAGAATATATTTATATTGCTGAGGATAGTGGGCAACCAAAAAGAAAACACTTGTTTCATAAACGCAAGCAAGCAACGATATATATAATATATATATATATATAATATATATATATATATTATATATATATGTATATATATATATTAATATAATAATAATATATAATATAATATATATATATACATATATAGTATATATAATATATAGTATATAATATTATATATAATTATATTATATATATATACACACACACACACAACAACACACACACCACCACACAACAGCACACAACTCACACAGAGGGAGAGAGAGAAAGCAGAAACGTGGCCCATACGATACCAGCCAAGTCGATGTGACCAATTGAAGCCATTTGTCGATAGGCGGAGGTGATACTAGATCAAAGTTACGACCGTGATGGGTCATTTCATGCAATTGCAAGTGCATTGCAAAGGTGCGATTGCATGCACCGGGGTGATTTGCATTTGGCGCAAATCCGAAATTCTGGCGCTAAGTGGACGAGAAGACCTGGGATGTGTATCAGCGAAATTCTGTAATTGGTACCTATGACCTCGTTCGTATTCCTATCGCCCCTTGTTGCCTTTTCAACGGCTCACCCCTATTCGTCTAATTCCTCCCAAGTACCCTTCATCCTATTTGGCATGTTTTAGAGATTTCTTCCCCAATCCCAATCCAAATCCTACGCTAACCATTCTCTCTCTCTCTCTCTCTCTCTCTCTCTCTCTCTCTCTCTCTCTCTCTCTCACACATCCTAACTTGAGACCGGTATTAGGATCGTCAGCGTTATTTACGATCGGAGAAACGCCGCAGACGAGAAACATCGTTTCGAAAACCACCTTTTAAAGTCGAGAAATGACGACGCAGCAATTTCCGTTTTTATTCTCTCTTCTTTTTTTTCCTCCTTATCTTTCTTTGCTCTTTTTAGTCGTTTTCTTTTTTTGTCGGTCTTTTTTCGAGCAATAGATGAACCAAAAATCACCCCGAAAGAGAAAAAGTGCCATCCATTTCAGTAACCACATGGGCGCTGTTTAAATACAGGGTGCTAATAACGCCAAATGCCAGTCCTTACCCGCCTCGATAACTCGGCAACTCGGCTCATTGAGCACTTGCTCAAATAACGAAAGATTTACATAAGCCGAAAAAAAGGCTGAATTCGGAAAATCACCCCCGCTCTGTTCTGCTCTGCTCTGCTCTGCTCTGCATGCACCGAAGACTTCACGGGTTGGAAATGTGTGCTTGCAGGCAAAAGAGAGCGTGAGCTCTCCTATTGAATAGCGCTTTTTTTCTCTCTTTCTTTTCGGTATGTACACACGTGCTAGAGAAATTGTACGGTTGGGAAGACAATCTGATTCGTGCAATGCTCTATATGTTGGGTTTTATTTCTGGTTTTTATTTGGTGATACCTTTTTCCACCATTTGCATTTTCCTTCTTCTATTTGCTTTTATACATTGACAAAATAACTGTTTATATGCAGTTGCCAATATTTCTTTATTAATAATGCGGATAAAAACTTTTAAACTCATCTTAATACGAAATTGAGTTTGAAAACAAAAGTATTTGGAAACAAAACCATCTTTTTACGTTGATATTTCTATTTTATTTATGGAAGCTAAGTATTGTAAAAAGGCTATATGATGTAAGAGGTTTAAATAACATGGAATTCTGCTTAAATCTTATAATCTCAACATATGGAATGTAAAAATTTTATCATGGATCGTATTGAGCAAAAGATTGTGGGGAAAAATATGTTCAATTCTTCTACCTGCTTTTTCATCCATCGTAAATGATAACCTTATTGCTTTGCATCAGTTACTCATCTCTCTCTCTCTCTCTCTCTCTCTCTCTCTCTCCTCTCTCTCTCTCTCTCTATATATATATATATATATATATATATATATATATATATGTGTGTGTGTGTGTGTGTGTGTGTGTTATGTATGTAAGTATTCATGCATATATAAACATAAATTCAGTTTTATACACACACACACACATACAAACACTTTATATATATAATATATATATATATATATAGATATATATATATATATATATATATATATGTATGTATGTATGTATGTATGTATAAACATGAATGCAGAGTGCCCTGTACTATTATTCTAAATATTGTAAACTCGAAAGATCTTGCACTGTCTTTTCTAGCGCCCCCGTTATATTATATATGTATATATATATACATATATATATAGTATATATATATATATATATATATATATATATATATATATACATGTATGTGTGTGTGTGTCTTCTACAAAACCATCGCAGACAAATTGAACCCCATTTTCAAATAATGCCTTTGCAGTTGTAACCTCCAGGAGACCAGTCATGTATAAACTAACAAACTACTAAGCACAGCGATAGTGAGGGAAGATTTTTCTTGCAAATCGTTCTTACTGGTTTTGTTTTTATTCCCTTTACTGTCATCAGACTGTGGAGTGTTCCTCCTAATCGTACTATTGATTGTTCTTCCTAGTCGTACTATTGTCGTTCATAATGGAGCATTCATGAGAGACTTTGGGTCTTCTCTTAAGCGCCTTTCTCGGTCACTGTTTCTGCCGGATCGAAATGCTGTTTATACGTCAGTGTATTTATTGTTTTGGGCATGTCCTTGTTTGTTTGTTGCCTTCGCCCCATTTTTCTCTACAGTATATGCGCTTCTATTAAGTGAAATGTTGCTTGGTATGGTATTGCCCAAGAAGGCATGTTTCGAATAGGAATGTTCATAGCCGTTGATTCGTTGCCTAGCACTACGGGAGTCAGCAGATGATAAATACTAAGTATAGTCTTGCCTTCGTCCAGGACCTAACTCTCTCAATTAAAGGACTTAAACCGATTAGCTATAAAAATACGTAAATTCGAGCTTCGGAACGGTACATAACGTCCTAGCATTGGGACATGCTGTTAGGACACTCTCTCAAGGTTTAGATTTTTTTTTTTTTTTTTTTTTTTTTTTTTTTTTTTTTACGCTGTGCTTTTTCCAGTAGGAAGGGTTTTGATAAAAGAAAATTTCCATTAGGATCATCAGGAACGGTCACTTTGGAGAATGAAATTTAAACATCATAGCAATACAAATATGTATGTGAAATATTTAGTAGATTGTAAAAATAACAAAATCAATAAAAAGCAAAATACGTAATATTAACTAAACATATTAAATAAGATGCGCCGAAATTTCTTTGGCGCAATCGAGTTTTCTGGACAGTGTATAATGGTGCTGTATGAGACGTGATACGTGAGGCTTTCAGCCACTGCCCGATTTATACGTCCTATAGCGTTGCCAGACGTACGATTATGACTAACTTTAAGCTTGAATGAAATCAAAACTGCTGGGGCTCGAGGGCTGCGGTTTGGTATGTTGGATGCGTGGAGGGTGGATGATCAACATACCAATTTGTGGCCCTCTAGTCTCAGTAGTTTTTAAAATCTGAGGGCAGACAGTAAAAGTGCGGACGGACAGACAAAGCCATCTCAACAGTTTTGTTTTATAGAAAAATAAAAGTAAGGGGTCTCAGTTAAGGGCAACCAGGCCAGACATAAAGAAAAATCCAACTACAGTAGTGTCTGCCTCTAATTTTATTAAATTGTTTTACTTTTGCATGCTGGCGATCAGAATCAGTTAAGATTAATAACGCTGAGGTGACTAGCTTTTCCGAAAAGTGTGAGAAAGTACAGAATTTATTACATTGTGCATTATATATAGATATATATATAATATAATATATATATATATAATATATATATATATATCATATATTATATATATTATATATATAAATTTCTCTCTCTCTCTCTCTCCATCTTCTCTCTCTCTCTCTCTCTCTCTCTCTCTCTCTCTCTCTCTCTCTCTCTTTTGTTTTCTTTTTGTACTATGTAATACTCTCTTCGATGTCTGCAGTAGTTCATTTCTGTTTTTGATTATTTTCTCGCTACTTATCATGATATATATTAAAACAGGATACATCTCAAGTATAAAAGGCCCATTAAAACACTGTGGTTTAAAGCTAAGGACTACATTTCCATGGACTCACTTCCCACCCTTATCAAGCGTTGAATGACAGTGGGAGATATGCCCTTAGGTGATGCCTGGGGTCACTGGTAAGCCGACGTTGGTTCTGTTAATTGTCTTAATCCACTTCATCGTTGCTTAAGGAAGATGTTGTCTTCTGGTCAGATTCCCAGGTTCTATTGGAGAACATAGTTCGGCAATTTTCCATCATATAAATAACACGAACCATACCATGGATTGGAACTCATCCCGAAATTTATACAAGAGCAGCGGTCGATACAAATGTCAGATGGTAGAATCTCCACTGATATAACAAGATAATAGGATCAACCTTTCCAATGGAGCCTGGGACTCTGACCAGAGAGACAATATCTTCTTTAAGGCAACGATGAAATAGATTAAGACAATTACCAGAACCAACAGCGGTTTAGCGGTAACCCCAGGCATCACCTAAGGGCATATCTCCCTCTATATATTTCACTAATGAAACTCGTTTTGACATTCACTGCTTGATAAGGGTGGAAGTGAGTCCACCGAAATGTAGTCCTTAGCTTTAAACCAGAGTGTTTCCACATGTGAGTCTCGGGTTTCATATTGACCCATTGCTTCTCGTTTCAAGGCCTCGAAAGGTCACTTGTATGTTGATTCAGTTGACTCTCAAGATTTATTCACTTTCTGTTTTAATAAGTGTACTGCTCTGTCTTCATTGTGACCCACAGCCTCCCTTTGCAGGACCAGAAAGCTCTATACGTGTTTCTCCTGATGACTCTTAAGGTTCATTATCTTCCTTTGTACAGATGATTTGCCGCCCTCCAACCTTAATGAGGTCTATTGCTGCTTGGTACAGGCCCCCATACAGTGCGTTACAAAATCCTTGTCATTGCGCTTCTTTTCAGGGCTCACCGGTTTTTTGCAGCTTTATTTCATAACTTGTACTTTGATGTCCTCAAGTTCAGTAGAGGTTACAAAACTCCTGTAAAACACCATTTTATTGCGGCATAGAGTCTTCATGTTTCCTTTTCTCTGCTATTTATTGTTTTTTTCGTTACCGGTGTTATTTATATTTAATTAAAGTCCTCTCGCCATCTCTGCTTCTTTTCTTCTCTTATTCGGTTTAGTCGAGAAGAAATAAATACTTCTCTAAAGCTCCACGGTTTGACGTCATCACAAATCTGAACTATTCTTTTTGATCTGCCTTAAGTGAGTTCTTTCATTTGATATCTGGAATTTCCGTTAATGAGCGTTGTTCGCTGCCCGAGTCTTCGAAAATTTTTGTTCTCGTCTTTTGATCTCGGAAGCTGACAAGAAAATCCAACACTTGCAAAGCACCAGTTCTTGCGATGATTTTCATCTCTCATGTGTTGGTTTACTCCTCCTCTATCTTATCTTTAATTTTCATCGTCCCCCTTTATCACCTCTCCTTTCTACTCTCATGCCCTCGAAGGGGCATTACGTTGTGCGAACACTTCTTATTTCAGTCAGTAACACAGCAACAAAAACTCATCGCTTGAAGATGAAGCAATCGAAATAAAAGACGATAAAAAAAAGCAGATCTCGGAGATAAATAAAGGCAGATTGACCCAGGTACTGCAGGTGCAACTCGGCCGCAATCATGGGCTCGGAAATTGAGAGAGTTAAAGCAAATACGGGTGAAGGAAAGGAAAGCACACCTGGAGATCGCAATCGAGTGATAACTTCGTCTGCAGCTGTTCGTCTCAGTGATAAATACTTGGATATTTTCTCCTCAGCGGTTATTGTGTGGGATGAGGCATTTCGTTATTATTATGTCATTACGTAAAACAAAATAACATACAAATGCAACAACCATCAATAGCGCATCGTCCTGCAATGCAAGTTTGTTGAATACAATGTCCAGGTGTAAGAAAAAAGAGAACAAACAAAAAAGATAACAAACAGATAGATAATCAGGCAAATCAATTCAATAAAGGGATAACACAGACGTCAATAGTCCTTGATGCTTCAATTGTAGTGACTGAGTTTGTCTTAAATTGGAAACCTCAGCGTCAGGAATTCATGATCGTGTTCCAAAAAGGATTAATATCGTTATATACCACACATTATTATCATTAACATTATAGTCAAGGGAATAAAAGAACTTTAGCTTAATACGTCGTAATAGAGATCGATCGATTGATTAATTTAAAGAGGTCGTCGTAACTTTTATAGGCATGGAATAATGACATCTAAAGAAAGGCCATTTTGTTCATTTTGTTGTCCTCATTGCATTGCACATTAGTTTAAAATATCTTCGTTCCATTACGATTGTCGCCCATGTTAATTTATCCTTATTGCAATGATCCTCATTGCAGTTATCTTCGCCGCAGTTTGTCTTCATTGCTGTCATTTGTCATTACAGTTTTTCCTTATTCGTAATTATTTTCTTTATAATTTTTCTTCACTGCAGTTATCATCATTGCGATCTTTACTCTTTGCATTACCAGCATTTGAATTATCCTCGCTGCGGTAGTCTACATCGCAAATTATCTTTCTTATAATTACCCGTAATGGAATTTATCAATTATTATAATTTATCCTTATCAGTATTTATCTTTAATGAAGTGATTCAAATCGTAGTTGTTGGCGTTATAATTATCCTCATTGCTGTTGCCATCATCACATCGATCTTCGCTGATGTTTTAGCTTCCAGATATAATTATTTTTGGTGTCTGCAGTTTCCTAGTTTGTAGAATTCTCCCTTTTTTTCTCCCATAGTTAAAACTCGTCTTTTTCTTTCCTTCTGGTTCGTATTTTTCTCTGCTTTTGTGTATGTTTCATCTTCCGTCCTCTTATTCGTTATAAATAGGAAGGAAATGAACTACACACAAAACCTCCTGGACAAATTTTGGATGTCAGGGAGTATTTTATCCGTCTAATTTATATCCTCAGCTTTAACTTCACCTGGGCTACTGGAAAGATTGATCTGTATCTCGAATAATATATCTTACGTATATATATATATATATATATATATATATATATATATATATATATATATATATATATATATATATATATATATATAGATATATATATATATATATATATATATATATATATATATATATATATATATATATATATATATATCTATATATATATATATAGATATAGATATATAGATATATAATATATATAACATATAGTGTTTATATATATACTGATATATATATATATATATATATATATATCTATATATACTATTATATATATATATATATATATATATATATATATATATATATATATATATAATTTACAGAGAGAGACAGAGAGAATCTGGTGAATGGATTCTCTCTCTCTCTCTCTCTCTCTCTCTCTCTCTCTCTCTCTCTCTCTCTCTCTCTCTCTCTCTGCTACGATCTACAGTGGTCGACTGACAACCAAATACATAACCTCCTGCTTAGGTCAAGAGCTGGATACTGGTTTTACAAGGTAATGCACTCATTACGTTCCTTTTCTCCCCAGGTGCGGAGGTCAAGAGAAAGGCAGCAGACAAACGGACCACGAAATGACTCTCTTAAGCTAATAGGGTGATTGTGAACGAGGCGAGCCACTGAATGAATGCCCATGCTTACATTCGACTGAAGAGTATTATCATCGCCAACACTTCTTAACTTGCTTGGGATATGGGCGTGTAGAGTAGTGGCCTGTACCTCATGGGTGGGAGGGTTACAAAAACAAAATGAGAATCAGGGATGCTGTGTCAGTTTAGGGGCTGATGGTTCCGGAGTTGGCATTAGGTACCTTATGGAGACCGGTAGGAGGGCCTGAAGAGGACCCGTTAGGCTATGTTATTGCCGAACCTGGTCGATGCGGAGTGGATTAGGAGTTCCCGATGAGCGACAGGGAGGCTGTGTTCGTGTAGAGTTGATCCTCATTAGAGTGGATTGAGTAGGCTTTCTGGTATCCAAGGAGGAGGGGGGAGGGTGAGAGGCGTAATGAGACCAGGAGGGCTGTGTTAGCGCAGTTCTGATCTGCATTGTGAGTCTCCCTCTTGGAGTGGCCCGCTAAGAGTGGGCCATTCAGCCTCGTGATACAAATCTCCTTGGCCAGACAGCATCGTCATCAGTTGGCGTAATGAGACGGGAGAAGCCATCTTCTAAATCAACTCGTAATAAGGTTACGGGCGAGTAACTTAGATGAGTTATCCCTCCCCTGAACGACGGCAGTAATGCTACACTTAGCAATTACCGCTTCGCTCAGCAATTACTGCTACTTTGGCTCCCAGTAATTCGGCGTATTTGACGGCAAGTGGCTGTTAGTGAATTTTCCGCTTGAGTGAAGGTCTTGACGGCCTATAAATAGGGGTTCGATAGGTATGCCTCGGTGAGATTTAAACCCCTAATGAACTGGTCTAACAGGGGGTGTATGTGCTTTGGGGATCTTTGATGGAAAAAATGACGTGAACGTCAAATATTTCTCAACATTTAGGAAAAATGATGTGATAATGTAAACTCATCGGAAAAAATAGTCTTTGGTAGCTGTAATTAAATCTCTTAAAAATCTGAAGACTTTCTTAAAGTAGAATAAAAGCCATTGAAAGACGCCTTCCATTAAATGAAGTTTATGTTAAGATTATATGCTATATTTGTGTTGATTAATTTTGATTTACTAGACAGTTATTTGGTATTCTTGTCGATTTTTTTCGCTTCTAAAATGTAGGTATTCTCTTAGGCTATCATAATAATGAAGAAGAAGAGGAATAAGAAGAAGAAAATCTCACTCCTTCAACTGCCCGAAGGGAGGAGGGTT
>NC_061104.1:31543867-31648867 GCF_015104395.2 Macrobrachium nipponense
TGATAATAATATTGTTCCTCTCAGTCTAGAGGTCATGCCACTAAACTCAGAAATCTGAGGACAAGGGCTCGATTCCTAACGTCATCATAAAATACTTTTTTAGTATCGAAAAGTTCAAACTTTCTACAACCACCACATGTTAAGGGAAAATATAAATAGTAAATTAATGCAAAGTATATCATTTGCAATACTGTTGAAAATTATAGTAATTATTATTGTGATTATATTGACCGAGTTGATATCGAAATAATATTTTTCGAAGTATTATCTGGGTGTTCGCCATTTTAATGTTCACGTAGAAAACATTTTTGCTCGCTTGTTCCACCACCAATTCAGGCACTATATCTTATAGGGATTGGATAATGGTACCCATTATTGCACCGATACAAAATACCTCTTGGAAAGTTCATAATTTAAAGAGAATCAAGTCTTCATATCATGAAAATTATAAGTTGCTCCAATGATGGACTCGGGATCCTCAATGGCTTTTTTCATCTCCAGTACTTTAGTTTATGGTTTAATAATCTGCTCCATTAGCTTGCTTCTTAATTTTGTTTTGGATATTTTTTGTTTATAAATTATATTTATGTTCATGTTTGTACTATTTTTATTTAACGGCACAATTCCATTTTTTCTTCTTACAAAAAGTTTTATTTTTTAATGCTTTCTGGGTCATTTTCTTTATTGTTGAATGTACACAGTAATTTATTTTCCTTTTGTCCATAAAGTTTCAATCTTATATTCTTTTAATATTTATTATCTTTTTCCCGTTCATGCTCTTTAATCCTCTTTTTATAGGCAACCATTTAATTGGTCATTCTCATTTTTTAAATCAAGCAGCATCTCATTTTCCTTTTCATAAAACTCCATTTTGATGTAGTTTTTCAGTCATTTATATTTTTATATCCATTTCTTAATCCCTTTTTCAGCGTTGCTCATATGTACAATTTTCACATTTCTATTCATTGCTATTTATTTTTCTAATTATCTGGCTCCCTAATCATTTAACTGTTTTTTTCTTTAAATTTTTTTTCGCAAAATTTATTTCCTACAAAAGTCTTGTTATATTTTCTGTATCTTTTTAATTTATTTCGTTCTCAGACCTAGCGCCAACCATAATCGCTACCCAGCTTGATTCGTATAATTACTGAATAAACAAAACCGAAAACGGGCGTTCTCTGAAGTTGGTGCTTTGAACTGTTTTCAAAAGTATTCAGAAAACTGGAGTTAGGCGCTAAAGGATAATGCAGCCCAAACGTGTGTATAGCGTCAGTAGCATCAGCGACCTGGTACTTGTGACTTCAGTTATATAAGATATAATATATATATAAGGTATGTATATATATGTATTATATATTATATATATATACTATATATATATATATATTTATATAATATGTATATATATAGATATATATATATATTATATATAATATATATATATATATATATATATATATTTGTTTATATTTATTTATTTATTTATAATACCTGAAGTCAAAATTAACCAAATTAAACCAACGCGACAGGCTGTTCCAGGTGAATCGGCCAGTGCTGTCATAAGGCCAGCATAATGTATACCCAATCATTGCGTTCGACGTAGTCCAATCTATTTGAAGCTGACGGTGCTATCTCTTTGCATTTATTATGTAAACTTCTGTTTATTGACTTGAATTCTTTTGCGTAAGCATGCCCACTAATTCGCTCCGATGTCTCTTCATCAGTACTGTGACCCACTACCTTCTGTGCCAGACTTCATGATGTCAGTCTGTCGGGCCACGTATATATCCTTTTTGGTTTGAAAAATCGATGTGTTGTTATATACTTTTTTTGTTTTCCATAGTAAAAAAAAATAAGCACAATGACAGTCAGTAGAAGTCAATAAAAAAAAAAAAAAAAAAAAAAAAAACTACCATTTCCGGTTAGTGAAATTCTCTTGTCATACCCATAAGCTCTCATATGACATCGCTCTTCGTGCATTCCATTAATATAAGACTTTCAGAAGCAGCCTTTTTTGGTCAGCATCAACAATCCAGGATTCTTCCATAAAAAAAAAGTCTCCTCCATGTTGCCGTAATCTAACGCCATTGCCTCCTGTCACATTTACCTTATCAAATGATAAGTCATAAAACCACATTTTCACTAAAAGCAACATCACACCTACACTTTCTCTACTAACGGCGGATGTGTCATAAAAGTACTTGTCTCACCAATGAGCTTTGTGTTGGTTAGTCAACATAATAACAAATAATACAAATACAAAACTGATGTCACTCACCTCTATGAAGGTGACATCATACAAGCAAAACCAAGCTGTTCTTCTTTGCCAGTTTTGCTGTAGTTAAAATGTGGCGAGAAGTTGGTTGGCGGTTTAAATAATCCGTTGTATTTCACGTAGCATTTGATATTTGGACTGAAGAAAAAAATTGTTTTCAACTGTTCTCAGATTCAAAGTATGCACAAAGTGTTAGGCCTTTTTTGACGGGAATAACTTTTCTTTCTTCTTCGTCCTTTACCACTATTTCAAGTTCCAGTTCTCTTTAGTGATTTTTTCAATGCTATATTCTTCCATAAGGTTTGCTTCAGCTTTTGTCCCTCAAGTTGGGAAGGCAGTTATTTTTATTAATAAAAATACACAAATATATATATCAATCCTAAACAATCATTGCCTTTCAAAGTATTATTATTATTATTATTATTATTATTATTATTATTATTATTATTATTATTATTATTATTCAGTGTTTGCACATACATTTGCAGCACTCCTTAGCAACCATCAAATTATATAGTTAGCTTCTACATTTAAGTTTCCTCAGTGATCCGAGTTCGCGATTTATATAACCTTCTTATTAAAAGAGGCCATTATCTTTCCTTGCTGGTTACGCTTCAGCCTTATCTTCGCCCACATCTTTTCCTGCTTTCTATGGACCTGACTGTTGACATCTTTATTTAGGAAAACAAGCCCGCAGATGGAAAAGTGGAAAATAACAAACTAATGAAAATGCTCCGAAGGCAGTCCCTTCCACCCAGCGGAGGAAGAGCCTCCTCTCCTTCTGACGGCGGTTTGCCGAGCAGACGGCCAATTATGTATGCATTCCAGTGATTCCAGTGCCAGCCCCTTTCCAATTCTCTGCCTCCTGCCACTTTTTCCTCTCGTGCCTTAACACCTAAATTCATCATTCAGTGTGATTTAGTAGCGAGACCTGCGCGGTATAAATTTAACTTAATCACAGACTTGCGAAGAAGCCACCCACCATTCGAGGAAGAAAACGGGTACGGAACGCGTTTTCTCCCAGATGTATTATGTACATGTTCGGTAAGTTGCCAATTTTCTCTGATTTCTCGTACCTGCCCTTTATGTTTTATGTAATCTTTATCAAATATGTTTGTATTCTGATTTGATGAGCGTCTTACGCACATGTAGTTTGTTTTTAAAACACTCGAAATTAATATATAAAAGCCATGCCAAGCTAAACGAAAAAATACTTTCGAACAAAACTCCGGCGATTGGGTGAAAGTCGTAGCAGGCAACCCTCGAAGTTCGACTGGGTCGGCGGCGTGGGTAAAAATAACACTCCTTAGGTTCTCTTAATGCATATGGAACATAAATATTCTGATTTATGGTGCCGCCATTTAAGGATGCAAAGCGGTTCGTTCCCACTGTTGTTCGTGGCCCTGTTGCTAGTGCTGTTGCTATTGGTTTAAATGTCTGTCATTATCTCTACGACAGTCAGTGCGGCTTTTGTGCTGGTTTTGGGAGGCGCGGCTTGATTTATGACATGCTATCAGTCATGGAAGATCTGTGGTCTTGCGTTTCCTTTTGCCACTTTATCTGTCTCGAGACTAATTTCTGTTGGTAGGACCGTTTAACTTCTTTATTTGTATTTTTATATTTTTAAAGATTGAGATCCCAGTCGGCCTGGCTACCGTGTGCCTATATCTCACAAGCCTGAGGAAAAGAAGACAAAATAAAAAATGATCTTAAACGAAAGGTAGGAGGAAACACGGGCCACTGAAGCAAGTTCCAAAGACTGAGCGCAGATGAAAAAATGCAGTAAGTCCCCTTGCCATGGGCCATGTGACACTACAAGATCCTAATTGGTTACAAATCCACAGAAAGCTTGAACAAAACTTTAATATCAAAGAGACAAACGTGAAATTTCAACAAACCACCATACAGTATTCACCTATGACAGAAAACGGAGTTAAGTGCAAGTGAAAAATAAAGATATTTTTAGTTTGGATGCTAAAATATGCCAAGTGTACAAAACTACTGAATACGAGAATGTTGCTGGAGAAGTAGGATTTTGAGGTGAATTCAAAGATTATTTCTTTTGAATCATTAATCTATTCTGCAGATAGGGGTCATTCGCTATTGTTACCCAAACATTGTAATTAGGGTGGAGATTTAAAGTTAATTAAACTATTTTTTTTGAGTGCTCGGAATCATCTTTTAACATAGCTAAAATGGTTTTGAAAAGATGCAATATGCTTCACTTTTGACATTTAAAATAAGGTAAATTAAGCATTCCCAAATGCAAAGATGTTAATTTTGTCAAGAAACAGCATGATTAGATCAAAGTTTTGCAATACTGTGTATTTTATCTACGTTATTTTGAGTCTTCAGTCAATTATAAAGCTTGGAAATTCTTGTCTTTCAACTTCCAAAAACATTAATTTACGCCATTTTTTTCAGAACAAATAAGTCGTGCATTACCCAAATCAATACAATATTCCAAATGATTAGATGAGCCGCATTCCTCTCTCTCTCTCTCTCTCTCTCTCTCTCTCTCTCTCTCCCAAATCAATACAATATTCCTTTAGATTAGGTGAGCAATCAAATGTCCACCTCCTCCTTTAAAATATTTTAATATTGTTTTGAGTGAAAAATTATGCAAATTCTCTCTCTCTCTCTCTCTCTCTCTCTCTCTCTCTCTCTCTCTCTCTCTCTCTCTCTCTCTCTCTCTCTCTCACATTATTATTATTATTATTTTAAAGAATTCGATTTATCCTCTCAGATCAATGTGTGTTGCAACCAACACTGTGCCCCAGCCATGAAAGATATCCGGAATTCTTCAGCACAGTCCATCGTCTGGGAGACTTGATTACCATCCACAATGTAGGGCTGCCATTGCGTTGCGGGTTTCTGCATACCCTGTCTTCTAAAAGGTTTTCCTCTGCCGCTCCCTCCAAAGGGTCGCCCCCATCTTCCAGGGGGATAAGAGGGTGGTCCGGTCCTCGAAGGGCCTGGTCTTCTTCCCGGTCCTGTGAAGGGTCTCTCGCGACTATCTTCCCCCGAGTTATCTTCCTCGCTGGAGTCACATTTCCATCTGGGAACACATATATATGTATATATGTATATATATATATTATGTACATGTATGTATATATATATATGTATATATATATATATACGTATATATATGTATATATATATATATATATATATATATAATATATATATATATATATATATATATTTGTGTGTGTGTGTATGTATGTATGTATGTATGTATGTAGTGTGTGTGTGTGTGTACATAAATGTGTGTTTATGTGTACAAATACACAAATGAACATATATATATATATATATATATATATATATATATATATATATATATATATATATATGTGTATACATATATATATATATATATATATATATATATATATATATATATATATATATATATGGTGTGTGTGTGTGTGTGTGTGTACATACGTATTGTGTGTTTGTGTGTACAAATACACAAATGAACACATATATGTATAATTAAAATTTAATGAATAATATGCATATAATTATATATATATATATATATTAAGATATATATATATATATATATATATATATATATATATATAAAATATATTGGTGGACTGACTTCCACCCTTATCAAGTAATGAATGACAGAAGAAGTTACATTTGCAAAATATATAGTGGGAAATATGCCCTTAGGGGATACTTGGAGTCACCGCAAAGCTGACATTGGTTCTATTAATTGTCTTAATCCACTTCTTTATGCCTTAAGGAAGATCATGTCTATATGGTCAGAGTCCCAGGCTCCATTGGAAAGGTTGATCCTGTTATCTTGTTTTTATCAGTGAAGACTCTACCATTTGACATTTGTATCGACAGCTGCTCTTGTCTGAAATTCGGGATGAGTTCCAATCCATGGTATGGTTAATGTTATTTATATGATGGAAAATTGCCGAAACTATGTTGTCCATATCTAACAGTGCTTATGTTAAGTTAATCTTTTAGAGAGAGATTTTACTGTGAATCCATGGTATGACTTATCACAATCCGTACATGGCATATCATAGACACCTATGTCTTCAGAAACTGGTTTCCCCTAGTTATATAAAGCATACAGAAGGCTTTTGCAACAAATTTTGTTCCGCAAATATCCCTGTACATAATGTAAAACTTCTCAGCCAACAGGTAGACTACCTTTTCACAGAAGTACCCATAAAAGATGTATTAATGTTCCTCAGAAATAAACTTGAACCATTTGCTGACCACTTCCCTATAGAATTGAATAAAATAATGCAACCTATCTTTAGGCAATGACTTTTACCATAAAAAATTTGGTTGCAGTATGGGGAGTCCACTCAGTCTTGTGTTAGCAAACTTATATATGGAGTATTTCGAAATAGCAATTATAAACCATATCAAACCTGCAGATATGATTTGGCTTCATTATGTAAACAACATCTTAACATACTGGAAAAGCAAGTGGGGCAATTTTGATGTCTTTCGACAAAAATGAAATTTCTAGGTCTCAAGCATAAAATTTAAAGTAAAATGGGAAAACAATAACCAAATCCCCTTTTAGATGTCTTAATCATCAGAACTAATAACAACTACAAATTCACTGTCTTCAGGAAAGCGACATTCTTACTTTCATACATACAATTTTACAGCTATCGTGACATTTCAGTGAAACTCAGCATAGCAAGTAACTTATTTCATAGAGCCCTGAGAATTTGTTCCCCAGGTTTTCTTAACAAAAAACTTGAAACAAACAGAAATCAATTTATCTTGTTAAAATACCACAAACACATAATAGAAAAAGCCATACATAAAGCAAAGAGCATTTTTTACAAACCCACAGAAAACAAAGAAAAGGAAAAATACACAAACAAAATCATAATCCCTAACATGGATAATTTACGAGAGATCTCACAAATCGTAGGCCAACCCAGTGTTGTCCAAACTGGGGTCCGCGTACCCCTGGGGGTACGCAACATAGATCATGAGAGTACGTGAACAAAAAAGGAACACACACCCGCACACACACACAACAGCCTCACATCTCATATTAAGTTGTGTAAGTAATTTTCAAGCATTTTGTTATTAAATCATCATTTTTATTTGTGTAATAAATTTGAATTTATTGACCAACACTCCTATAATGCAGTCTTTTCATAATTAATATACTATTTGCATGATTATCCTAAATAAAACTGAGTTTGGTCAGCCACGGTGGGCGAGGGCGGGTTATGTAACAGTAGGAGAAGGTAATAAAGGGTACAATAAGCAAAAATGTTTGGACAACACTGCGCCAACCCAACCCTTTCATCTTCACTTATCTAAATACATTGGCAAAATCCTTAATAAGCGTTCAGCAGAAACTAGTTTCTAGAGACAGGTGTTAATGAAATCCCATGTAGGTATTGTGATAAGTCATATTATGGATTCGCAGGAAAATCTCTCTCCGAAAGATTAACTCAACATAAGTACTCAATTAGATATGGACAACATAATTTGGCAATTTTCCATCATATAGATAACATGAACCATAATATGGAGTGGAACTCATCCTGAATTTTATACAAGAGCAGTTCTTAATGCAAATGTCAGATGGTAGAATCTTCACTGATAAAAAGAAACAAGATAATAGGATCAACCTTTCCAATGGAGCCTGGGAGTCTGACCATGTAGACAATATCTTCCTAAAGACAACGATGAAGCTGATTAGGGCAATTAACAGAATCGATGCCGGCTTAGCGGTGACCCTAGGTATCACCTAAGGGCATATCTCCCATTATATATTCCATAAATGTAACTTCTTCTGGCATTCATTACTTGATAAGGGTGGATGTCATTCCACCAAAATATACTCTTTAGCTTTAAACCAGAGTGTTTTAATAAGACATATCCTGTTTTAACAGAAGAATTCATATATAAGTCCATGTGGATAGGCATAGCCATTATATATAATGACTATGATGATGGACAATTAAAATTCATCTCGCTTAAAGTCAAATATAAATTCTGACGCACTTGGAAGTTATGTCATTGTTAAAATCAAATGCATTAAAATCTACAAAGTAAGAATGTATTGAACTAACCTTCCAACAGAATAAAAGAAACACAAATGCAAAGAAATAAAAAAGAAAATAAAATACCTCAAGACTAGAAAAGGGGAGTGAAGATTCTAAAATAGGTGATTCATGAATGTTGGGTGTTTGTGTTATGGTTTTAAAATTTTCATTTTTGATATATAGGTTTTACAGCTTTTAGACACTCGTCTACCTGTCCGGAAACTGACCCCTCTTTGATGTTGCTCGGGGGAGGAGCAGTCAACACCCATCCTGCATTCAACCCCATCGTATGGGCCAATAAGATCGCAATTCCTCTGGAACACGATGCAGCAACTTCAAAAAGTGAACTCTTGAATGGTTATTTGTTGGTGCTGTTGCATCACACTCCCAAGGGCGTTGCGATCTCCTTGGCCCAGTCAGTGGCGTTTGTTGGGAGATGGGTGTGTGGGAAGTGGGGGTCCTCCATTTTGCTGGATGCTGTGTGTTTGGGGGGGTGGGGTGGAAGCAGCAGTCAACACTCATCCTGCAGTGAACCCAATCGAATGGGCCAAAAAGATTGCAATGGCCCCTGAAACATGACACAACAGCATAAGCAAACAGTCTGTCAGAATTCTGTAACCCATCTGTTATAATGACCTTAGGAAGGAGATGGAGAACTTATTGAAAGAAAAGTCCTAACACAGATGTTTGAAGATCTAATTCAGCGAGACAAGAGAATTGCCAAGGATGCCTGACAAAAAGCCTGATCACAAGACTTGGCATCACAGCTACAAAGAAACAGCCCATTATTAACCAAAATTGTGAAGGATTTAAAGTGGTCACCAGTTGATGATACTTCTACATCATGTTCCAGAGGAATAGCGATCTCTTTGGCCCATTCAATGTGGGTGACTGCAGGATGGGCCTCTTGTTGCTGGATGCTTCTTGGGGGGGAGCAACAGTCAACACCTATCCTGCAATCAAACCCCTCAAATGGGCCAAAAAGATTGCAACACCTCCTGGAAGGTGATGCAATAACACCAACAAACAGCCAGTCAGAATTCTGTAAAAATCTGATGTAATAACACACTTATTTGGAAGGTGATTTAAAACTTACTGAAAGATGAGAAGTGCTAACATAGATGTTGAAGGATATAATTCAGGGAGATGAGAGAATTGCCGAGGATGTCTGACAAAAAGGCCTGATCACAAAACTTGTCAACACAGCTATAAAGGAACTGCCCATAATTAGCCAAAATTGTGAAGTGATTTGACTGGTCAGCAGTTGATGATACTGTTGCTTCATGTTCCAGAGGCACTGCGATCTTCTTGGCCCATGCTAAGTGGATGATTGCAGGATGGGTGTATGGGAGGAGGGGGGGGGGCTCCTGTTGCTGGATGCTGTTGGGGGGAGCAGCAGTCAGCACCCCTCCAGCATTCAAGCTCCTTGAATGAGCCAAAAAGATTGCAATGCCACCCAGAACGTGCCACAAGAGCACCAACAAACAGGCAGTCAGAATTCTGTAACCCATCTGTTATAATGACTTGCCTTCTTATTTGGAAGGCGATAGAGACCTTACTGAAAGAAGATAAGTTCTAGAGCAGATGGTGGAGCGAGAGAATCGCCAAGAATGCTCGACAAAAAGCTTGGTTACTAGACTTTGCCATCACAGCTAAAGGAACAACCCATGGTTAACAAAAATTATGAAGGAGTTTGACTTGTTTACCAGTGATTGATGATCCTGCATCGTGTTCCAGAGGCATTGCGATCTTTTTGACCCCAATGCTGGTTGCTGCTGGAGGGAACAGTAATGAACACCCAACCTGTAGTCAAGCCCATTAATGGGCCAGGAAGATCACAACACCTCTGGAACACGAGGCAGCAGCATCACCTGGTGACAAGTCAAAATCACAGTGGCACGAATCATCTAGAGAATATTCTCATGAACAAATTCTCCATTTAGAGAAAATTCTCATGAACAGATTCGGAATGGTACATATGTAAAGAATATTCTCCTGAACAAATTCTTCATGCCACAAATCATTTAGAGAATATACTCGTGAACAGATTCTCCATTGCACAAAGTATTTAAAGAATATACCCAAAAACAAACATCCTGGCACAAATCATTTAGAGATTATTTTCATGAGCAAATTCTCCATGGCCCGAATCATTTAGTGAACATACTCATGAACAAATTCTCCATGGCACTAATTATTTAAGGAATATACTCCTTGACGAATTATTCGTGGCATAAATCATTTAGAGAATATTCTCATGAACAAATTCTCTATGGCATGACTTATTTAGAGTATACTCATGAACAAATTCTTCATGGCACAAATCATTTACAGAATATTCTAATAAGAAAATTCTCCAGGGTTTGTGGGAAAGGGGGGGGGGGGGCGACACCTCCGTTCTTGGATGTTAAGTATATCTTAGGTTAAGCAGACCATTGAGCTAATTAACAGCTCTCCTTGGGCTGGCCGAAGGATTAGGTATTTCTTACTTGGGTAGGAACCAGTTGGTTACTTAGCAACGGGACCTACAGCTTATTGTGGGATCCGAACCACATTATATTGAGAAATTAATTTCTAATCACCGGAATCAAATTCCTCTGATTCCACGTTGGTAGAGTGGTTAATCGAACTCGGGACTACCGAATCAGTAGGCGAGCACGAAAACCACTTGTCCAACGAAGAAACATTTTTGCTTGGGGGAACAGCAGTCAGCACCCATCCTGCAGTCAACCCCATCGAATGGGCCAAAATGATCGCAGTTCCTCTGGAATACGGTGCAGCAACTTCCAAAAGAGAAATCAAACACAAAGTAGTACCCAGGTTACAGAATTGAGTGGCTGTTTGTTGGTGCTGTTGTGTCACGTTCCAGGGGGCGTTGCGATCTCCTTGGCCCAGTTGGTGGGGTTTGTTGGAGGATGGGTGTGTGTGAGGTGGGGGTTCCCTTTTGCTGGATGCTGCTGTGAACCCCATCTAATGGGCCCTGGAACATCTTGTATGTGTGTGTTTTTTTTCTCTTTATACCGTTTTATTTTCTGGAACGTTTTCTTTTTCTCTTTTATAGATTCTTGCTCCCGTGTAATGTTGCGTTACGAAGATTATTGCGTTATACTTTTTTTCGTTCTGTTAGGAACCTTCACTATAACTTTCCTTTCATTGGTTTCTGTGATCACGTTGTGACAGTTTGATCCCTTTTCGATTTAGCATGACAGTGGGACGTGCTAATTGTTTTGTACTGTTTAATATCCACATTCTTTATTTTTATTAAATTTTTTCATTCAAATAAATAATTAAAATAAATCCTAAAGTTCCTGTATCTTTAGCTCAACGTGAAACACCTTATTCAGACCATTTTAGTCTTTTCCATAGGGCTTTCCTACCCCATAGGGCTTTCCTACCCCCTACAAGAACAACAACTGTAAGAAGAAGAGCAACAAGGTAGTTTGTAGGCTTACTCCCCGAGTAAGCAAAAAAATGAGTAAGAATTGTAAAATATCTATATATATGAAATTCAAAACATTATGTTCATTTGTCGCAGGATTGTTCAAGATTTCGACAGCTGTTTTTAAAAGCTTCTGATCCCACTATATCTACTTGTGCCTTTCAGAGTAAGGTAGTTCCTCGTTGGACGAGCTAGTCAATGTGTGCTTTGTATATATTTGTAATTTTTCAAAGTAAAAATTGTGTATATTTTTAGCTTTTAAAAGCACCTTATTTGCTTTGGTGTGATGCAGCATGTATGTGTGTGTGTATGTACGTTTGCTTGTTTGTATTGCGTGTGGACTGAAATGTGCTTGAAGTGTATGTACAACAAAATATGCATTTGCTTACAAACAATGAGAGGGTCTTCCATGCAAGCCAATTCTATAGTATATATATATATATATATATAATATATATATATATATATATAATATATATATATATATATATGTGTGTGGTGTGTGTGTGTGTGTGTGTGTGCGTGCGTGCGTATTTAACATATCTGACAAGTGCTTCGTCCTCGGAGGAATCGTACCGTTGCCTTTTGACCACTTTTCATTTATAAAACATCCGTAGATATATTGAACTATATATTAAACGATGTTTGCATCATATAGTTAAGGAAATGTCTTTGTGTGCGCGCGTTGGAATTTTCAGTAATCAGCAAAAGAAAAAAAATCACGAATTAAATAATTTTTTTTTTTTTTTTTTGCCTTGACAGGATTTAACTTACTCAGTGGTTTCCTGATTTTAACATAATATATCGTAAATATTGCTCAGTATATCTATTTTGCTTGATAGGTCTACTTTCCAGCATAAAAAATGTCTGCAAATAACGATTATCAGTCTGTTCGTTCCTCATCTTAATGAAGACTTGTTTATAGCTCGTCTTCGCTTGGAGAGACGTTGATTAATTTGCTATTTGTTTTCTCAGTTTGCTTGTGAATTTCCAAGTAGCGATAGGTCACACTGAGAGGAGGGGTTTCGTTATTGACTGACAGCCAACGTGGTTGTTGTTAAGTCTGCACTTGGTACGTAATACAATCGTTCTATGGTCAAAATGTGAAGTTGGACAGCGATGTTCAGCATGAATATTATTTGCTGCTCCTATGAACATGTTAGAATTTTGAGTTTAATGCATGGAAAAAAGGGACGTTGCGTAAAATATATGCATATATATATTATATATATATATATATATATATATATATATATATATATATATATATATATGTGTGTGTGTGTGTATAAATAATATAATATATATATATATATATATTATATATATATATATATATATATATATATATATATAATCTACTGGTCACTGCGGTCACTTTTTACAGATACATAAGAGGGATAGTGTGACTTCATCAATTAATTTAATTGCCATATATATATATATATATATATATATATATATATACGTTATATATATATATATATATACTATATATAATATATATTTATATATATATATTATACGTAATATATATATATATAGATAGATAGTAGCATAGATAGATAGATAGATTAGTAGGTAGATATACATATATATATATATATGTATATGTATATATAATAATTATAATTAAATATATATTATATATATATAATATATACTATATATATATATATATATATATTGTAAGGGTTAGCGATTGCTTGTTTTTCTTGGGACAGTCGTTCGCGCTTGTTCCCTTGTGGTTGCGCTCTCCTTGCCCAGTGGTGCTTGTTTTTGTGTGGCTTAAGGTGACTTCTGTCGTGTTCGCTTTGTTAGCGGCAGTCAAGGTTTAGACGGCAGCGAGTAGTCAGTCAGAGGCAGTCAGGGTCTCAGCAGCAGAACCTCGGGTGTGCTTACCTGAGGTACCAGCCAGCATACCGCAGCTTGTATTTTCGTCGTCTGGGGGGCGACATTCGTTGCAGGGACATCGTCTATCATGGCGTTGTTGTAGTATTCTGAGGAACGACTTTTATTTTGAGTATGGCCCTATTGGTCAGTCTAGTTTTGTGTCTGACAGCTGTGTCTGTCTCGGCATCTCTACGGAGATAGTTTTTCTGTGTGGTGTACTTTTGCTGTCCGGGATTATTTGTCATACCGTTTGGGTATTGTGTTTTGTGCTGCGATTTTGTTGTATTTGTATACTGCCTGTTAATCATTTATTGTAATTATTAATGCTGCTTGAGTATTGTTTATTTGTATATTTTGCTGCTTAATGATTGTTTGATTTGTTTATTTGTATATTTTGGTGCTTAATGATTGTTTGATATTGCAGTGCTGTTTCATATTGTTAATGCTTATGCTGCCTGACTTTTTGTGATGTCGCCATTTATTGGATTGTATAGATTTTTTATTCTGATTCAAGTAATGGTTGTTATTCTTTGTTATGTTATTGTACTTCGATGATTAATTTTGGTAAAGTAACTGCTCGGCTACATAACTTTTCATTTATTTATTTGACTGACTCTATTTATTCAATTTATTATTGGTAATGATGATTTACTTTTATTTATAAACCATGGCTCACTTCTACATATGTAGATAATTTGTTATTAAATAATATTTGTTATTCTCGTATTTTTTTTTTTTTTTTTTTTTTTTTTTTTTTGGTGTTCCACTCCTCTCTCCGTGGTTTGTCTCGACTGCTGCAGGTTAATCCAGTCCCTTTTTTTCCTTTTTTTCGTTCTTAAGAACCTAGAGAACCAAGTTGGTTTATGACTATATATATATATATATATATGTGTGTGTTATATATGTATGTATATATATATATATATATATATATATATATATATATATATATATATCACATACATTATATACATAAATATGTGTATGTGGTCCCTCTTTTACATATATATATATATATATATTATATATATATATATATATAGTGTGTGTGTGTGTGTGTGTGTGTGTATGTATGTATATATGTATATATAATGTCAGTATGTTGTCTTTGTTTATTTCATTAATTACATTATTACAAATACTGTATTAAGCCGCTTGGGCTTTCTTCGTTACGGTCTTCGTTGAATTCTCCTCACCGCCCGTTTTTCATGAAACACGCACTTATTGTTTCTGGTTTTCTATTCAAACCTAGTCACTTTAGCCTTCCCTTCCCCTTCTCCCGGAAGTTTACGTATTGTGCCGACAAAGACGGAGAGAAAATGTGTTTTCTGAGCCGTTGATTGAGGTTACGTTGGCTGGGTGCTTTATCTGTAGGTCTCTTGTTGCCTGTAGCTGCGATAAGTATACTGGTATTGTTTTTTTTTTGTTTTCCTGCTCTGAGGGAGTGCTTGCAAGCTCTGCTGGTTAAGCCATATTCCCCATATTTGGAGGATTACGGTCCAGTCTTCTTCGGCTCTGGTTTAGTTTTACTGCCAGAGGGTATTCTCTGTCTATCTGGTAGGTTTATTATTCTCATGAACAAATTCTCCATGCCACGAATCACTTAGAGAAAATTCTCATGAACAGTCTCCATGGGACTAATTGTATAGAGAATATTTTTATGAACAGATTCTGCATGACACAAGTCATTTAGAGAATATACTCTTGAACAAATTTTCCATGGCATGAATCATTTAGATTAAAGAGCCTCTTTGTAGATCCAACAGAAGTCCCAGAGTTAGACCTGGGCCGAGTACACTAGCGGAACCAGAAAAATCTCGTGAGTGGTAGTCACCAATTTTCATTATATATATATATATATATATATATATATATATATATATATATATATATATATATATATATATATATATATATATATATTTATGTGTGTGTGTGTGCGCGCGCCTCAGTTTCGTGATCGGTATGATCTTGGCGTGCCACCTCGGTGGCCGCGAGTTCGATTCTTGCGCATTCCATTGTGGTGTGAGAGATGTGTATTTCTGGTGACAGACGTTCACTCTCGAAGTTGTTCGGAAGTCACGTAAATCTGGTGGTCCCGTAGCTGAATAAACACTGGTTGCAACCTAAAAAACACTATACAAATAAACACTATATATATAATATATATATATATATATATATATATATATATATATATATGTGATATATATATATATATATATATATATATATATATATATATATAATTGTGTATACATATATGTATAAAATTACGTATTTTATTTGCATGTAATGGAGTATCCTACTGTTTTGGCAGTAAAAGAGATGGATGATAGGCGACTTTTGTAAAAGCTACTGGGAAATACTAGCTTCGCGTGAAGTAGTACTTCTGTTGTATCATAATACAATATATATTCTGCATATCATTCAGTATTTTAAATAGAAATTATGAATTGACAGTAATTGCCTGTTCTATCAGGAATAACGAACCCATTATTATTATCGTTTAGATTGTTATTATATTTTTTTTAATTTTATTATTTCTATAAGCTTTTATTTTTTCCCCATTGTTATATTTCTCATTTATGTCATTATTATCTAAATCTTCAATATTATTATTTTGTTATTATTTTTCATGGGGCGAGGCACGTGGCCAGGTGGCCCCTCCCCTGGATCAGCTAGTGGCCAAGTATAAATATACTTGCCCTAGGTGTGACTCCGGGAATTATATGGCGAATAAATGTGATCAGGAGAGTTGAATCTTAATTGTCCATCATCATACGTATACAATATTACTACGAAATAGCATGTCCCTAGAAATCCGTAGTGTAACCGTACTCCCTCTCTATTTCCACTACAAACAGGTCAGATACCATTATTTTTACCATCTTGTATATTGTTTGTTACCGCAAATCTTTATAAATGGCATTTAACATGAATTGCCAAGTACATAATTTAGAAACTCGCGATGAAAATATTATTTATGCAGTAAATGTCGAATTTGCGAGCAGGAATAAACGTGCACTGAGCACTATTACCAAGAGGGAGAAGCCAAAAACATATATTTTACGGTGTATGTTTGAAGAATATTGTTGTTAAATTAGTGTTGTATGATGTCTAGATATATCTGAATAAAATGGATAAGTCATACAACCCGTCAACTGTCAATTTGGGAAGTTTTTCTTCGGCATCCTGACTGAGGAGCTAAAAGGCGTGGCTTGTGACGTCATGTATCAGCTCCTCGTGCTTTGAATTGGTCCTAATTTTCCCCTATCCCTATACTCTTCCAGACTTGGGAAATATGCGTTCCAGATGCGTGCCCGGCTAGTACTAAACACGGCAAGTCAGTGTAGATGAATCACTGTTTCACCGTGTTTTAGTGAGAGGATCAAATGTTCCTAAGTGAATTGGTCATTTCACATATTCCCTGGGGATTTCGTGATGGATTTCGCATAATCTACTGTAACATACTAATACGTATTTACGTGGAAGACCTTCGTTAATCAATGGGATACACTGGAGATCCAGGCAACTTACTGGACAACGCGAGACCATCAACGATTCTGTCCTTGAGATCACGCAAAAACTTATTAGATTAAATACTGCTGAAGGCCTGCTTCAGAGAGAGAGAGAGAGAGAGAGAGAGAGAGCTGGGGGAGGGGGGGGGGGCGTTTGGTGATTTCGGAAAACTCTGAGTTTTTAGTTTAACTAATTGTATTTACAACAATAAAACTAATATAAAACTGGTTAGCGTGACTGGGAGAAAATATATGATAGTCCCTCACTACGATAAAAAGCAATGTGGTATATTCTTGGAGGAAAACACAATAGAAGCCCGTTTCATTCCTTACAAGCATGGCAGCCAGGTGCATAGCATATCGGCGTGCTCCCTAATTAATAATAATACTAATAGTAATAACCATAATAATAAATAATGCTAATAATACTTTTTGAACGTTGAAACTTACGTGGTACAGCCGCAGGTGACTCGCGAGAAGCACCCTGTGGTGTTGGTTGGTGCTTCGGGGCATTGCATTTCAAAACACCTCACTCGACCATGTCTGCACCTTTAAAAAGAATAGTTCAATATGTCAAGTGAAATATAATGCAGAAAGAGATAGAACAGAGCCAGTCGTTGAGCGGGGTGATAGTTGGATAGCATAGAGCTTGCTGACACAATCGGGGAAGCTTTGGAAAACAAATGGCCTAATGGAACACCTATAGAATGCAATCTTTTGCTCTGTTGAGTCAGTGTGGCTGAGACGAAGCATTGGTAAGAGAAATGTTAATAATTTTTGGAAAGAAGGGTGAATAGGTTTCTTGGCAGATGCCACGGAATTGAACGAGATACTGGTTTGAGTAAGACAGAAGGAAAAGTGGAATGGGGTGCTTATGCAGACGATAGTCCGTAGGTCAAATTTACCAATGCATTTCCTTAACGGATATTTATCTTGCATAGAAAGTATCATATTCATTCCTACTGCGAAGTGTTTTATCGTTTATGTAAAAATGCATGCATACATACATACAAATATACGTCATGTATGCATACACGAATGGCAGTAAATATTTATATTTCATTATGAGAACGGATATTTATCTTGCATAGAAAGTATCATATTCATTCCTACTGCGAAGTGTTGTATCGTTTATGTAAAAATGCATGCATACATACATACAAATATACGTCATGTATGCATACACGAATGGCAGTAAATATTTATATTTCATTATGAGAAACTTACTGAAGAGAAAACGTTCATAAGCGACTGAAAATGTTAAATTATTCTACCGGTAAATAAAATATTCTCTACTGTTGATTCTCGGCAGGAAAGGAAAAAAAGAACGTTTTTGTGAATGAGCTTCAAAGATCCTGGTCAATTTCTTTCTCAGTGGGGTCCCATCGGTCTGATGAGGCTATGTGCTAACTAGCATGTCTTTTATCAAACTACGTTCTCTTCTCTCTCTCTCTCTCTCTCTCTCTCTCTCTCTCTCTCTCTCTCTCTCTCTCTCTCTCTCAGCACTTTATTTACTGTGTATTTGGTTATTTGTAAAACTTAAACGTGTTAAAATATCTCCGTCTCTCTCTCTTACTTTATTTTCTGTAATGTTCTATAAATAGTAAAACTTGACACGAAAACTCTCTCTCTCTCTCTCTCTCTCTCTCTCTCTCTCTCTCTCTCTCTCTCTCTCTCTCTCTCTCTCTCTCAGCTTAGTTATGCAAGGGTATATATTACACATCACACTTTCGAGAGCTTTTATTATTATTATTATTAACGCGTTAGCCTTCCGATTTTAAGCAAGTCCTATGGTAGGAATGAGGTTGCTAGCCCCATGGCCTTCTCCATTGTGGCCAACAGCCCACTGCACTTGAGTGACTTCTTATCAGCTAATTTACTGTTTATGATAACGGGCGCACAACTGAATGTTTATATAATTTTTATAAATATAAAACGAGCGTATATGTTTTCTCTCGTCTGTGATCGATATCCGGTGAGTTGGCTGGTACTGCTTTGACCAAAGGTATCTTTTTTAATGTTAATTAAAATATGGAATTATTGCACAATCCATTAACTTGCAAAACAGTGTTCCACATGAGAGAATGCGGGTATTGTGTAGAAAATAAAGATGGGTAAATGATAATGGAATGAAATGCACTGTTGATGAGATTCTTACACGATTCACCAGCTAAAATATGGATGTGGCAGTGACAGTTGTATTATTGTTCCTCTGAGGCCACTCCATATAAGGGACAATGCTCTAATACTCAGTAAGTAAATAAACAGATAAGTAAAACAACAAGTGAAGAAATATGATATACACAAACAATTATAAAATGAACTTACCAACAGCATCTGGTGTCCGATACCAGCCAATATTTCGGCAACCGGCCATTCTTGGTGCAACTCGAACCTTCCTCCGGGTAGGGGGTGGTAGTTTCCTCTGTCGGTAGCAGCAGTAGATGAGAAGTGTGGTTCAGCTTTATCATTTCATTGCTTAGTATTTCCCATCATTACCATTTTAATTTTATTATTTATGTCAAATCACTGGAATGCTCCGAATATTGGTATACTTGATGCTGATGTTTATTCTGCATTTATTGTCATTGCTATTTCCATTTAAAGAATATCATGTTCTGACAATCGCAGAAGATTAAATGACCCCTTTTGTGAAGGTTTTAGAGGTACATTATTACAAGACTACAGAGGTCTTCTTAGCTTGTGAAAGCTGCTGACTGCTTTGTCAGAAGAAATGTAAACGAAGATTACTCGCATGCTTGTTTGATGTAATGCCTTCTACAGACCTACTCACCAGGCCAATTTTCGTTATATTTGAGAGTCTACCTAATAGGTTTTAACCTGGATCGGAATTATGATTGCCAGATAAATGTTGGTCACACAAATAAACAGTACCCATATCGCTTCTCCAACCGCACCGTTAATTCAGGTTTCCAAGAAGGAATAACTTATATTACAAAAATATCAGATGCTAGTAAATGTTTTAATTTCATGATAGTGCAGTTAACAAAGGAACGTTAGTTGGATAATTTGAAAGAGATTTTAGGATATGTAACCCTGAATATTTAGATTTGAAAATGATTTTCATTAGAATTTTTTTTCGCAAATTTAGTTTATCTCCCATGGTTTATAAAAGAGCATGAAAGAAAAACTCTAATTTTGTGTGGTTTCAAATTCATTATTAGAAGTAATGTATGAAAGAATGTGACCGCAGATAAAGATGAAAAAGAGAATGCAAGGGAAGCGTTTTAAAAAAAATGTGAGAATTGTAACTTTTCTTATGTCGTCGAAACTGGCAGGTATTGTGACAAACGTGTCTCTTTACATAAAAAAAACTGAAAACAAATGACATCAAATTATTTAGCAATTCATTGTTGGGATGAAAACCAAAGATGCATATTTAAACAAAAATTCAGGTTTGTGGAAGTCCACTCATTAATTCTGGTTTGGAACAAATACTTTACTAGTTTAGGCAGGATCAATACGAATTATGTCATAATGGAAACCGGATGGTTCTTACCTAAATAGTGACCTCCACGGGTTTTAACCTCACCCAAAAAACCCGGATGGATCTTTCCTAGTGACACCCAAAGGTTTGCGGCGGTCGTTATCTAAGATTGATATTTCTTAGATGTCATTAAATTATGATATTTAGTCTTTTGTTTTCTGTTTTTATGGTAATTCCCAACGGCCTTGTACTAAACAAGCCGCAGAGTGGATACTCACAGGGTTAAGAGGCAAATATTGATACATTTTCTGTTTTTGACAACATTAAACTAGTAATCGCAATCCCTCGGTGGTCGCAGGTTCGATTCTCGGCCATTCCATTGAGGAGCGAGAGATGTGTATTTCTGGTGATAGAAGTTCACTCTCGTCGTGGTTCGTTGGTCCCGTTGCTGAATAACCACTGGTTCCATGCAACGTAAAAGCACCATACACAATCGCAATCCCACCACAGATGAAAGCCTGTAGGTTGCCGCCTTTTCTGTACAGGGAATGGACACCTCGTGAGATCTGCAAGGACCTCATATTATGCAGTCTCAAGACTAACCCTCACTCACGTTTCCTCTTCTGACAAAGGGAGCAGCAGCCCTCGAAAGCTCTCGAATTCTGTTTTCTCGCCTGTATTATTATTATTAATTATTATTATTATTGTTATTATTATTGTTATTGGATAAGTCTTCTTACCTGCAATTGTTGTTACATTAGCAGGACTGACGGTAATTTCTTGAGCAGTTATATCTGAAAAAAAATTTATATTAGGGTAACTGGGTATTTTACGTAAATATCGTCAGAAAGATGGACTCATGCTTCTTAGCGAGCACCAGGTCTAGTTGGCTCAGCTTCTTGTACCTGGATTTGGGACCTGAGATCAAGGTGAGAAGGGTTATGTCATTAAGCATTGTTGTCTAATCGGCGTCAACTTTTAGATGTTTGGAGGATGACCATTAACTAAGAAAGAAAAAGAATGGCGAGATATTTCTGAAGCTACAGAGGACCAGATGTTCAAAGCTCCCCGCTAAAATGTTGACAGAATACTCGGTTGAAGATGAATATCGAGATGTTTTTTAAGTTCAGTGTGAAAACAGATTTGTGGTTAGAGACAACATGATAAAAGTAGACAAAAACAAAGGGTACTTGTAGGAAATTTCAGGTAGGAGGCAAAGGTCGCAAAATCGAATGTGTTGAGTACTCAATTTTACAAAAATTGAACAGAGTTCAGCAAGTAATAAGAGAGAATTCCTGGATAAACTTGGACGTGGAAGGGATGGCTGTGGGGCTTTGCTGATAGATTTATGTAACCTGCAGAACTGTAAAAGATTGTCGATGAATAACTATTAAATATCTGTCAAAAGATGGTATTCGTTTGTCTGTAATAAGAGAAAGAGATAAAATCGGGAGCACATTAGATATGAGGGATATTTTGATTAATATGCCTGGTGCTGATGAAGACCTGAATTTACCTGTGAATCAAGCCTTTTTTTGGATTGGAATTAATATTAAGGGACTTGGGAGGTGGGCTATGATTGAGATGATTTAAGCAGAAAATGAAATGATGCCTTATTCACTGACTAAACTATACTTCGATATAAATTAGCACTCTTTTAGAAAACCCAACAGTTTCAGAGAAGCTATATTTGTGATAAAACACTGCAGTAGTAACTGGGATATAAAAGTCCCGTCCTGCTGTCTTTTTTTTTTTTCTTATATGAGAAGGCAGGCAGGAATTAGACGGCGTCAGTAGACCTATATTATAAAAGGTCCTGCGTTAGCATGGCATTCTCATAAGATATGTAAAAGTATATGAAATTATCCATGAACGAAGCAGACGCAAAGTTAATGTTAATGGAGTCTTGTCGAGTGAGTTTGCAGTAAACAGTGGGGTGCTACAAGTTAGTGTTATGTCATCTTTGCAATTTCCCCATCTCATGGGTTAAATAAAAAAAAAAGAGGTTGGAGATGGAAGAGAAAGTTTAGTTTAGAGTAACGAAAGAAACAATACTAACTTGACTGACTTTATGTATCATATATCTAGAAAACTGGGGATGTAGATAAATCCATAGGAAAAGAGAAGTAATGAGGACAGAGTATGTACGAAAGAGTGAAATAA
This sequence comes from Macrobrachium nipponense, assembly GCF_015104395.2. Classification (NCBI taxonomy): domain Eukaryota; kingdom Metazoa; phylum Arthropoda; class Malacostraca; order Decapoda; family Palaemonidae; genus Macrobrachium; species Macrobrachium nipponense. The sequence continues at coordinate 31,566,666 of NC_061104.1, forward strand.
CATAAGGTGGAGAAGAGACTATGTTAAATCTTTCACAAATTTAGAAGCAATATTCATTGAGCTTTTCTTTAGTTGGAAGTTCGTGAAATGCTAAAAACAAGACAAAACATTATTTCGTTTTTATTTAAACTTTGTTTTTATTTTATTTTTTATCTTTTATTTTCTGTTATTCAAAATCCTTTTCCTCAATTTTATCTTCTGATTTAACAAAATTATAGTTAAATTGTTAAAGTGAAAGTCATTATTATTCGCTGTAGTTTAATTAAATTATTCCAATTATGGTTACTTTTTAACTTCATATATTTTTGACATTTCAAATTTTTTTTTCGCCGAGCGTTAATCTATGTTTTTAATTGAATTTTATATTTCACTTACCATCAAAAATCGAAGCGAGGAGGAAAAAGAATAAGATCTGCCGCGCTCTCTTGTCCCGCATCTCCAATGTTCTTCTCTTCTTCCTCTACTACCTATGTATCCCCTCTCTCTGTCTCTTTGCGTTCTGTAAATTGAAATCATCATAGGTTATCGTATCCTAGTGTAGTACCTCACGTCAAAATTGATGGCTATTTTCAAATACTCTTACCAAGTACATAGTAATCCTGTACGTTTTCTTCTTTAAGTTTTCGTAATAATGAAATGTGGAGTTTATTGGCCGTATACTATCCTTGTTGCACACAGAAAAAAAGATTAGATAAATGGTTCCACATTGCATTTCACACAGTAGGATTGCATATCATACTTCACGTCTCATGGCAATTAAAAGTTCACCCAACCTGTGAGGTTTTCGGGGGCCATTGTCACTCTGACCAGCTTCCTAAAATATGTTGTATGTGTCTGTGATGGTCGCGAATGCTGTTTACCAGCAACCATTTCTCATTCTTTGAAGTCACCTGTTATTGAATGGATCAAAAGTGCCTTTTCTCTCTTTCTTCAATTTTAAACCCGTATGGATAGAATCAACAGACTATAAACCCAAGAGGGCTTTATAGAGAGACAAGTTGTAGGAAAAGATGGAAAATAGATTATTATGAAAGCATAAAAAATAAAACCCATGCGCATGAGTTCAACAGAAAGTAGGAATGATCTACTCCTTGATGAAACATTCGTAGTTCAGATTCCATAACAGCACTAGGAAAACTATTCAATATTTTAATTGTAGCCAAGATAAAACTCCTAGCAAACTGAGTAGTATTAAATCTGATACTATAAAACGACACACTGTTTGCAGCAGCAGCCTGCAGAGTATATTTGTCGTTGTGAGTTCATTATGTTTATGCAATAAACATAATGAACTCACTCTACGTCTATGCCACAAGTCAACAATAAGACTTGGAAAAATAAGCTTCACTGATGACATAACTCTGTTAAAGAGCTTGATTATAATGAGAATCGGCGCCGGAAGACCGCACTGGGGACCAGTACTCCAAACAAGGAAGAACTTAAAACAGATATAATAGCATCATCACGAAAGAATCGGAAACCTTTTTGAGAAACAGAGGAAGCAATATTACATATATACTTCTCTGGTCAGTGTATTATCAATAGTTACTCCTAAAATCTTAAGTCACTGACATTTAAAACCATGTCATTTAAATGCAAATCAGAATGCAATGGCAGAAGTAATAGTCATCGACTGACTATCTTACTTTAAGGTTTAGAAGGATTAAGCTTCATGCCCAAAGCCTGCTCCACTGATGAACACGTGTCAGATCTCGATTCAAGGATTCTGCAACCACAGACCTGAGAGAAAGGGGCTGGGGACCCGGTTTAGTGCTGTCAGTGCACCTCACGCGGTGTTGTAGACATCACTTAAGGTTCATCGCAGCGTTCCATTGGTACCTAGCTGCAACCCTTTTCATTCCTGTTACTGTACCTCCATTCATATTCTCTTGGTTCCACCTTGCTCTCCAACCTCTCTTAACATTTTTTTTTCATAGTGCAACTGCGAGGTTTTCCTCCTGTTACACCTTTCAACTCTTTCTACTCCCAATTTTTGTTTCAGCGCTGAATGATCTCATGGGTCCCAGCGCTTGGCCTTTGGCATAATTTCCATACCCCATTCCTAAGACTGGGAGAAGGAACTACTGACAGAAGAGTAACATCATCGGTTCATGCAGTTAGGTTTTTCTCCAGACATTGTCACACGGCACGAGTATAGATAATGATCAGTCAGAGTCCAGAAAACTACCTTAGGAAACTCTAGTCTGTTTAGTGAACTTCATATCTACGTATTCTGGGGATTACTGTGACTAATTGCCGTTTACACCAAACACAATTCCTTGTTGCAACTTCAGTCTCGCCCTCCAGAAACAGACGCCGATCGCAATGAATTCCACTTCTTAGTGAACATCTTTTTCTTGGAGTCCATAGTTCCACAATAAACCTCTTATCTCCTTTCACACCTTACCATATTAACAATGCTACCTTAGGGCGACGGCCCGTGCTGGCATAAGGCCAGCTTGATTTAAACTATCCTACCAACTGCTTGAGTAAATGTGATTATTTTTAACGCTGACACCATACAAAAAGGGTCTATTGCAAGTGGGAATGGAGGACAGTGGGGTCCAGGCGCTACCGACCTGAGTGAATTCTACGAAACTAAAAATTATACCATTGACTCCTGCTAGTTTTTTCTTTTGCTCAATATATAAATCATTGCCTTGCTAGTTTTTCTTTTGCTTAATAATATATGAATTATTGCCACAAACACCAGCACAATCACGAATTTCTATTCCCAGCTGACTGGCACCTGCGTAAACAATATATTCTACATTTTGATAAAATCAAGTCCTTTCATGATAATAAATTTCATTGAGGTCAATATGGACTGCATTGTTCCGACCTAAACAAAACTAAAGGATCGAGTGTACTGACTTTTATGAAGAAAGGGTTCTCTTCCTTCCAGCCATTCTAGCTTTTGCTCTTATTTTAGTAACAGAAATGAGTTTCTGCACATATTTCCATTTGTGATTAAGTCTATTGAAAAAAAAATCTTGAGCAAATTAATCTCACACTTGAAGAATATAAATAACAATAATTTCTATATCTAACATCTGTAAAAAATTGGTTATAGTCTCTGTACTGTTTTTCATTTGCTCTTTGATTGAATAAGAAAAGTTATCCAAAACTTTCCACTTTCTTTACGAGCCTTTGTAAAATTGAGTGTATTAATTCTTAAGAGTTAAAAAATTAAAAGGAAGAAAGAAACCTTCTCTTAGACTAACCTTTTTGAGGAGATGGTTCCGTTCTCTGCAACGAATGTGAAGTGAATGACCAATTTGAAGGTTTTCATTTGGTTCTGACTGCAACAGGAAACGCATTGGGAGGGTGGCAGGTATGTACGGATGTATGCTTGCGTGCCAGTTTGGGTGTCACAGGCTAAAAGGACAGCACATAATGTCCTTCATTTAAGGGGAATGCTGTAGGAAAATATTTTATGGGTCACAAACAGTTTTGCTACTATTTTGGCTTGTTTTCTAGTACTAAACACCACATGGTAAATTTTATCGCCCACACAATATATAAATGAATGTATATTATACTTTGATCTCCGAGGCGCTAGTACTAAACACAGCGTCCGAAGGAGCTTCCTCCATGTTTAGTACTATAACTGGTTCACTTAAGGTAGATTCTTGGATGAGCCCTATGCCTACGAGACGTTAGTTTGGGGGTCGCTGATTGGCGGGGAGCTGCCTACCTCCCGGTACCAGCCAATCAGCTGCCGCCAAACAAACGTCTCGTAAGAATAGGGCTCATCCAAGGCTCTATCTTAAGTGAACCAGCTATTTTTATTTATTTATTTATTTTTTTTTTTATAGCACTTCGGAGTAGGTGACGCGTAGAAAGCAAGCCAAAGGTGCACCCCAGTTCTGATGCAAATGAAATATTATTCGTTGGATTAGATTCTGATTACATACCTTCCAATCACTCAGTTTGGCTTTAAGCCTCCGTTTGACCTATTCCCGCTCACGCCCAACTGTTTTTGTCTGTTGCAAGTTTATTAAAGCTGAAATTTGGAACGAGGTTGCTATCCTTATACCCGTGTACTGACGTCTTGTATTTCTGTATATAGTTCGTTCGGAATGCATTATATGCGTTTTCCTATTTATCAGAAACCTAGATTGTCATTTAATCTTGATGACATTAAAAAAAGCAGTTTGTCAAACTACATATTTACATATAACAGTCACCCCTTTGAAAAATAGGAGAGTTGTATGTCCTGCTCCTTATTTTTTCAATTGAGATTTCTTTATCACATTATTACTATTATTATCTCTGTTCAAGTGTTAATTTTCTCTTTTTCTCAGCCAGAAGGAATGAAGATTTTATGGTCGATTAATGAACACACCGACTATTATTTACTTGTAATGTAGGCCCAATCCTACCCGTTAACATCAAATAATATCTGGTTGGTAAGTTTTAGGAATTGTCCCTACAAAACCTACCCCTCCCCCCCAAAAAAAAATACATCCGGCTAATTTTTGTTCATTGGTATTGCAAATCACAATAACAGTCACGCTAATCCCGATTGGAATCTGACTTAGGTTGGTCACAGACCTACTTCCCCTAAAGCTTCCATGGAAAATTGTTATTCAATTTTCTTCCTAACACTGGGGAATTCGCGCGTAATTTACATCATAATCACTTCAACTCATGCAAAGCGATATTTCACTCACTGTCATGCGATCCCTTGTTCATACACGACATTTTACTCCGTGACAGATTTACTCATCGTTTTGAAAGTGCAGTTCACTAAAATAGGTCATGATCTCAGTAGTTATTTAAAGGGACCATCCTATATGACTCACCAAAATCTGGATGTCTGCCATTTTGTTGTCATAATAATCTTGTGTAAAACGCATTATACATCCGTTGGTTTTCCCTGCTTTTGTGGGGGGGAGTTGTGGGGAGCTACTCTACGGGGTAATAAACTCCTCGCTTAACCTTGCCGTCGTCGAACCCCTGTTAATACTCTTGGCATTTCCTGTACGTATGCAGAATGAAGACACCTTGGTCCGAGCTTTGGTTTGAGGCCCGCTATTTCGACCGTCTTGTATTACCGTAAATTTGAATGGTATGCGTGTAGGATATTTGTTTTAAAAAGAAGAAATAAAAAGACCCAAGGAGGAGATAGGAATTTGCGGGAAGATTAAGATTTATAATATTCCTTACCTATATATCTTCAATAAAGTAATTTTCATGGATTTTTTTTTCTTTTTACATACTACTGAACGTGGTTGTCTTGTGATAAACAATTCACCATAACAATCCCTCAATTCAGTAGCTTTCGGGCCTCTTTGTGAGTAGTTACTTCTCGCAACGGAATCATATGATTCGTTGCAAGTTTCAGCGACTTAAATTTTTTAATTTTTTTTTAAACTAGGAGTATTATCGCTTAATTCAGCTCTCTCTCTCTCTCTCTCTCTCTCTCTCTCTCTCTCTCTCTCTCTCTCTCTCTCTCTCTCTCTCGACCAGCGTGGGTGGCTATTTCCAGGATGTGGAACTTCCGTCTATAAGCATTTCTTATAAGCAAGCTAGCATTAACAATAACAACAACACTATGACTGATAGTACTACTGAAGAAAAGCGATTCATGTTTGCCTCCCTATTAAATTGTTGCCTCCAGCCCTGATATTTTCCATGATGGACTTGATTATGATGTAGGCGGGGCTTCCGTCACATGCGTGATTAAATTCGCTACAAAGCTTCTGGTTACACCTAGGCTATTTCTCTTTTTTTTCTCTTTCTTTACATTGCCTCATCCTCATTGTTCATAGGATTATCTTGTTCCCCATCACGTCTGCCACTGTAAGCGGCGAGGAAGGACGTTGTTGTTGTTATTTTATTATTATTATTATTATTATTTTATTATTATTATTATTATTATTGACTTCGTCGACTCAACATAATTACCTTATATAGGGAATTATGGAAATCGGTTAATTTGAAGGAGGTAACTAATAGATACAGAGGTAATTTGATACGTCAATTAACGTGATTTAATTCTAAAAAAAAACATGACTGTTGATGATGCTATATGTGGTAGTATTACAGATTCCTAATCTTCAGGGCATCAGTAATACGACCAAGATAGCAGTTCCATAGCTGCAAAGGCTGTAATGATACTGCCAGGATGATCTTGTAACAGCCTTGCGATGGAATGAATAAAAGGCATTAATGTTCCTAGGCAGACATTTAGATAAACTGCAGCAAATAAAATGTAAGACCTTGTCAAAACTCTCATGAATACGTTTCCCACATCTCATCATAAAAACATGAAAACCCTCAGTGCCATGCAGACCATGACACCCATAACAGAATGAACATGGAATGAAAAATCCCAATGATACTTCCAGTGTTTTTGAGGACTTTCCAGGAATGCATTTCCATACCTTGACAATGCATCAAATGAAAGACTTCAGTAAGACTGGTGGAAGACCGTTCGTTAAACAGTTTTACACAAAAGGAAAGCGAAGCCTAAGAAATACTTCTTGCAGTAACGATCATGAAAGTAGCCCTTGTGCAGTCGATCTGCTTTGCAGCGCTGGTGTGTTCATCTTTTACCCTACAAGACTGCTTTTTATGCTTTGAAAGGCAACTATACGCTCCGAACCCTAGGCTACGCGAAATTGAGGATTCAGAAGATGTGTTCATGACTTAGGCTAGCATTTTGGAAGTTGCGATGGTCCCCTCGGACGTTCCTAAATTGTACTTATCACTGAACTAGAGATAAATTGCAGACTGAGCTACCATCCATCAAAGTTTAATTTCACGTTTAGTTTACCAAAACGTTTCTTATAAAGTCGTTTGAAGGTAAAACCCGGATTGTAACATGTAATTGATGGTCTTATGTATGCTGCTCTTCGTTTGCTTGCATTGCGAGCGTGCTGATTTTGCCTGATATATAGTTAGATAAGAATGTAGCCAGGAGCTAAGATCATGATAAGTAATGCAGAACCCCTTCCTCTCTCTGTCTCTCTCTCTCAGTTTGCGAAACATGAAATATCGAGTGTTATAGTCTAATATATTCTGGTCTATTGTATCGTATATCATTAATTAACCGCTACTTCCTTCTAAAAAATAATAATATTATTATTATTATTAATTATTAATATTATGATTATTATTAATAGGTTTTTCATAGGGTAATAAAGAAAAAAATTAAACGAAGAGGTACCCGAAAGCAGGTGTGAACTAACAACCAAACATAATATGTGCTTGGCAGAGACTTGTTTTTGCAATAAGGAATTTCGTTGCGTGCGTTTCACTTTTGGGGACGGATGCAATATGCTTAAAAGTATGTAGATGACTCGTTTGCAATATGGGACACTCGACACCAATATTGATGACATTTTACAGCAAATAAATAATTTGGTACCAAGCATAAAGTTCACCTTGGAGAAAGAAAGTAATGGCTGTATCAATTTTTTGGATACATGTGTCATTAGAAAGGGTACAGATTTAAAAGTGAAAATTTACAGGAAACCAACTGATAACAATTTGATCATTCATGCCCAATCTTTCCATACTAGAACCTTCAAACAATCTGAAATCCGTGCCATGTTTTTAAGAGCACTTAATCTTGTGAGTCCAGAATTTGATGATTAATTTGAATATATCCGTACCATTGCCATAAAAAACGGATACAATAAGGAAGACGTTCAAGAATGTCTTCGATTATCTCGTAAATCTTTTTATTCTAATGCTAAACCAACTAAGAGAAACCCAAGGTAATTTAGTCTTACCCTATCACCCTACCTTTGATAATATTGCACATTCTTTGAAAGTGCTGAGTTTGGGATTGGTATTTTCTTTCCCCAATACAGTAGGCAACAATCTTATAAGAAATATTCCTAAATATGATGAAGGTTTTATTTATCAGATCCCATGTTCATGTAAGAAGTACTATATTGGACAGTCGAATAAGGAACTTGTGGTGCGAAAGTGTCCGCACAAATATAGTATCAGGAGAAATGATAGTAGCAGTGCCATCCATAATCAATCATGTAATGACGAGATTTTGTGGAATTGTTCCCGAGTACCGTTGAAACGGAATAATTACGTTGAGAGGTGTCTACTCTACTTGAAAGTGCATGGATTGCCATAAGTGATTACAGCAATTTTAATAATCATTCAGGGGTATTTAAAACACATCCGTTTTTCTTACATATAGTTGAAGGAGTACAACTAAACAAAGACTTCTTTTCACTGTAAACGTGTTTGAAACGTCGTTCTATGTTGTAAAACCATTGAATGGTTATAAATCATTTAAAAAAGAGGATTGTTTTAATTTATATAAACTAGCAATGTTGTCCGTTCGCTAAGATCATATTTTAATTGTCAGATGAATTGTGTTAATAGATATTTTTGTTTTGAAACCTTTGAACTGGTTGTAAATCATTTTAAATAGGTTGTTACAGTAACTGACTTTCCTGTACTTCAATGACTAATGTTTATCTAACTGCATATTTTTATTTTTCTGTTTCTTTTATATTTTACTTTGAATGTACTGTAAACTTTGTGCTCTAGTTATTAATCAGGTCTCGATAAGGGCCAGTGGAGTCCGAAACTGTTGGGCTAAAAGGAATTTCAGCATTTTTTTCCCCTGTGGAATACAATGTCCATATGGCTATCTTCGTGAAAAAGGAAGACTAACACCTGTGTGTGTGTATATATATATATATATATATATATATATATATATATATATATATTAATATATATATATATAATATATATATAATAAGGTATAAGCCACGAAGGAAAAATAAACACGGAGTTTCGCAAGATCTTTCGACTCAGCGTCCTTTACTCAGCAGAGTAAAGGAACGTTGAGATCGAAAGATCTTGCAGCACCTCCGTTGTTTATTCCTTCGTGGCTTAACCTTTATTTATGGATTTATCACATTCCAAACTTTCGTGATTCAATTATACATATAATACATATATATATATATATATATATATATATATATATATATATATATATATATATATAAATATATATATATATATATATATATATATATATATATATATATATATATACACACACACATATTATAAAGGTATAACGCCACGAAGGAAAAATAAACAAACTGAGTTCTGCAAAGATCTTTCGACCTTCAACGTACCCTTGCCAGAAACTCCGTTGTTTATTTTTCCTTTCGTGGCTTATTATATGTATATATATTTATATTTATTAATATATATAATATATAATATATATCATTATATATATATTTATAATATATAATATATAGTATTATATTATATATCCACAGTAGTAAAGGTAAGTGGAAAAAACTGGGGACTTGGAACAAGTACTTTCGTAGTATATTCTACATTTTCAAGTTCACACTGAATTATAATAGAAGTTGGCAGAACTTTGTATACAAAAACAGAAAGCGGGGACGGGGTTACAGTCTCTTATTCACATGATAAAGAAGATCAAGGGCAGGAACACGAAGAGATTCACATTATGCTTTAATCCTACGTTTCGTGACAACATCGCCACATCTTCAGGGATTTTTCTACAAAATAAAGTATAATATGTTAACATAAAATAAGAGCTGATCACAGGATCCAATAGTTGAAAAGTAAAAACAGTTTAAATGGTAAAAATTACAAACTCTCATACTTTAAATTCATGCACACTTGATTAAAACAGACGAAAAGTACCAAACAAATTACAAATGATGAGAAGAACATTTAAAATTTCAGCTAAATAACACAAACATAAAAGTAATAACAAATATCATAAAAAGTAAAAGTCATATATTCACAAAACCACAGCCAAAAACAGCTCAACACTTAACAAACCTTTCAGCATCAAAGATAAAAACACACTAAAAGTAAACAACGTCAAGAGGCACAAGGAATGACAGAATAATTAGGCTAAAAACAAGGGGACAGCAGAGGAATGGTTGTTTAAAGTTGGAACTCGTAGTTTGATGTTCAGAGTTTCCAAAATCAACAGTTCGTTGTGTTCCCTTGTTTGGCCAATAATTTTAAAATCTTCGTATTTGACTGTAGCTTTACATTTAATAGTGTGCTTCCTTATATAAGATGTTTCAGAACTGGGTGTAAATTATCTAACCCTGAAACTTCTTATATAAGGAAGCACACTATTAAATGTAAAGCTACAGTCAAATACGAAGATTTAAAATTATTGGCCAAACATGTGAACCCAACGAACTGTTGATTTTGGAAACTCTGAACATCAAACTACGAGTTCAAACTTTAAACAACCATTCCTCTGCTGTCCCCTTGTTTTTAGCCTAATTATTCTGTCATTCCTTGTGCCTCTTGACGTTGTTTACTTTTAGTGTGTTTTTATCTTTGATGCTGAAAGGTTGGTCAAGTGTTGAGCTGTTTTTGGCTGTGGTTTTGTGATTATATAACTTTTACTTTTTATGATATTTGTTATTACTTTTATGTTTGTATAATTTAGCTGAAATTTTCAAATGTTCCTCTCGTTATTTGTAAGTTGTTTGGTACTTTTGGTCTCTTTTAATTAAGTGTGCATGTAATTTAAGTATGAGAGTTGTAATTTTACCATTAAACTGTTTTTACTTTTCAACTATTGGATCTTGTGATCAGCTCTTATTTTATGTTAACATATTATACTTTATTTTGTAGAAAAATCCCTGAAGATGTGGCTATGTTGTCACGAAACGTAGGATTAAAGCATAATGTGAATCTCTTCCGTGTTCCTGCCCTTGATCTTCTTTATCATATATATATATATATATATATATATATATATATATATATAATATATATATATATATATAATACATGCATATATATATATACACATATATAAAGGTATAAACCACGAAGGAAAAATAAACAACGGAGTTTCTGCGAGATCTTTCGACTTCAACGTCCCTTGGAGAAACTTCCGTTGTTTATTTTTGCTTCGTGGCTTATACCTATATTTGATGGATTTATCACGTTCCAAACTTTCGTGATTCATTCAGTATATACATATACATATATGATATTTAATTAAATTTATTTATTATTGTATATCGTATATTTATATATATATATTATAATAATATATAATATATTATATATATATATATATTCATATATTAAATCCACGGTAGGAAGGTAAGTGAAAAACTGGGAACTTGGAACGAGTACTTTCGTAGTATATTCTACATTATCAAGTTCACGCTGAATATAATAGAAGTTGGCAGAACTTTGTATACAAAAACAGAAAGCGGGACGGGGTTACAGTTTGTTAAGTCTGAGCGGAGTGTTCTTTAAGCAAAAGAGACAAGGAGTGACGATCAAGGAACAATCCAGGATGGAATTTAAATTCCTTGTTGACGTGCTTGAATAAAAACGGATTCCAGAAGATTCCTTTTACTGTGATCTCTGACCTTGCAGATTATCGAGGATCATCCCAGTTAATAACATGGTCTTTCTTAAGCCAGTGATCACAATGCCATTATTCGTTAATCCTCTTGATATGGCATATCTGTACTGAGAGCATCTCCCCTTTATATATATATATATATTATTATATATAATATATATATATATATATCTTAGACACACATATTCATACATACATTCACGTATGTATGCATGTATGTATATGGACTTGCACGCTTTTCCCCTTAGAGAAGCTGCTCCGTAGTGTATTGGCTACAAAGTTTTCATCGAATGCCCTAGGGTGAAATTGCTGGCTAGCTACGACGACTTGGCCACGAGATATACATACATACATAAATACTACATATACATGTGTGTGTGTACGTTTATGTATAGATATAATAGATTCATAAACATATATAATATATCGATGATGTACTATGAAATATATTATATTTCATATGTAATATATGAATTAAAATACATACATACATGCACTTTCCTTCGTGGTATATATATATATAATATATATATATATATATATATATATATAGATATATATATATATATATATATATATTATATATATATATATATATATGTATATGTATACTATATATATATATATATATATATATATATATATAATATATATATATATATAAACATATTCCACGAAGGAAGAGTGAAACAACGGAGTGGTTGCAACCACTTAGTTGTGTTTTTTCCTTCGTGGCATTTGACTCTATTTAAACATTGGTCACGTTCTATATCTTCGTGATTCAGTCATACACACAACATGCATATATTCATACACGCACACACACACCAACACACACACACACACACACATATATATATATATATAGGATAAATATATATAATTATGTATATATATGTGTGTGTGTGTATGTAAGAATTTAAAACGCGGGTGTACGGTGGAAATGAGACTTATTTACCAAAATTCTCGGCGGATGTTTTAATATCAAGCATCCTCGCATTCCACAGTCGTGGACTTCATTGTCAGCAAAGAAAAAAACACAAGTCCACAGTAAATGTAAAACATTGGGCCCTGTTAAGTATTAGAGACAACAGGATGCGTTAATTCGACTTTTGGGATTTATGCCGTCGGGAGATTTCTGGAGAGGGCAAGACACTCCAGCCTTCTTGTCATATACAATATAATATATATATATATATATATATATATATATATATATATATATATATATATATATATATGTATATTTTAATTGAAACTTTGCCCCCTATCGGTGATGGCCCTAATATTGTCATTTATATACTGTAACCCATATATTTTTTATATTGCTGTTAACACTTTCGTCTAAAATTGATTTCTATTTCAATCATATGTATTTCGAAGGCACACACACATTATACATACATACATACATACATATACATACTACATACATATATATATATTATATATATATATATATATATATATATATATATATATTTGTGCGTTTGTATTGGCCTGCAAATACAAATAATTAAGTAAAAATTTATTGCCTCATGTGTTAACATCATTATAAAAATACATAGGCTACCTATATATAAATGTTACAATAATAGGTTCATCATCTCTAAATGGGGTAAAGTATAAATAATTATCACATTCTTCTACTAATTTGTAGTAATTGCTACGCAGAATAAACCATTAAAGCAAAATACAATTGCTAAAACTAAGAGCAGTTATTTCTGTTGCCAATAGTTTAGGTATTTAATTCACTTTTAGAATTAAGTACAGATGAAGTGGAAAGTCCTGAATATTTTCATTCGTCACTGGATGTTCATGTGCTCTGTGATCTAACGTTCTTGAATCCTTCTTTATGCCACTCATTAAGGGCACTTGAGTAATACATGGTCCTCATCCTGTACTTCTCCACAGCTACCAAGACCTTTTTCTCTATATTAAATCGATGAGAACCCGAATTAATATATGGTTAATATTTATAGTGTTCAGGGGCTATTTCTCTGTTGCTGTAGATATCTGGTGCTACAAGCTCAGTGTCAAACTACTCGTAATTTAACCAGCTAGGCCTACTTGATTCAAAGTTTTCGGTCACCTATGCCTTTAATCTGGTTTATTCAATCTTTACTGAGTCCCCCCTTGAATTCATTGTAATGTTTGTCATTCAATATATCCCCATAGGTGACTAGACTTCTGTCGTCTACGCATAATCTGTGTGGCTGCACTTCGCATGCTAGTCTCCAAGTAACCCAGTTCTGTGCTCATGAAGTTCCTTACGCCCTAAGTGCTGCAGACCAAGTCTTTAATTTTACGTAAAATTGTTCTTCCTTTTCTTCGCCAAGAAATATTTGAACTTTGTGAATAAATACATATATGCTTACATATAACCGTCACAACGCTGAACAATTAAATTCATTTGTGTTTACAATGAAATATTTCCGTTTTTCTTTGGTTAATTTTCATGCCATACTGACTGCAATAGTTTAATACTTGATGAAATTTCCAAACTACTCCCTCTCTCGCTTGTTGACTATAAACACTGTCGCCTTTTAAAAGTATTAAGTGAAAGTAATAGTGAATCATGGGGTTTTCATTAGCAGTAATAAGAAGCGTGAACTCTGGTTTTAGTTTGTTTGTGGTTTTTTTGTAAAGCATTTTCTATTCTTCGCCTAATGTCGATTCGCATCCTTGATTTCTTAGGACTTCTGTCAGTTTGCTACTTATAACTTTTCATAAGCTTTTTCAAAGTCAATGAAAATCATATATACAGTTTCTTTCTTCTTTTCGGAAATATCGATTGAGTCCCAGAGCAAGATTTTGTTTTTCACAACCTCTTCCTATCTTGGCCTCTGCTTGCTTTTCGTCGGCTGCAAATTTTAGGTGAGAATAATGCCACATAATTTTAGGAATACGGGCTTTATGCTCATCTCTCGATGATTACCCGCGTCCAAGGGATTACATTGCCTGGTAATCAAGCTACGAATGAAGAACTCAGCAGCATCAGTATCCTAGGAGAATGTCCATCCGGTTTTAACAATTGGATTGAAATGGGCTTATCGAGTACGGTATAGAGATATGAACATATTTCATTAGGCTTGGCTCATTATAACTCCCGACAGAATTACTTTCAGCAAAATGCGTCTCAAAGTAAGTATCAAATGCCTTCTAGAAGCCCATTCTCATCATTTCTATCAAATGTCCCCTTTCAGTTGATAGCAGACCACATTTGGCGCGATTCTTCCTTGTCTATCAACCAATTTTATCTATTTTCTTGAGGGACCAGTACACCTAACTGATGTAAAGCCTTTCTTGCCTTCACAACATTTTCATATATATTGTGTTATCTAAGCTCTCATACAGTGTTCACATCAATGCCCAGGGATCCAACACAAAAGATAATTGTTCTGCTTCTAGTCTGATTGGCCTCACTACCCTCTTGCTGTATGTGGAAGTCTCATTACATTCTAACGATAACTTTATAAATGTAATAGTTGGACTAACTTGTGAATAACAGTGAATTATTTTTCATTTTAGAAGGTAATGGATTATCAGTTACTATTTAAAAAAATCTTCAAGACAAAAACTTCTAGTGCTTACAGTGCCCAGTCTATATGCGATTTCCATTGATGGCCTTGACTGCAGGTTAGACTGCCATTTAAATTTAATAAGTCTTTTTACAAATGATTTACGGGAGTAAGAGTAATGTTTATATACAGTTCTCTTACCACTCGTCCATGACTATTAATGACTGGGTTCGGGTTAGAGGTATTTGCAATGCCATAATCGTGGTTCTTAAAGCTGTCAAAATTCACCAATAACTAACAACTTGCTACTAGGATTCACTATTCCCAGCTCCTGAACTTATATGCATAGGACCTCTGCTAAAATATGGGGAATCATACCTAAGAATGTGGATGCTCCCTAAAATAAATCCGAAAATCAATGAAGGTGAAACTCAATTTGATTAGGGAGAACAGGAACATCAACTGGGTTTCTAAACACTAGAATTTTCTTCCGCACTCCCGCAAATCCTCCCTAGAATCTACCGTACTTAAATCTAGGGACAGGAAATGGGACATGCAGTTTTAATTTCGATTACCTATACAATATCAAATTTCAAAAGAAAACCAACGATAATGGCTGTCTGTAATTTAGAAACATTGCCATTCAAATTCCAAAATAAATCTTTATAGTAAATTTGATCTCCTTTCTCCAAAAATTGACAGATTGAAGAATACACTTCTGTATTATCTACAATGACCTCGCGTTATACAGCACTGTAATGAACATTCAGCGTTTAATTTTTTGGTATCTATTTTCCTCTTCTCTCTACTATACAAGTCTTTTTAACTCTCTCGTAACTAGTGGGTGTGCGTCCTTCTGTACATAAATTCCCGTGAAACTTCCTCCAGCAACTGTCAAGTTAACAGAGACCCCTAACATAAATTTGCAGTCTTCTTTTGTATGTATTTCTACCAAAATTGCCCTGTTCCTCCGAAGAACTAATTTTGCTAAGCGCTGAAATTCCTGTGGGCAGACATTTGCCCTTTGTATACTCTTGAAAAAGTTCTGATAGTTTTTCTTGGTGTTCGATGATGGAATTCTTGGTTTCATCCTTCTCTATTACCCTCATGTCCTTTTCAGGAACCCTGAGAAGGACAACTTTCAAACATCATTCGCCTTTTTCTCTGTTTCAGGGACTGCAGACATCGTCGGTGTTACACTAACGCTTCCTTAATTAAGCTGTTAGTTTTCTCGGTGTAAATGCTTACAGATACCTTTTAATTCTCTGAATTATTATGTGAGGAAGTCGAGGTTTTGTTCCAAACTTCTTGAGTTTCTTTGTCCCTGTTTGAATCTCATTTAACGGGTTTTATGTATGATTGCTCATCAACAGAGAGAGAGAGAGAGAGAGAGAGAGAGAGAGAGAGAGAGAGAGAGAGAGAGAGAGAGAGGCGTGATGTGCCTTGGGGAGGTGACAGAGTTATTTTGGCTGTCCTCTCGTCATGCTAGGGACTTCCGCCATGACTTGTCATCCGGAGAGCCACTCCTTGAATGCCGGGAGGGCGTTCTTCGGTGCATTATCTTCTGTGGAACGTCAGGTTATCTTTGTTATTCACACTGGGCAAATATTCACATGGAAAAAGCTTGAACAACCCTTAACAAGCGAAGCTGTCTTCCTCATTGATTGCCCGAGTATTGAAACAAGATAAAGGGGTCAGTATAAAACCGATCATTAAATAGATGAATATGTACTTCCGTAAAAGCACAATAAAAATAGTATAATGCTTTGAGAAAATATTTGTAGTGTCAAATGGCATCCGGGGTATTAATAGTAAGAACTTTTTTGGGGCACCCGTGGATATGCCTCTGACCCCTGGGCAGAGGTCACAGGAAACTTCCTTCTCTGTGCATGTGCTGTGTTACCACCCTGAACCTTAGGGTGCTGAAGTAAAGAAGCAAACACATATAAAATTTGAGCGTTGTTGTAAGAGTTCATTTTCTAAGATTTGAGCGTTGTTGTAAGAGTTCATTTTCTGTTCATCTTTTAGCATCTTGTCAATCTTTCAGACAGTTACGGCATATTTCTTGCCATATACCCAGTCGAAGGTCAAAGCAAGATGTATTCATTTTCGTGATGTCACACAGTAAGGAACCTAATTGACTCCATTAAACGTAACCATTTTTTGGTAATTTATGAGTTAAGTATGGAAAGATACATCAGTCATTTATTGATTATCTGGTTCAGCATTACTTTCTAGCAAAAACCTAAAGCCTGCCGGAAGACGCTTTCACGGGAAGTTCCCAAAACGCGCATGCGCTGAAGTAGCACAAGTTGCCCTCTGAATGGTCATTTACCCAATGACACTTTTCAAGGTTGTGCTAATGAACTGCTTCCGGCGATTGAGGTGTGTCTTGTTGACACTTAACAAGCTTCAAATCGCCCCCACTTTATTTATTTATTTTTTTTTTTTATTAACAATGCCGTTCATCGGCCGGGCCGGGACTCACGTAATCTCTTTCCCGTAATTATTGTTACCTTTCGCTGTCTGCTCATTTATTAAGCTTAGCTGAGGACATGCCACACGTTGATAAATCACGTAATGGATAAAAAAAATCTGCTGAAATACACACACACACACACATGGGGGCATACTCCCTCACACACACCGGATCATACGCTCTACTCTCTCTCTCTCTCTCTCTCTCGTCTCTCTCTCTCTCTCTCCTCTCTCTCTCTCTCTGTATATATACATATATATGTTTATATATATACATACATATATATATTTATTTATTGTTCAATCATTTAAAAATAAATATGATACTCTCTCTCTCTCTCTCTCTCTCTCTCTCTCTGGAAGCGGTGTTCCAGAGAAGGACAGGAAGATAGACACGACCAGATTTCTATTTTAAGTGCTAATTAGTGAAGAAATAAGTAAATAAAGACATGCACACACACATATATATGTGTATGAGTGTTTATGTGTGCATGCATGTGTATATTTAGATATTTCTTCACTAATCAGCACTTAATATAAAAATATGTTTGTGACTATATTCCTGTTGCTTCTCTGGAACACCACTTCCCCACCAACATCTTATCACACCCCCCACACAGTCATACAACCACACAGACACACATGCATTACATATATATATATATATATATATATATATATAGATATTATATATAATATATATCATATATATATATATAGTTTTGATTTACCTTTGACCCAATTGCATCATTTCAACGCGTTTTGCTTAGAGTTCTTGGTTAATCATGTTATTTTGTATATATTGTGTATATATATATATATATATATATATATATATATATATATATATATATATATACATTATTTAGTGTGGTTACCCTACTCTTTTACCCGGTCTCTTGCTATCATAAGTGAATTAACATTATTACCGTTCATCAAAGCCGATGATACCTACCAAACTTCTCAGAATTTACAGAGATATATTATTTTTTGGGGGCTGATGAGTCTAACGGGCCACACCAGACTTATTGGTTCGGAAGTCACGTAAAGCCGTTGATCCCGTTGCTGAATAACCACTGGTTCCATGCAACGTAAAACCACCATACAAACAAACAAACAGACTTACTGTTCCATTGAACCCTTTATCCATTGCCCTTAAGCAAGGACCCGTAATGGAATAAAGCGTGTTGATTTAAGTATATGCCAACCAATTAAAGAATTGGCTCATTCACTGCGCTGGGTTTAATCTGTTCTCCCTATAACCGATAGCTACTACTCCCACCAGACTCCGCAGCTATGTTGCCAGATTAAGTAATGGCCGCAAAGGAACTTATGTCTTCGCCGCGTCCGGAATACTTTGGTGGTCACCCAACCATGAATCGAACAGGCCGAATGTTGCTGAAATTCAGCTACTGTCGTCTGTTCAATAGCGACCAGATTATGAATTGTAGCGTATAATTTTAATCTTGGTCATAATCATTTATAATTATTATTATTATTACTACAAACACTCATACAAAACAAGCTTGCAAACGATACCATGCGCAAAGGAGAAATAAAGAAATTATGAAAAAGATACACTAAACTAAACACATAAATAGGTGCACATACACAATTCAGCATACTTCAACAACATTAAGGCAATGATGTATAAACATTTTGAAGTGCATCCTATCACTGCGTCTCGTATACTTCTTATGATGTTGGTAACGAGAACAATTACATTTCTTCATCTTGGTAATAATTGCCATCTTGTGAAATTCCTCGGGCTTTCAAGACAGGAAAGCAGTAAGAATGAAAGGCAGAAATATAATAGTAAGCGGTATCGCTTCTTATAGTAGATACACATCTAAAAGGATGCCAGAAGTTTAGTGGCCAAGTTCCCCTGTTGGGTACACACGGATATCCTTGTAAGCATTCATAATATTTGAAGTCTACAAAGGGACTCTCTCTCTCTCTCTCTCTCTCTCTCTCTCTCTCTCTCTCTCTCTCTCAACTCAGCATTTGGTAATTTTAGCATCTTAGAATAATACTTGGTGTTTCACCGCACTGATGACTATTCCAAGTAATCTTAAATCAGAATTCGACAATTGAACTGTGGTTTTATTATTATTATTATTATTATTAATTATTGAACGGCTGGTAATAGCATTTTCTTCTCTCCTTCCTTCCTACTTTGTTATTATTTTTTATTATTATTAGTTATTATTATTATTACCTTATTATTATTATTATTATTATTATTATTATTATTATTATTATTAGTACTCAAAAGGCAGTCAATTGCACCTTCCAATTCCCCCATCTCTCTATCAAATTTCTTGCTTGATCCAAATTGTCGAAAACCTGACACGAATTATAGATACGAATCTCATTCGTCCCGGTTTTCATCATCATCCGTCTCCCTGAACATCCCAGGGTGACGGAAGCGTTCATTACTCGACTCCGGTTTCACACCAATTGCCTCCCTTCGGGACTCTGCAGATTAATAGCTTGTGGACGGTAATGTTCGATTAGTCTAGTTTTTATGTATGTGTATATGTGTGTGTATATATATATATATATATCATATATATATATATATATATATATATATATATATATATATATATATATATATATATATATATATATATTATAGAGCATTATAATTACATTGCACGAGGTTTATATGTCACAATTAACACTGCTAATTACGAACGCGTAACCGTCCAGGTTTTATGCTTAACCTTTCATTTTCCTTTGGTAAGGTGATATATACACAGACATATATTATACACATATACATACACATCTGTATATAGGATTTATGTAAGTATGTATATAGTATATATATATAATATCTATATATATATATATATATATATATATATATAAGAAAGAGAGAGAGAGAGAGAGAGAGAGAGAGAGAGAGAGAGAGGAGAGAGAGAGAGAGAGCCTTTCCCTTCTATTTGCACGAGCAAATCACCTCAAAATACTCTAATCCATCTTTTTGTCTTTCCTAACATATTTACTGTCTCATTGTAATTCTGCATTTCTTGCTCTTTAAGTTCTTCACCCATACGACGTAAACAGTATAACGTAACAGATTCCGGCCGCGGTTTCTTGTTTGCATTTCAACATTAACTTCTCACTTCCGCAACTGAGTCGTGCCTCTGCAGTTCTTTCAGACATCCCAGCCCTTAGCTTCTACATACACAATTCTTCGTTTCCACAAATTTTACAAACACCGTTCCACCTTTCTTGCTTTACATGTTCTGTTAACCACATCATCTTTCACTGTACTCCCCCCCCACGTACGTTACCCCCCCCCCCCCCCTCTCGTCTCTCTCTCTCTCTCTCTCTCTCTCTCTCTCTCTCTCTCTCTCTCTCTCTCTCTCGATGTGAGATTTCGTCTGTATCAAATCTGTGTTGTAGCAATTAGATTTTACGTTAAATAAACACTTGCTTGTCACTGCCCTTCATTTAGCTCAATCTTAACATATCTTTCTCAGAACGTTAATTCATGTATAGTAATGTATTCAAAGCCAAAATATGCTGAGGTTTTGTTTGTGTTTGCGTACTTTTTTTCTTTTTTTTAATTCAGACAAGAAATTCAATGCGGTAATTCTGGTGTACTTTGCTTAATCGGTACCACATTTAATAACTAACACCAGAGAGAGGCCACATAACGACTTCCCTCTTGCTTGGAAGTATATCAGAAGCAGTGGAAAGTTAAATTCATTGATATGTAAACGAAAAAGAAAATAATAATGATAATAATAATAATAATAATAATAATAATAATAATAATAATAATAATTATAATAGTTTAAAACTTGCCCAGTGGGAATGAAGCAATTTCTCTTCAAGGCTGGTCTGCTTAGAGAATAACAGCCTCTGCTATCCTTAGCTTCTCTGTCTGTGGTGTGAGTGCTTTTATGGGAGCTGTGAAGTTTTCGAGGAGAAATCAAGTTTTACTTGTTTACTGATCATTTCTAGAACTTACAGTTCTGTGTTCATCTCCCCGCGACGTGAGATGTTTGATACTTATTCTCTTATACTTTCAACTCGCATTCGGAATAAGAAAGCTGTTGACGGACAGAGAGAAACTCCAGCCCCGCTTTCATCTTAGAGAGGGACCTTATTTAGTCATTGTTGTATAAAGCCCAAGGTATATTTATTTGTGGCAAGTGCATCTAAAACAAATATTTCATCCATCTGAAAATGTGTTAAAGGATTTTGAAATATATGAAATGTTTACATAAAATTGCTGTCTAGCAGGTCCGTGAATTTCCTATCGAATTTATAAAATAAGCTTTCATGAAATCCATTTTCGCACAAGTATGTCGGCAAAATTCTATTGTTTTATGAAACTGAA
Organism: Macrobrachium nipponense; assembly: GCF_015104395.2. Lineage (NCBI taxonomy): Eukaryota > Metazoa > Arthropoda > Malacostraca > Decapoda > Palaemonidae > Macrobrachium > Macrobrachium nipponense. The sequence continues at coordinate 31,588,417 of NC_061104.1, forward strand.
GATTATTGTGATTTTAATCTTGTAGTCTTCTTAGTACTTTTTGGAAATGATTTGCGGACGAAACATAACGTTACTGACATTAAGAGTGAATTGAGTACTCTGTGGCTTTAATTTGATTTCCGCGTTGAGGTATTCCCAAGAGATTCTTTGTCTACCTTAATAATAATAATAATAATAATAATAATAATAATAATAATAATTCTCTCTTATAGCGAATGCACAGAAATGACTTTCACCAAACACATCTGTGCAAATTGCATTTAAAACGACTAAAGTCTACTAACCACAAAAATCCCCCCTTTGGATGGTTGAGGCAAAGCGTCGCTTATTTAGCGATGCAAATGCTATGCATCTGATAAACCATTGGCAATCATTCTTCCTTATCTATAGGAGTTGTTAACTGCATGCGTGAGAATCATTAACATTTGATAATAGGCCCTTTCTGCTCGAAGGGTGCATTCCTCAGTCATATTAGAAAACCTTTAATGAAACCGGTTCACCTCTTGAGGCCTGCACGCACTCATTTGCACACAAATGTGTGTTTGTGAGTATGTGTGTTGGTGTGTGCGTGTGTTTATGTGTGTTCGTTTGTGTGTATGTTTGTGGAAATCATAAAAGTTTGTGAAGGTTTGCTTAAAAAAGTAAATAGGTGAATAAATAAAAAGGCAGAGAAACTGAATATAGTGCATGGTGCACGGAAAAAAGAATATTTGCTGTAATTTGTACATAAGTGTGATCTGTGTTTGTGTGCATATGCGCGCATGCATGGAGTCAAAATATCACAACTAGATTAATCTTGTCCCCAAAAATAAATTAGTAATAAGAAAGGTGTGAATATAGTGGAAAGAGATATATTTAACATTCGGAAAGTTAAGAATCTTTCACATATATAGACTAAAATAGCTTCCATTTAATGAAGCAGGATTAGTTACTATAGGATTTGCTTAAAAAAGTAATAAAAAATCAGAGTAGTGCGCAGGTGAAAGGAGAAGAATAATTACACTCATTTTCACGAGGTGGGGTTGTTTGTGCTTGTATGTATGTGTGGGTGTGTGTGACGCTATGTGTAGAAGCCCGGAAGGCGTGCCCTTATTATATGCTGAAGAAAATTCTATACATGAATATAAAAAACAAGGGACAGTTAAATAAGTGAGTGAGAAATAAAATAGTGCCTAAAAACGAAATAATACTCATTTGCAATCGGTTAATTATGATAAACGTAAGGATTTCGATTCTCTAATTCTCAGTCGCCCAACTTGATGAGGCTGTGTCCCCACGAAAGAAACTTATGACGTTTTCACTTCACACTGTGTTCGTTCAATGTAGCCACGTTTGCATGAATATTCATTGTTTAGGTGAAACAGTTGAACGAGGGTAGAAGAGGAATATGATGAAAACTTGCTGTGATCACCTGTCAGTGATTTGTTAGAGAGAGTGCTTTAATGGAAGCAGGTGTATTTGAGAATGAGAGTTCGTCGTGGTACTTTACGTCATTTTGATTTATGTTAGGGAGATGAAATCATATCTTAGTTGTTTATTTTTTTTTTTTTTAAGACAGTATATTATATATATATATATATATATATATATATATATATATATATATTATATATATATATATTAATAGTATATATCTTAATGTATTATCGTCGACGTCTGACACGTTTTTAAGAATTTAAGATATATTTCGCTGGCACCTCACGAGAGTGGGGTCAAACCCTGCCACAGAAAATGAAAGTTTCTTCATTTATTCTGTGGTTGGACATAAGCATATAGAGATGAGAAGGAACCGCAAAGTTTAGAAGTGGTTGTGTTTGATAAAAATATACCGGGTAAAAGTTTCCGCTAGATTCTTTACTGATCTGGTCAGATTTTGAGTACTAAACACTGCGAGTATAACGACAAAATGAAGTCGATGTATTTCACTTAATTAGGGCAAACCCGATCTAGAGGTGATTTTGTAAATTATGACTGAACCAATTTAAGGAAATAATCATCTTGCTAAAGGACAGAACAGGACCACAAGCGCAGTTTCAGTACCATAATATGGCTTGCGAAGTTACCTATCAAGGCTAAAGATATCTTGATTTCATTATTTAGATTTTTCACACTTTCGTTGTACGTTTTTCTTCTTTTCTTAGCCTGAACGAAATACACAGTAAGTTTATTTTATTAAATAACTCAGGATTTTGCTATCAAATGCTTTCATGTAGCCACAGCCCGAAAAGAGAGAGAGAGAGAGAGAGAGAGAGAGAGAGAGAGAGAGAGAGAGAGAGAGAGAGAGAGAGAGAGAGAGAGAGAGAGAGAGAGCGAGAGCGAGCAAGTATGCCCTCGTTAGTCACGGACCGCAAAATAAAAAGTCGGTTAACCAGGTATTTCGGAAGGATTTGTCAGTTGACTAAAACGAGGACAATGAAAAGACAGCCGTTTTCTTTGAGATTAATGAAATTTGAATAAGAATTTAGGTGTTCATAAATTCATATTTTGAGTGTTGAAAACAGAGTCTTTCATGGAGTGATCACTGAGTTGAATCTTGCCGTCGTTCAACCTGGGTCCAGCCTCGAGCCGCATGATATCTAAAGAGGCAGAATGATGGTAAAGTGTCAGGCCTTCGGGACGGCGTGTCACTTCCCTAGGGTGGGGAATTGCCGTCATCACCCTTTTTTATATTTCTTTCAGTTTTGTGTGAATGCGTAAACTAATTCTGCTAATATAAAAAGCCTGTTTATTACGAGGCGGTTAATTAATGGATGATGTCCTGTGAACTTTTATACGGAATAAGATAGTTAGTTCTTTTGAATTTTCCAATCATTTTTAATAGCATTATTATAAGATATCCCAGCCTTGGACAGTTTTGGAACTTTTTCCCGCCTCTGGGTTTCCTGACTCATATAACCATCTATCCTTTAACAGTCAGGTGTATCGTATTCATATTTTCCTTCGGTTTTTTTTTAATGATTTCTTCGGAGCTGGGTGAGAAAAGGGCAGTGGCTTATCTTAACTACTTATGGATATTAGCGATGTCTTCAAAGAAGTAGATATAAATACAGAAAGCTTTAACATAAGAAACAAGTGAAAAAATGTTGCAAAAAAATGACAGAAAATGGAAATGAGCAGTGAGCATACTTCGTTATACAGTAGCGCCACACACACACACACACACACTATATATATATATATATATATATATATATATATATATATATATATATAATATAGATATATATATATTTCTTTGTGTGTGAGTGGGGGCGTGTCTATGTGTGCTTATTTACTTTGGCATACACCTTTTCCCCTCTTCATCTATACTCGAATCAGAATTACAGCGTTAACATTAAAATCGCCCAAAATATTAACATTCAGGTCTTCTCATGAGATTATTATTATAATTCAGAAGATAACTACTAACTACTACTAACTTTCGTGCTGCATTTGCCGACACTTTCGTTAGATGTTTCTCAAAAGTTAGATGTGAGTCAAAAGTTACAACTAGAAGTGGAAGGATGGCGCGGAAAAGCTGTACGAGTGCTACTCATCAATAGTGCTTTTGTTTTACTGGAGTTCAACCTCATACCCCACCGACTACACCGTTTCCAGATCCGGCCATGTCCCGATTGAGGCTGAGGGCAGCTTCATTTCTCATAAGTGGAGACTTTACTACACCCACAATTGTTACATCATTGGCAAATTGAACAATCTTGTTTTCCAGACCAACCGCCATGTCACTTGTACACACTAAAAATAACTGGATCAACAACACTACCCTGCCGAACTCCAGACAAAAGAGGTCTTGGTTCACTAAAGATCCCGTCCGCAGCAACTCGCTGTGTTATTCTTCCATTTTCAATATGCAACTTTGAAATGAGGTTGCTATCCCCAGAGCTTACGTGTTGCATTTATCGATTGTCACCCAACCAAAGAATAAGTAGATCCGATAAGTCTTTGCTTAATGTTAGCAAATGAGCAGCCAGCGGCATAACGAACGTTTTAATGCCGTTAACAATATATAATATATATCTGTATGTGTAGATGGATTGACCCCAATACCTTTTTGTCTTTCTGAGTTCGTCAATTTTTGGACAGGCTTGCCACTTCTAAGCCTCAGTTCGGTTCCAAATGGAAGAATATTGAGAAATTCTAACGTCCAAAGCAAGATTCTAACCAGCATCTGAATATCAAAACGAGGTCAAGTTACCGACCTGCCTACGAGAAGGGTCCAGGACGTCGTAATTTCTTGCCTTGTTCCCTTTACATCGCTTTACATCTAAAGCTTTATAGTGAGAAGAAGCATATATAAAAAGTCAAGAAGAATCCAAGAAGTAAAGGGGGCATCGTAGCTCTTAGATTTACGAACGTACCTGGTAAAAAAAATGGGTTCTATATATTATATATATGATATATATATATATATATATATATATATATATATATAGTATATATATACATACATACATGTAATATGTATGTATGTCTGCGTGTGTAACTACAAAGGCAGACACGGTCATATATACACACACACTCACATGCAAGGCAAAACCCGTGTTCCCCCACTAAGCTGATAGTATAGATACAAAAATATCTCTCAGGTTTTACAATATGCTTCGGCCTGAGACGATCTTTTAGAGGCGTTTCCGAAACAGGTTTTAATTTTCTCTGTCGAGAGCGAGATGTTAGCCGGAGCTAAGTCGTGCTCATAATACCCCGAGAACCATGCTGCGGAGATACGTATAATCGCGCGTAATATCGCCAATGTAATGGATTGTTCCTGATAAAAACACTCTCTCTCTCTCTCTCTCTCTCTCTCTCTCTCTCTCTCTCTCTCTCCCAGGTCTTTGATGATTTGCTTGCATCCGTTGCGATTATGTCAGTCGAGTGTTTGGCGTTCCCCCACATTCTCTCTCTCTCTCTCTCTCTCTCTCTCTCTCTCATTGCATAAATAACGCTAAAATTACAACATTAAACGCTGATAAATAAGTTTATATATTTCTCTCTCTCTCTCTCTCTCTCTCTCTCTCTCTCTCTCTCTCTCTCTCTTTTATTGCTCTAAACAAACAACTAAAACTAAATTAAAACTATAAAAATCATGTTTACAGATTACCCGGTACAAACTTTATTCCACCTACCCCATTCTCTCTCTCTCTCTCTCTCTCTCTCTCTCTCTCTCTCTCTCTCTCTCTCTCTCATTCATCTAACAGCTGTCGAGTCTTCAAGATACCCAGCCAATCAACCGTTTAAATCCATTTTTTCTTGCTACTCAATTACTTTCTGAATGTTATAGCTTCTTAAATAATCAGCCCAAAATTTGATGATTATTTTGAGAGTTTTTCATATAAAAATTGATGAGAAAAAAATGTAATAAAAGTTAGTGATTAGTGTTGATACCAGTTACTCTGGTAATTTAGGATAAAAGTATTTGTGATTAAGAATCACAACTTATACATATGTATACCATTAGCATCATATGTTTCATTAATAATAATAATAATAATAATAATAATAATAATAATAATAATAATAATAATAATAATAATAATAAGGACAGGTTTGGAATTGATATTAACAGTGATAGATGTTGGGATGATATACTCTTGAAGTTGGTGCCAATTTTAATGAGAAAAAATCAGTATTAGCTCAAAAGTAACAGTGATTCACCCATTTGAGACTCATTCCACCTTATTTGTTTTTAAAATTACAGCCTTTATTTGTCACAAATAAGAAATAAAAATGTTTAATTGTTTGTTCGAAACCATCAACAAACGAAACTAAGATTACGTCATTCAAGTGGCCTTGTCACAAAAAAAAATCCTTTTCGAAATTATTTTTAAACTGAGACAAAAATCATTATTATTACAATTCTAAGTTGATAAAAAATAACAGCAATAAAAATATTAAATATAACTAACTAGCTGTGATTTCATTATTCAGAAACCATGTTACATCTGATTTATTTTAAAGGTAACATTCTTTCATATTTACAAGAGAAAAAGTCTTCATAATGCTAGGACTTAAAAGTAACAAAACTAACTTAACAAGAACAACAACAACGAATTAAAAAAGCAACAGTTGTTCTATCATTCATCGCTTATGTCACGTTCAGTTTATGTCACAAATTAATTATTGCAGTTCGCCAAAGCAAAGATACGTCATCATTTGAACAATTTCGGGGTTGAAAATGAGTAATAATGATAATGGAGATAACTGAGTGGTCTAATCATTTAAAACTCATGTCATCTCATCACTCGCTGTGCTTAATAAGTATACCGTCAACAGCTCTTTTGAATTCTTACTTCTAGTTCTTTTTATTCTTTTCCTTCCTAATTGATGTCGTGAGCAGGTAGTTTGATTCTCACCCGTTCAACAGCGAAGAGCTTTGCCTTTACTATTTAAAAAAAAAAAGTTTTATTACATTTGATTTCCTTCATTTTTCTCCTGCGTAAACATTTTTCCTGCATTATTGGTCTTGGATGACTTCATAATAAAAACTAGAGTTTATTAAATATACAAAAAATCTTTTTTCTTATTAATAGTATATAAGATTTTACCATAATTGTTTTCTTTGCTGCTCTCTAACCTAAGCATATTTTGGGCCCCTGCACTTAAAATGAATGTGTTTTTATATATGTAGAAAAAAATCTTAATTTTTCTTTTGAGAGTGGACATCTTTTCTTCTCACAAAATAGAAATGTGAGAGATATTCAAAATAAATCTTATGATATTTTTTTAATTCTATCCTTGTCAGTTTTAAAAATAGAAATAAGACATTCGGAAGAAGAGTATTGTTAAAAGTATTCATGTCTTGGATAACAGACTTCTTTTCCCTTCTCAGAATATGATAGAAATTCGAAGAAAGTATTAAGAAAAACTGTAGTTGTTGCAACGCAAAATCCTTTTTTTCTTTCAAGGAAGAAATGTTGCATAAATTCAAAAGAAACGACATCCAAAGCATCATTTTTTGAAAATATACTCCTTTTCTTTGAGAATGCCAAATAGACTTCTTTTTAGTTTTCTGTAGAAGAAAACGATTAAGATGACAATTTGTCTGTCCATCCGCACTTTTTCTGCCCGCCCTAAAATCTTGAAAACTACTGAGGCTCGAGTGATGCAAATTGGTTTGTTGATCATCCAACCTCCAATTAAAGCAAACATAGCATATTGTATCGCTCTAGCCTCAGTAGTTTTTATTTTATTTAAAGTTAAAATTTGCCATGATCGTGCGTCTGGCACCCCTATAGGTGCCAACAGCACAGACTCACCACCTGGCCGTGGCTAAGAGTTATATACAGCATTATAAGCTGTACAGAAAACTGGATTGCGCCCAAGAAACTCCCCGCATTCTTTACTTGTTTTCTTTCTAAATGGAAATACCTATTCCCATTCCAGAGGAGAGAGGAGAGTCTTCCTCCAGACATTGAATGAATCCATCGGACAATATCGGTTTTGGGGACTTCATTCGATCCAGTGGGGTCACATCAGATTCTTATGATCTGTTGAGCACTTCTTAAAATGAGTGATTCACCGGATGAAATTGCTACTACTTTGGCAACAGGTGGTCTCGAAACCTTATGTATTTGTCATTTATTGTTGGTCACCCATCCAGTCAGAGACAGTACCAACATTGTTGGACTTTTCACGGGCAGATCAAAGTCAACAAAACGCTACATGATAAGCTGCGATCGGTCAGTCGGTCAGTCAATATTGACTTCATGGACAGAGGAAATTTATTTAATGGTTGGCCATTATCTTAGAGCTAGAGGGCTTTGCATTTTTAATATGAAGGTAATATGAGAGAGAGAGAGAGAGAGAGAGAGAGAGAGAGAGAGAGAGAGAGAGTGTGTGTAAACGGCAAATACCGACCACTCTTACCCATAGACTAACACTGTTTCACATGAAAAGTATAGTGATAAACTTTTTGGCCCGCTATATAGAGATCAGGAAATGTGCATGTGAAGGAAGGGTATTCAAGCATAAAATAAAGCGGGTGCAGTTGAATTCATAAGTGGAAAAATTAAAAATATCCAGCACCATGAAGAAGTTAAAAATATAAGGAGTTAGGAAACCCGATTTTTAGACATCAAGTAAAAGAATGTTAACAAAATACTAAAAGAACAGATAACTATATAAAAAAAGCAATGAATATAAAAAAAAAATCTTGCATTTTGAGGATTTGGTAACAAGGCACTACATGGCTTAGCGGTCATGTATTTTTTTCACAAAACTCCATCGATTACCAAAATTATCGCCGTTTTTCTGTACCCACTGCGATTGCGCAATGATGAGGGATGCCAGTTCCGGTCAACTTTGTTACACGTTCGCTCTTTATATATTAATAATAATATGAAAACAAGCACAGATCACTTGACTAAATTTAGCATTATTTACCGTATGGTTGTGTAAAATTTATTTACACACATCATATATACTAAGTAATATTCCACACAGATATTTATGTGTGTGTGTATATATTACTTAGTTATCGTCAAGGATACTTGGCCCCTGTCTGACTTGATCATAATTCAGTTTTGATTGTAATTTTTTAGCAGAAAAAAAAATAAATAAATAAAAATAAATTAATAATAATAATAATAAAATATAATAATAATAAATAATTAAAAAATGAATAAATAAATAAAATAAAATAATAAAAAATTAAAAATTAAATAAGTAATAATAATAATAATAGTAATAATAATAATAATAATAATAATAATAATAATAATAATAATAATAATAATAATAAATTATTTCTAGAAAAATCTAGGATTTTCACTTCTCATTCTCTAAAATCTGCCTCCATACCAAAGAGGTGGTCTTAGTGATCTGATATTGTCAAGATCTTTCAAAACCACCCACCATTCAAGAATTTTTTATGCTTTTGTGGAATTACGTTTTCTTTCTACTATATGTAAGATATCCTTGAGGTATCAAGAGCCGCAAGGCAGCTTATTATGCAATAAAATGAGCAAGAACAGAATAAAACATCACGTCTTCGTGGCATGAGACCGCTCCGTCTTTGTCAGCGGCATAGGTCACGACAACCGCCACTACAACCATGGACCTTGACTACAACTTATACCATCAACACAGAACGCCCTCAGTTCGATAACCACAGTCCCAACTCCTACATCTGGTGCAGGATCTCTCGGTCAGATGGTTGGGTGACAACCGCCATCTTTTGTTCGTGATGAAAAAAGTATAGTAGGAATACATACATAATGAAATTGTCGATGATAAGAAAAACTCAGCTGCATGACACTGTACAGAGGCTGAAATGTAACAAACAATACTTGAAGTTAGTTTTTGGTATGAAGTGGAAAATTTGCTAATGGGGTTAAAAGAACAGAAGGACGGAGACCCTCGACATCAAAAAAGAGGAAAATGATAAAATTGAAAATAGATCAAATAAAACAACATAAATAAATAATTGCAGCCCGAGACCAAGAAGAAAATAAAAGTAAAAGATCAAGAGGGTAAAAGAATGTCTGGCGGAAAATTTCTTCAGCCATAAAAAAGATGGCTTTCTGATACTCTTGGCTTCCTAACACTAAGTACCTCGTAAGATAAGAGACTAGACGCTGTATTGATTTTCAAGGTAATCCAATAAAAAGCTAACAGATAAAAAAAAATGTTTAAATTCATATATTCGATTATCACCATCATTATCGTCCTTCTCGTCTCCATGTTTTTGTCTTATCTCACACAGGCATTTAAAAAAAAAATCTTTGACAGCTGGAAGCATCATAGTCTGTTTTTTCATTTATCAACAAGTTCAAAGAAGACGCAAATTGACTGGTTTCTGTTGCTGAGATCGAGGTCATTTTCCCACCAAGGGACGTCATGTCAACCAAGGTATATATATACCTTGATGTCAACGGGGAGACGCGCGCGCTCGTTTGCTAATTATGCACTTCTAGTCCGTTTTTAAGGCGTTGTTGCAGAAGATCCGCAGCCAGTACCACTGACGCAGATCGGGACTGGCGGGAGTTCCTCAGTTGCACCGTCAGAAGGATACATATCTTAGCTCGAAGAAAAAATAAAGATCAACAATGGCGGAAAAACTTATTTGAATATCCGTACATTGTGATACAACTCAACTAGTTTCCTTGCCCTTTTTTTGGCAACAGTTTATGAAAAATGTTAACTATTTGGAACAAATCTCTTTCAAAACTCATTTCTTTTCCAGCGTCGTTAAGGGATTAATAATTAATATTTCTTTATGAAATGTCTATTCTACGAAGTTCAGATAATAGTTGATGTTCGTCTAGGCACGGTATATAGAAGGTTGCTAATTCGCCTGACAGCTACTTATTCATTCCTTCTCCGACTGAAAAATTTATGCTGTCAGTAGTTTTTCCATCTTCCTAAGAATAGGTAATCATTTTCCAAAAAGATTACAGCATTTTTAAGAAATATCAGTTCACACACACACACACACACACCTACACGCATAAAATTCCTCTCACAGTTCTAATTCACTATCTTAAATGGTTAAAGACTGCATATGCCAATAAAATGAGAAATAATTTTTTATTAATCACGTCAACAAGTTAGTTATTTGCCCGTTCAAGGTTTAATCTTAACCCGTGTCTCTTGAATAAATGAGGAGTGAAACGTCCAGTCTTGGCTTTATTTCTTCAAGAATCATATGATTTGCCTGTAGAGGAATGGGAACTGGTGAGTACACATATGACTACGCAAAGCAGATCTTCGTCAGGTACCTGAGTGTGAGCGCGATTGTTCAACTGCACTAGGCAGCTGGACAACGATGCTCAGTCGCGGAGGCTACACCAGAACGTGACTGGAAAAATAGGGATAAAAGGAACTCGCATGCATAAGTTCGCGCGTCATTCAAATGCATACTGGTGTAAATATCTAAATAGACGACTTATTTACCCATACGACTTTATCCGTAACAAAGGGTGGTTCTAAAGGGTGTTTAGCTTCCGGTTCTCAGTGATTGGTATGGTTCATACCTCCTCCTTTCACCTCCCACAAACCACAGTTCGATCCCATGGAGGGAAAATGAATAACCCTTTGCACCCCTGTCGACCTAGGAATGTTAACACCTCCTAGAGCGACCTCTCTCAGCAGGGGAAAGGCACATGGATGAAGAAGCAAATGCATATATATTGTACACAAACTATTATGCATGTTTTGGATCCGTTTGTCACTATAAAGTCTCAAGACCCTTATGAAGGTCGGAAAGAAATTCCGATGTGTCTAGCAGGGTGTGAACTTCAAACGTTTTTCGTGGCTAAATGGGCATTGTTATCTCATTATAACATATTGGGCACGGGTTCGAATCCTGCCACAGGTGGCAGCATTTCCTCACTTGTCCCTGCATTTGTATCTTTGACAAGTGCATCCAAAAAAATGTGAGGAAATAGGAAGTTAAAAGTTCACTGCGAACAATATATATATATATATATATACTATATATATATATATATAGATATATATATATATATATATATATATATAATAAAGTGACCAATAGTCTCTCTCTCTCTCTCTCTCTCTCTCTCTCTCTCTCTCTCTCTCTCTCTCTCTCTCTCTCTCTCTCATATATATATATATATATATATATATATATATATATATATATATATATATATATATATATATATTATATGTATGTATGTATGTATGTATGTATGTATGTGTGTGTGTGTTTATATCAGGTAAAAATTTAGATGTAAATCAAAACGAAAGTATGAGGTAAAGGGATAAAATTTCACTGGATAAATATATAAATGTATCGCAGGTAAATGTGAGTGTGCGAATTTTATTTGGCATAACATTGCTTAGTATGCAAAGGAAGGCTCTGGCACCCAAGCAATCAAGATATTTAGGTGACAGAAGGATTGATAGAAGAAAAACAGCGTGGATTCGGACGAGGAAGCTGGAGTATGGTTCAAGTGCCTCTTAGGAAACTTATGCAAGACGTTTTGAAATTAAAAGGGAAAAACTGCAAGTGGCAGACATGGACCTAGTTTCTCATATTACAATAGAATCAGGATAGTGGCAGTGAGGAAAATGATGAGGACGTACAATACAGAAGACAAGTTACTGACAGGAGAGTTTCTGTTTTGTTTTACAAATGAAAGTGAGATTAGTGTATTATGTTTACATGGGTGTTTGATAACTAAGGATGGAACGATTCGAGAAGTCAGAGATAGAACACCAGACGAGAAAGTTTAGACTAAATTAATATGATTAAGACCAAAGTTATGAGGGTAAATAGAAACCAGGTGGCTGGAGCAATGAATATTAATGTGTTATTCTTGTAAAGTTTTTTTAATTAAATGTAATGGCTGATGGCGGTATGAGATAATATGAGATAAAAGTTGAACCACAGAGCAGGTAAAGCAAGGAAGGTATCACCGTCATTCAGGTCACGTGCATTTTTGGGTTTCTTGTCCTTTTATACGTTGCATTTTCCATCTTGCTCATGACTCATCAACATCGTGTGAGTTCAAACAACTGTACTGCCCGACATAATCTATTTGAGTTCATGTTCACTCCAGGCAACATTGCGCGATTTACTTTTACTACGAATGTGTGTTTCTGTGCGCGTCTGTGACTGAGGGTTTGTGAACGTTAGAGAGAGGGAGACCTGACATGGAATAATTTGTTCCAAAATCTCTCATTAATTATAGATATAATGCGCAGTGTAATCTACGCTTTTGGGCAAAGCATGATAATACAGCTTTAATCCTTTAATCTTAAAAATCGTTCACATTCCGCATTATTTTCCACTTAGAAAAAATGCTGAAATTGTTTCATTGGAAAATGTACTCAAGTGAATTACATGTAACCGTAATTTTCCATTTGATTCTTTTCTCATAAGAGAAGCCAGTACGTCAATAACCAAGCCTATGTCTAGAAACAAGATGGAATCGGGTCTAAACTAGTAGGTTCCTCTTAAGAGCTTTATAGCGAGGTTACTGTTATAAATAACATTGCAAAATAACTACTACTAGACTAGTATTCTGAGTATTGCTATAATACTAATAATAATAATATACCGATGAGCAATGAGCAATGTTTGTAAAAATATTAATGATAATAGGCACGGAAATCGTAACCGTGATAATAATTATTAGTCTGTTCCAATGCATCATCATACATTATAGGCAAATGCGAGATACCCATTTCCTGCCACTGAAACAATATTAATATATATTATAATATATATTATTAATAATATTATATATATATATCAAATTATATCGAAATGCTATGGGAAAAAGTTAGTAATTTTCCAACTAAATTCGGTTATCGGTATGGGAGGGAGGGAGGTAATTTGAGGTAGTTATAACGATGATTCCAAGAGTTCTATGCTGTGAGGAGGTACTTCAGACTTTGATGCATAATATGAAAGTAGATGAAAAATCACCTTAGGGGGTAAATATGTGTATGGTGGCGACTCTCTGTAAGAAAACGAAGGAATATATGAAGTACTCGTTCGGAAAGTTTGGTATTGTAGTTCCAAATCCCCAAGAACGGGAGAACATTACTGAATAATTGATCAATAGTTTATTCGTCCATAATTTTAGTTTCCGTAAATTTAACTCCTTGCCTCTTTTTCTGAAAATTTATCATTCAGGATTTTTAACGTCATGGAAGAAAAATTTACGAAGTTATTGTATTCATTAATAATAATAATAATAATGAATGGGCAATAAACGCAACATAAAGATGATCCACAAGATCTCGTTCATGCGTCGTTTTCGAGGTAAAAAAAATGATAGATAATTATTGTAAATAAACTATTGAATTATACTCGGCTCATTTACTCAAATATCCATAAATTAATCTGCATTTCTGATATTCCTGATTGAAAATTGGCCGTCTACAGAAGACTTTGATCTCTTTACAACACCAAACGTTTAATAAGCTTATCATTATCAGTTCTCATTGATAGCACACATAAAATAACACTTATTTCTTTTACTAGCTTATTAATGTTTTTAAAGAACAGCTTGAGCTGTCGCTCATAATAATACGCTTCCACATGAGGCCAGCCTTTGGCTGGGAAAGCTTCTATTGAACAGAATGACTTAAAGAAAGGAAGATAGAAATAAGCGCAAAACGGGCTAGTAAAAATTAGAGTAAAACAGAGCAACAGAGCAACACTAGTTTATACAACAATTGGCAATATGCAGATTTTGATAAAAGAGTAAATGATAATCGGACAACTTAAAAAAACCGCTAGTTGCCAGTAAGAAAGAATACCCCTTGACAGTGATGCTCAGTCCTCCGCCACACACTCTTCCCTTCCTTGGTTGATTGAAAGCCCTGATTAAAGGAGAGAGAGAGAGAGAGAGCCCGCGTTTTTCTCATGCCTTGTCTTTATACTGAAGCCTCACTATTCGTAAGAACGAAAGAGGAAAAAGAAAATAGCTTCGAGGTGAAAACAGTATATGCATAGAGGAAACGCCCCACATAAAGCTTTTAGCGTTGATAGAAGGAGAGACGGATGACTTTGTTTTGATAGCCTCCAGGCGCTCGCTCTTATCTGATGGGTGCTCGCGACCAGAAGGCAAGTTGAAAGTTTCCTATAAATTCATTCGCTCTCTCTTGACTCTTTGGGTCCTCGTGGGGACTTACTGCCGCTGCCAACTGACCCATTAAGGTCTGTTACAAGTTTCGGAACCCACTGAGACCTGTTGCCTCCCCCACCAGACTCCTAAGGTTCACAGTGGTTGCTGAAACAGAGTTAAATCTGCTGTGCTGTCCAAGTTTATCATTGTTATTATGATAGACGAAGCTCAACAGTGATTTTTGTTGTCTAGATATATTTCCATCTGCATTTATATAAAGAACTTTAGCTTCAAAGTTTATGAGGAAACTTCTGTTTTTAAAGTTTTTATGTCGACAGCATATTCCTTTTTTGTGGAAGGTTTAACATTTCGTTTGCTGAATCTTTTATTTATATGAATATTTAAAATTTCGTTGCTTAGAACGTATAATTATTATTCCTAAACATAACTTGTAGATGAATTAGACAGCCAGCTTCCAAGGAATAGAAAGCGTATATGGAAAAAACTAAAGAAGAAGAAGAGAAAGAAGAAGAAAGGCCCCTCCCTGGTTGAAGAGTTAAGTTTAATGTCCGTCCGAGGTTTACCGATAAGAATTAAGGTGTGATGGATTTGCCACCGTGTGACCTGTTAATGGGGGTCAAAGGTCACTGATGTGCGAGAGGGAGAGGTTAAAATAATCGGCTGGGTGAATGGCCAATGACCTTTCATTTAAGATCGGCAGCAACATTTTTTTTTCAACTCTGAGATAATTAGAATATATTTGTAATCATAGAAGAGAAGCTTTCTATATATATATATCAAACATAATTCGTTATGAGAAATTAAGTTAATTGTTGCAGCTATACAAACAGTGATTTCAAAGGAGAAAACTTATTTCCAATTCTGAGAAGTTAAGTTTATTTTTGAAACTTCATGAAATGGAGTTTCTCGATAAAAAGACTATTTTTCAACTTTGAAAAGTGATTTTATTTTTATAGCTATAAAGTAAGCTTTAACGTATAAAAAGACCTTTCTACCAGCTTCGGAAAGTATATAAGATTTTGTAACCTTGGGTCCGAAACAAGCTTCCAAGAAGTAAGGTAACGATGAACTTTGAAGTCCCATCTTGTCAAATTTCAACCCAAAGCTTTTCGAAGGCAAAAGCTTATTTTCAACTTACAGAAGTTAAATGTATTGTTTGTAACTCCAGCTCCAAATAAGCTTACATGATAAAGAAAGCTACAGCCGCTTTGAAAAGCTCGGATATATTCAATTTAGAGGTGTTCGCCCAGAAACAGAGTTTCTCAGGAAAAGAGCTAATTTTCAGTGTTAGAAACGGATTGTCATAATTCTAACGTTCACAGTAAGAATCTTTCTAGAAAAAGGAAGCATGATACCAGCTATACAAAATTAATTTTGTACAGATTTCACTCCGAAAGAAATTGTAAGGTAAAACAATTTAAAATCCTGTTTTTCAAATAGAAAGCGTTTATCAATTTTGATAGATTCTGTATATTTTACTGACTAAATAAGAGCCACAAGCCAAGAAGAAAGACTAAAAGTCTTTTCAAAACTTTTCCAATATAAGATATTTTACCCACAAAATTCGATCATCAGCTTCGTTATTACGGAAACGGAAAAAGAAATTGTTTGAGCCAGGAAAATTAACTTTTGCACTCTATATTTTAAAATCAGCATTTTTTCATTACTTCACATATTCCTTAAACGAAGAACTTTGTAGTATTACAAACCACTCAACTATCTATGATCATAACGAACTAATGGGCAAAAGTTGGTTATATTATCTCACTCTCGGTCTCATAAATAACATTGTATCCCTGCTGACGCAAGCAGTAAAGCATGTAGCTGGTGCTTAGTCAACAGTGGTGGATTGTAGCCCGATTAGAGAATGACATGGGGCCAGCAACGCAATCTCGAAAAACGATGCAGATATCCGAAGGAGAAGAACGTATGGTTGTATATAAAAAAAAAAAAAAGCTGAAGCCACCATATATAAGAAGTAGAGCAAAAAAAAAAAAAAAAAAAAAAAAAGATACTCAAGAACCTCAGCTTTCGATCTTGTAACTTCTGCTCGCCTGCTTTTGCACCCCACATCCATCTGGACAGCTCATTTGCATCCGAATGGGTCCTTTGAGAGATTAATTTGAGGAGGAAAATGGGCCGCCAGCGGGTTGGTGCTTTTCATGACTCCTCGCTTGTTTTAAGCTTTGTGGTCAAACGGGTGGGAATTTTTTTTTTTTTTTCCTAAGATCTAAGGCTCGGGCCCAACAATCTAATGATGCACTTTTCTAGCCTATACCCGAAAAAAAAACATGTATATGTTAAAAGGGGAAGACGTTTTCATTATGCAAAAACCAGTGTGGCTGAAGGGTGCTGCCTTTTTCTGGTCCAGATAAAAAAAAATAAAAAAACAAAAAGTCATAGGAATTATTTTTAAGCAAAAACCAATATTCATTTCTATTTTTTTTAAAGTAGAAGAATTTGACAGGATGGAGCTTCTCCACAACGGAAGTGACTGTTCTTGCTGTTACTTGGTACAAGGAAGATTGTAGGAGTACGGAAAAACGGAACTCGGTAGAGAATTCCAAAACTTTTTCTTAGAAGATGAGGGTTCGTAATGCTTGTGGGAAATGAGTTACATCAATAGAAGGAACAAGCAAATATTGCGGAAAGTAAGCCGTGTGAATAGTAAGAAAATAAACGCTATAGATTTTTGAGCTTGAGATTTTTGTGGAAATGATGTATAATTGCGGACATTGAGGAAAATATTGAATGTATTAAAGAGAAGTGAGCCATGTAGATTGAAGGGTGTGAGAATGCATCGGGGAATGAGCCACATAATGAGAGCGAGACTTCACGTGGAAGATAAGCCAAGCAAATAATTGCTCTCATAGACTGATGGAAAATGAGTCACATGAAAAAAAATGAAAATCTTGTAAAAGATGAGACGAATGATTAAAGAGGGTAAGAGAGCTTTGCAGAAAATGCGTATGCAAATGACAGGGATACTAGAAATGCACAGAAATGAACCATGTATTCAGCAAGCTGGAAATGCTTGTAGAAATTTTTAAAAAATGATGATATAGGGAAATATTTAAGGAGACGAATCGTTAATTTAAAGGATGAGACTCTTGGGGAATAAGACACGTAAAGTTAGACCGGGAAATTTATTGTAGATAATATGTAATGATAAGCAACAGGGAAATGAACCAATAAGAATGAGATGCCTTCACATTCTTGTTAGAAATGAGTAACAGCAGCTAAAAGGCCTCTGAAGATATTGCGTGAAATGAATCCCCGAAACTGGAGGACATGCAGCTCTTTGGCTAGGGCCTTAACAGGTTGGTGTTTTCGCTATTTTGTTTATTACGTTAATCGGGTAGCAACTTGAATTTCTTCTTATCCTTTTTTAAGTACATCTTCAGTAATACCTTATAATATTTCTTAATTCAGCTTTTTTCAATGTTTAAGTATTCCACGTGTAAATATATATATATATATATATATATATATATATATATATATATATATATATATATATATATATATATACACATTTATGCACATACATACATACATATACATATGAAACTGATGTTGTAAAATAAATTTTCATTTAGAATACCGTTCATTTTAGCTAATCGCCACCCGAAGAGAAGGCCAGAATCATGGATCAACGTTGCAAACAGAGGTACATTGCATCATAGTATGATCCACATCTTAAAAAATAAACCCACTTTTTCTATTTTTCCTTTTCTTTCGTGTTATTAATTTCCAATGTGATTGGAGAGAGGGCGAGTGTGGTCTGGTGGCAGGTCTAGATGAGGACAAAGAAGTGCCAGCCCAATGGCCTTGTTATTCCTGGAAGCATCTGTTACTGGGACCCGTGATTTACAGCTCATTCCGTCTGCGAGTATTTAAAGATCCAATTATGATGCTGCTGCTTGCAGCCTAATAATCACTCTTCGGATCTTCCCGAACATCACAACGCGGCCAGTGAAGCTCACATGACCAGCTATATTCCATACCCGGTACCCATGAACCAATGCCCTATGACCCAAACGCTCCTTTTCTTTTCTCTCATATCATTTCCACAACTCTTTCCTTCTGATTCCCATTCCTATGATTCTCTTTCCTTTTATCCCTGTTTATTTCCTCAGTTTTGTCGTCTTCCTTCCGTTCCACTTTCCTCCTCCACAAATGCTCCCAGTCGTGCCTATTCCTCCCACAATTCTCTTTCCATCCAATTTCCCAGTTCCCACATTTCTTCTCCATCCTCTCCCCTCATTTCACACAACTCACTTTTCTTCCTTCCTTATCTACAGTCGAGATTTTCCCTCCTGATCAGTTTCTCTTTCATTCCCCTCTTTCCCGCAACCCCTTTCTCTTTCCTTGTCTCCTAGCAGTTTCCCTTTCATTCTTCAAACCTTCATCCTTTTCCGTTTATTTCACAAGCATTCTCTTTTTTAGGGAAAGAAAAATATTGTGTCGTCTTTATCTGTCCGCACTTTTTTCTAGTGAGGCTAGAGGGCTGCAAATTGGTATGATGATCTTCCAACCTCCAATCATCAAACATACCAAATTGCAGCCTTCTAGCCTCGGTAGTTTTTGTTTTGTTTAAGGTTAAAATTAGCCATGATCGTTCCTCTGGCAACTATATAGGCCAGATCACCGCCGGGCCGTGGCTCATAGAGCAGTATACTGAAACCACCAGATATATTTTCGATGGCTTTGATTATACGACATACAGGAAACTCGATTGCGTCGAAGACACTTCGGCGCATTTTTTACTCGTTTCTTATTTTTCACAATATCTCATGTCTTTTCCATTTTGCTATTCTCAATTTTCCTTTTTTTTCATTTCCATATTATTTCCTCTTCCTTCCATGCCATTTCCCTTTCCTTGCTTCGTATTGATTCTTTCCCCCTTTGTATTAGCCTTCCCCACTTCATATTCCCTTACTTTTATTCAGATTCCCTTTCCCGATTTAATAATAATAATAATAATAATAATAATAATATCCTTTTCATTTTCTTCCTTCCACACTTTATATCCTTCCTCCTCCCCTTCATATGCACCTGCCTTCCGCGTCTGTTTATGTTTCTGTGTGTGTGTGCATGTGCGTCCATATGCATGGTTTCTATTGGTTGTTTTGTAACTGCGTACTTACACCAGCTTTGTTTGATTATTCATATTTGTTCTTTGCAGTTCCGTCTTGTGCTTGTAGTTCTTGTTTTATTTATTTTTTTTTTTTTTTATTTGTTTGACAGTTACTTGAGCTTCCTTCGTGCGAAGGAAGACTTAGGGTGTTGCCCAGTTATGTAGTTTTCTGGTCCAACAGTTCGTTCTTATTGTGTCTAGTGCGACGCTTCACAAAATAAAAATTTTCAATACTTTTATCATTTCGTAGTGAAGTATATATATTTAGGTCACAATTTCGGCATGCTCAATATTTTAATTTTTTCTAGAGCTTAGTGAATTACTACCTCACCACTTAAATTATATCTTATTTATGTACTTTTTTGTTATTATTATTATTATTATTATTATTATTATTATTATTATTATTATTATTATTATTATATTATTATTATTATTATTGTGATAACTTAATCCCCATATGTGAAAAATGGAAGATCAGCATGAAAATGGATTAGAGATTTTTAAATAGCAATAAGCACAACGTACTATGTTGATTATGAAATAGAGTAAAATTTTGCGAATGTTTGACGTGACGTATCAAACCTTCATTGCAAGAGCTCTCAGTGAGAGTGCTTTTGATAGGGTATGTGTTCGTAGGCAGGTATCGTCTTCCCTTCTCTTTCATTTTATGTTCTTTCTTTCTCATTACAGGAAGAGGAAAAATGAAACACCTCTTTTGAAAAAGGTGACCGAGTTTTGCTATTCAACTTGATTTGGGAAATAGTCATTAATTCATTTGCGTTTGTTGTGTATATATAGACAGTTGTTATCTGTATCATTATTGTTGTTACTATCATTTTTTTACTGTATTTATTCTCGGCCTTGGGTTGTAATAAAGTTTGGTATTAATAATGGTGTTAGCATGATTATTAATGCTCTACTGGCAACAATACGGTAATATCATAAGTTGAGATGAGATGAGAGGCTGAGCTTAGACTAGGCTACTAAAGACCGTTTTTGCCGATGTATTAGAAATATTTTTTTTTCTTTCTTTCTTTTAAACAAAATACTGCCCTGCGTTCACGGCCATATGGATTGGAGACCGAGCGCCAGGCCTAGGGCGAATATACTGGGTAGCCACAAAGACTGTTCCTGGTAGTAAAACATTGAAAAAAAAGCTTAATTATTAGTGTAACTTGTGTTACTGGAATAAAGTGTGAAATCATATGTAAATTTACGCTCACTTTTAAAGGAAACTAAATGAAATTTTCCATACATGAACAACGTTTATGCCTGTCGCTGTGACACAGAAACGTTCTTATTGCAAATTTCATTTCGTTTCCTTTAAAGGTGAGTGTAAATTTACATGTTATTTCATACTTTAAGTACTCTCACAATATTGTATTTCATGCACAGAATCAAACATTTTTTCCTACAAAATCCCTTTCAAATAAATGTGTGAGAAACATACTAAAGTTTCTCTCTCTCTCTCTCTCTCTCTCTCTCTCTCTCTCTCTCTCTCTCTCTCTCTCTCTCTTCCAAATTATCCCTGTGAAATAGAGGTGCGTCTTATACGACGGTAAATGATTATTATTAGTTATTATTTCATTAGGTGAAACCTATTTAGATGGAACAAGCACACAAAGGGGCCATTGACTTGAAATTCAAGCTTCCAAAGAATGTTGGTTTTAAAATCCCATCGCAAACCCCCACACTACAACAGTAACTGATCATGCCTGTGATTTTTCATCTCCCAGGGGGAGACGCGAACCCGCGACATCTCAGTGACATGACGCGACACTATCCACTATACCAGCGGACCGGCAGAAATACACTGTGCGTTTGAATTTATAGATTATTATCCTGATAAGATAGGAAGATTGTGCTTTTAGTTCACGATCCCGTATTACAAAAACCAGCAACTTTTCCCGTGTGGTGTAAGCTGTAATGGGCTACCATAAGACCGAAAGGGAAGCAAAGCAGGAGTACTCCATTCAATAAACACTCTTTATATAATTATCAACTATTAGGTTGCAATATATTAATCGAGATGGTAAATTAGATCAAAGGTTAAATCATCATTAGGGTGTTATTCATGACATTGGAGAATCAATACATGTTTTAATTTATGAGATACTAATCTACACTTGCCAAAGAGGTCAGGCCTCACATTATAGTCTTTCCAATTAAGCTTATGACCAGTTTCAGCCGTTGAAGGTTTGCATTAAATTCTGTTAATCAACTCGAAAGCCTTCCATTCAAGTTCCACAATGATCTCGGTAATATATGTAATCATGGCGGGGAAAGTACTAAGAAGTACAAATGAATAAATTTACGATAACGTCTATTGTACTTTATCTTGATAATGCGAAGATAAGAAGTAGAATATAAAGCCTCTTTAAAATTGACGCAGACGAACTCGTTCCATTAAGAAGCACTACCCCCCCCCCCCCCCCTCCCTCGCAAATGGAATCCGTTCGGAGAGGAGTACGAATCGGCTGATTTACTGAATGTGAAAACGAGTTGAACAGGCGAGAATTTGGTTTCATAACTCTCTCTCTCTCTCTCTCTCTCTCTCTCTCTCTCTCTCTGTATTTTATCTAACTTATCTCTCGCCATTAAATTATTCTCTCTTTATTATCTATCAGGTTTCCTCTCTCTCTCTCTCTCTCTCTCTCTCTCTCTCTCATTCTTGTTCTAATCGTTCTGCATTCTATCTAAGTAATCTCCCTCGCCATTTCATTTCTCTCTCTCTCTCTCTCTCTCTCTCTCTCTCTCATTGGAGCGCTACTGCAGCCAGCCCTCTGTGCCCGGAGGTCACAAACATAACACCCGCCAAGCTTCTTCTTCTTTTATGTCAGTTTTATGAGCATATTATCAACTCTTAACCCGATCGTTATAACAATTTCGTCTTTGTTATTGCTTGGAATGTTGCTTTGTTTCCTGGTTCGTAAATTTCAGTATTATTTTCTCTCTTTCTTTTGTTTTTTTTTTCACTTTTTTTATTTTTTATTTTTTTTGTTGAGGATGTGAACTCTTACTTCAGTCAGTTATTATACTTAATTTTTATTTTTTATTTACTGCTCTGTTGTTCATAGTTTCATTGGTTTTTGCTTCGCTTTGCTCTCCTCATTCGCCTTCTTCTCCCTCATTCTCTTTGGCACTGATTTCCTCTATTAAAAGGGTTCGGTTATTTTCAAAATATTAAAAATTTTACTAATGTTTTTTTTAAAGATTTGACGTTAAAAAACATTCTCTCTCTCTCTCTCTCTCTCTCTCTCTCTCTCTCTCTCTCTCTCTCTCTCTCTCTCTCTCTCTCTCTCTCTGCTCTGCTTTGTATACAGTGATTATTTTTTACTTACAAGTTTAGATTTTTATAAACAATTGGGGAAGTAGCATATTTTTTTACAGACCAGACAGCTGTTCGCAATCGTTTATTCTTCTTATTGTATAACGAACTCAATACATAAAATTGCACAGTTTTAATAATTTTTTGCGTATTAACTATCTATTATTATTTTATATTTTAAAAAATGACTAGTGTTTACGTATATCATAAATTATTGTTCCTGCTATCCCAAGTATCTGTTTTCAACTTCGCTTTTCCCTTTATCTCTTATTTTCTATTCATTATCTGCATCCTATTATTTTATTACTAAGTGAGTGCAAATGGGTACGTGCGTACATACATGGACATTTGTCACTTTCACACGTTAATTTCATTTCTCGATATAATGTGGTTCGGATCCCACAATGAGCTTTTAGGGCCCGTTGCTAAGTAACCAACTGGTTCCCAGCCACGTAAAAATATCTAATCCTTCGGGCTAGCCCTAGGAGAGCTGTTGATCAGCTCAGTGGTCTGGTTAAACTAAGATATACTTAACACGTTAGTATTTTTATCACGCATTTTAAGCGATGAATATCATGTTCAGGAATTACTCGCACCCAAGGAAACTTACAATTAATAGGTGCTTCGTCTTGTCAGTTATAATTGCCGTGGGTGTAAGTTATTCCTGAGGTATAGCGAATCGAATATTAGACAGTATTTATACCAAACATAAGTAGGTGTGACAGTAAGTCTCAGGAAGGATGGGAATTAAACTATTCCCTGGTGTCTTCTGGGCTCATTAACTCCCGTCTGGCGACTCGTCCAGTGGTCGTATGTTCTTGGACACCTGCTTGAGAAGCGGCCCAAGGATAACTCGTCGATGTCATCCGATTTCGAGTGTCTTCCAGACGGGTTCATATCGTTGGTTTGATTGATTATAGCAGATTCCAGCATCTTCCTTTTGTACAGAAACCTACTTTTGAAAACAAGCTGTGGTCCACTCCAGTTCATCAGAGAACTCGGGATTTTCCTACATATTAGGGACAAAGGCCATACTATGAACTATAATGGGGCAGAGCTGGTTTTCATAAGTAGCTGTCCTTACAAAAGGAAGATGCTGGAATCTGCTATCATCAGTGAAATTAACAACATGAACCTGTCAGGAGGACACTCGAAATCGGATGACATGACTTAATCGTTGGGCCGCTTCTCAGGCAGGTGTCCCAGAACATACGGCCAATGGATGAGTCGCCAGACGGGAGATAATGAGGCCAGAGGACACCAGGGAATAGTTTAATTCTCATCCTTCCTGGGTCACCAATAGAGCCTTACTGCCACATCTACATATGCTTTGTATACTCTTGTAAGACATCCTATGTCCATATTTTACCAGTGATCAGGAGCACAGAAGGAAGTGCTCAAAATATATGGTTGCAACGATCAAAGTGTTTTATGGGCCTTTCATTATCATATTATACTGCTGTATTACAGTAAAAGTAATTCTATAATATACCTATATATATATATATATATATAATATATATATATATATATTATATATATACACATATAATATATATAATATATATATATATATATGTATATATATTTTACATTAATTACTTTTACTGTAATACAGCAGTATAATATGATGATGAAAGGCCCATAAAACACCTTGATCGTTGCAACCATGTATTTTGAGCACTTCCTTCTGTGCTCTTGATCACTGGTAAAATATGGACACTGTAGGTGTGGCAGTATGTCTCTATTTATATAGTATATATATATATATATATATATATATATATATATATATATATATATATATATATATGTGTGTGTGTGTGTGTGTGTGTGTGTGTTTGTATGTATGTAGTATATATATATATATATATATATATATATATATATATATATATATATACATATATATATACATATATATATATATATATATATATATATATATATATATATATATATATATATATATGGAGATATAAGGCCCATAAACCATTATTTGAACGTTGCAACCACTTATGCTGAGCACTTCCTGACATCCTATGTTAATATGTCAGGATGTCTTATAAGAGTATATATACCAAGCATATGTAAGTGTGGTAGTAAGTCTCTTATCAGTATTCAGGTGACAGATGACCCAGGAAGGATGGGGATTAAACTATTCCCCGGTGCCTTCTGGCCTCATTAACTCACGTCTGGCGACTCGTCCGGTGTCATCCGATTTCGAGTGTCCTCCTGACAGGTTCATATGT
The DNA here is from genome assembly GCF_015104395.2 of Macrobrachium nipponense. NCBI lineage: Eukaryota > Metazoa > Arthropoda > Malacostraca > Decapoda > Palaemonidae > Macrobrachium > Macrobrachium nipponense. Next base: position 31,613,704 of record NC_061104.1, read on the forward strand.
TTGGTTTGATTGATGATAGCAGATTCCAGCATCTTCATTTGGTGCGGACTGCTACTTTCATAGTATGGCCTTTGTTCCTAATATGTCTGGAAAATCTCCGAGTACTATGAGGCATATGGCACTGATCTTTTGTGCTCTTCTTATCTTTGCGAGATTGAGTTCCCAGATTCCCCAACGTAAATCTCATTACAATTGCTACATGGTATCTTGTAAACTGCGGCTTTTTCTGCTCTTTTATTTGCTTATACGGTAATTAATGAGCGAACTCCGGATGGATTTGGGATAATGGAAAATGAGAGGATTATTAGAACTGAGGTGTTCTGTAGTTTTTGGGGATGTTTTTATTGTACGGATGTTTTATTTTATTGTTCAAATCTATTTGTCTGTTGGGAGTGGGACCTTTATGGTTATTGTATTCATTTTATTAATAGCCTTCTCGATGATATATGGTAGGTAGTGCAGTTACATTAGATGCTGGTGTTCGTGTTGAATTCTTTATCTACTTACCCATTTGAACATACTCTAAGCCCCATGAGGAATAGGTTGCACCCGACCATGATCTACGGAGACATCGTGGTAGCCTAATAAATGAATATATGAAACGCAAAAATGGGTTTCTTGTATACTGTGAACGAATATCTGTTCTGTTCTCTTATGATTAATAGGTCTAGGAACGTCAATTTTCCGTCCTTTTCCCATTCTGTTTTAGATTTTATAGTCGGAACTAGCAAAGTTAAGCGAAGTTAATTGACTGCAAAATTAATTGAAATCTCCTCAGGGGACATTTCAATTGTAATGATATTTACGTTGGGGAATCTGGTAGATCAATCTCGCAAAGATTAGCAGAGCGCAAAAGTTAAGTGTGATATGCCTCAGAGAACTCGGGGATTTTCCGTACAAAAGGCAGATACCGGAATCTGCTATCATCAATCAAACCAACAATACGAACCTGTCAGGATGACATTGGAAATCGAATGACATAGTACGAGTTAATCCTTAGGCCTCTTCTCAAGCAGGTGTTCAAGAACATACGACCAGCGGAGAGTCGCCAGACGGGAGTTGTGAGGCTAGAAGAGAAGACACCAGGGAATAGTTTAATTTCCATCCTTCCTGGGTCAACTGTCACCTGAATACCAATAGACACTTACTACCACACTTACATATGCTTTGTTTAAATACTCCTGTAAGACATCCTATGTTCATATTTTACTAGTGATCAGGAGCACAGAAAGAACTACTCAAAGTAAATGGTTGCAACGTTCAAATAGTGTTTTATGGGCCTTTTATGTCCATATTATACTGTTGTATTACAGTAAAAGACATTCATATAAGTATATATATATATATATATATATATATATATATATATATATATACATATATATTATGGATATATATATATATATATATTTTAGATATATATAATATATATATATATATATATATATATATATATATATATATATATATATATATAAATGTATATATATACATCTCCACCTTAGATACTGGGATTCTGGTCTGCAACAGATGATCACGGGGAGTTCACTATGATTACAAAGGAAACTACCATATTTTGGCTAAATCTGAATTGTAAGATTGTCTAAAGCAGATCCATGGAAGAATCAACAATTGGAAAATAATGGCTTGGAGCCATCTTTACTCAAATTAAAGATTACGTAAACCCATAGGGTTCATTTAATTCATTATATTTACATAAAACACAGATCAGAAGAATGAGGAATTTCAAGGCAGGTAATAAATAACACGGTCCTGCTAAAAAAATGGATCATACACAGAATGAATATTCTACGCCGAAAGATGTCTTCACAAAAGGAACATAGCAGAGGGGTAGAATAAGGGTTGGCATAATAAGGCCACTGCACATGGGATAGAACCGAAGAGTTAGGTCCACAACTATGGCAAATCTGCAATGAGATGCAAGATGGTTGCTTACAAGAAACACTGACACAAGCAAAGTGAACTGAGAGTGTGCATATAAGATGCCAAGGGAACTCAATTCTACAAGAACTCAATTCTACAACAAATAAATGCATAGCTATGTTAACGCTCAATGATACAATACAAATTTACAGTGTATTCGTACAAGGGGAATGGAAAATAAATAAGGCAGAGAAATAATAGGATCGCGACATTACAAGAAACCGTATTCTTGTACATTACCTCCGTCAGGATGACGGTGTCCTCGCCAGATAGGGCGTCTGCGATGGTGGGAGGAAAGTGAAGGAATGCCACTTACAAGGAGATACTGGCTTGAAGGACGAGCACGTGGAGGCAGTAAAAGGGGCAGGCAAAACGGGAGGACAGCCAGTGTCCTGGGTTAAGTTCTAGGCGCTTCTGAATTCTGAGCGTTTCTCAGTTCCACTGTATTGGCCTTGCTCAGTTCGAACTGCAGGTCCATGAGATCCGGAGGATTAAGTCTGGTAATACTTATAGGTGGTGTTGAAATCAATGGCCCACTCCATTTTCTACGGGGTCACGCATGTAGGATCACCTTCCTAGGTGACATTGTGGTCAGCCACATGTTTAGCTGTCATGGGCCGGGCCCTTTCTCTTTCATTTTCCTCCTCTGCCAGTTGTCTGCCTCCTGCAAGGATTTGCATCTTCGAGGATTGTCAACAGGCACTTTGAAAGCAGAGGGGTATTGAGGGAGTACCCAGAGAGAGAGAGAGTTGATGATGATAGGGGAAAATTATACTTGCCGTGCTTTTATTTAAAAATAGTAAAATAAGTTTTAATGTTATTAATATCTTACGTTAAAATTATTAATGGCTGGCGAGGATGCTTGAAAAGAAGCTTCCTTCATTGATATATATATATATATATATATATATATATATATATATATATATATATATATATATATATATATATATATATAAATACACACAGAAACACACATACACGCACACACACACACATACATCATATATATATATATATATATATATATATATATATATATATATATATATATATATATTATAAAAGTCCCATTAAAACATTATAGTTTAAAGCTAAGTACTATATTTAGTTGGACTGACTACCACCCTTATCAAATAGTGAATGAGAGAAGTTATATTAGCGAAATATATATTGCGAGATATGACCGTAGGTGATGCCTGGGGTCACCGCTAAGCCCTCGTTGGTTCTGTTAATTGTCTTAATCCACTTCATCGTTGCCTTAAGGAATATATGTTTAAATGGTCAGAGTCACAGGCTCCACTGGAAAGGTTGATCCTATTATCTCATTGTTTTATCAGTGAAGATTTTACCATCTGACATTTGTATTGACAGCTGTTTTTGTATGAAACTCGGGATGAATTCCAATCCATAGTATGGTTCGTGTTATTTATATGATGGAAAATTGCCATACTGTGTTGTCCATATCTAATTGAAACTTATGTTGAGTTAATCTTTCCGAGAGTGATTTTCCTGTGAATCCATAGAATGACATCACAATTCCTACAGGGGATTTCATAGACTCATACGTCTTTAGGAACTGGTTTTGCTGAACGTTAATTAAGGATTCCCCCGAGGTATTTCGGTAAATAAAGATGAAAGTGTTGGGGTGGCCTAAGGTTTGTGTAATCTCTTGTTAATTATCCACGTGAGGGATTATAATGTTTTTTTTTCTGTGGTTTGTGGAAAGGCTCTTTGCTTTATGTATGGCTTTTCTAGTATGTGCTTGGGATATTTTAACAACATAAGTTGATTTCTGATTGTTTCATGTTCTTTGTTGAGAAAATCGGGGGAGCAAATTCTCAGGGCCCTAAGAAATAAGTTACGTACTATTCTGAGTTTAACTGAAATGTCATGATAGCTGTAAAAATGTAGGTAGGAAAGTGAGAATGTCACTTTCCTGAAGATAGTGAATTTGTAGTTGTTATTAGTTATTGTTATTGATTAAGACTTTAAATATCATGCTCAGGGTCAAGGAATTTAATTTTTGTAGAAAGATATCAAATTTGCCCCACTCGCTTTTCCAGGATGTCAAGATGCCCCATAACGAAGCCAAATCATATCTGAAGGTTTGATAAGGTTTATAATTACTATTTCAAAATACTCCATATATAAGTTTGCTAAGACAGGACTGAGTGGACTCACTATACTGCAGCCGAATTCTATGGGGAAGTGATCAGCAAATGGTTCAGGTTTATTGTTGGGGAACGTTGATACATCTTTTATGGGTACTTTTGTACAAAGGGAGTCTACGTCTAGGCTGAGAAGTTTTACGTTTTGTACGGGGATATTTGCCGACCTAAATTTGTTGCGAAAGTCTACTGTATGTTTTATATGACTAAGGGAAAAAGTTCCTAAAAAGAGGATAGTAACTCGGCTAACCATTTGGAAATTCTGTAGTTAAAAGCTCCAGCACACGAAATTATTGGACGGATGGTGATGTTATCTTTGTGAGTTTGCGGGAAGCCATAGAAATAAAGTAATTTGGGATTGAATGCTTTAAATTTTTCCATCATTTCTATATTTTCTTATATATATTATATATTTATTATATACATACATTACAATTTAACATACATACTCACAACATACATACATATATATGACCTGATTTTCGATCATAGGGATCTATCATTACAATGATACGCGTAAGATGCAATTAACACGTTTATTTTCCTTAATAGTTACGCAGGGCCCTGTTGCTAATATTATGCTACTAACTGTTATATGATTATGTAGTCGGAAGCTACTCTGAGGCGACACGCGCCGACCACTGTCTTAAGAGACCTGCCCTAACCCCGGGGCCGTCGACCACTTACTCCCTACTAACTCTTCAACTTTTCAAAGTTCAAACTGAACTGGTTTAGGTCATAGGCCTCAGCTGATTGGTCTCTTATAATCGAAAGGAACCAATAAAGGTATTCGATGTATGGCACTCATTTGAATCACCCATGCCAAGCCGCCAACGATCGTATCGATGACTCAGCGGTATCTGTTCGTTACTCTCTGATCACACGTTCAAAACTTTTAGCAGATTTTCAATTACGTCTCTGATATAAAAAAAATTAATGTCATAGGCGATTTATTGTTGCTCGGTAATCATACGTCTGACAACGTCTGGAAGAAAACCAAGAGCAGTCAGGTGAAAAATGATCATTATCGCACATTTATACAAAATTTTCTTTTGATCACATTTAATTACCAAGTTGGCAATTCCACATGTTTCGTTTGTAGAAAGATATACATTTTTTGGACCTGTTATCGGTTGCTATTGAAAGACGAAAAGAAGACATACAATACTAAATACACAGACACATACACATACATACACTCAGTTGCTTGCAACGTTTAATTTCTGCCTTTGATCAATAAAGCCATGAATCTCATTATCTCATAATCCACCCTCACCACTTACACCCTCATTAAGCACCTCGTTTCACGCATGCGTAACGGTCGGTTATCTCCCTCTCGGCTCCCATCCGTCTTGCAGCGACGACGAGCAACAAATGAGCCATTTTAGGTCATGCCAGGTCACCCGTGCCCTTCTCTTTTCCCTGGTGGTAAATACCCAAGATGCCCCACGCTGATTGTCCGATGCCCCAGAAGAATTATAATGTGCCTTGGGGTATAATGCCCAAGGAAGGGAAATGCTGCTATGAGAGCAGAAATTAAAGTAAGGTAATTAAGAGGAAGAGGAGAAATAAAAGAACAAAAGAAGCGGTGGTAGAAGAGTAAAGAGGAGTACAGAAGAAAATGGAGAGTGAACGATAAATGAACAGACGCAAAAGATAAACTAAAGTGCGCGAATGAAAAGTAGAATGAAAAAGGAACGATGGTAGACGAACGAAAATTCGAGGAAGAGTAGCAATAAAATATATATAAAGATGAGGAAGATGTGGAGGAGGAGGAATAAAAGAAGTGCAGTGTGAAATATAGGAATATACAAAGGTATAGAACCACTTAATAGACAAGAAGAAAAAAGGGTATAGGAGTATACAAAGGTAGTAGAACACTAAAGAGAACAAGAGAAAAAAAGGGTAATAAGAAGGAATGAAAAGGAGCCACAGCACAAAACTGAGAGGGAAAGGAGGAATATCGGGAATTGAGAGAAAGGACGATTACAAAAGGAGGAGTAACAGAAGGTTGCAGAGGAAAGGCGTAAGAAAGACATCCCAAATAAGAGGATCAGAGAAAAATAAGGAGGAGGGGGAGGAGTAGGGTGAAGAAAACCTTGTCATTTAGGAAAATGGGTGACTGAAAAAATAAGATATATAGAATAAATAAATCGATGAAGATAAAGCAAACGACAACTAAGAACAGGGCATGAAGAGGACAATACAAGCACATATTTGTTCGGTTAAACATTATTTAAATAATATCAATAGGTTTTGAAATGTCTTCAATAATATCAATAGGTTTTGAAATGTCAATGTAAACTTTATTAAAGCTGTGATAGTGTCATTACAGAAAAAATAAGAATTATTATTATTATTATTATTATTATTATTATTATTATTATTATTATTATTATTATTATTATTCTTTCCTACCATTATCCCTCCAATAAGGGATCGGTTGCCTGATGTGCCTTCTCCACTGCATGCATCAGGCATGGTTTATTGTTTACCAAAGGGCATTTTACGACTGCATGCCCTTGTTGTCATCAACCACAGTTATTGGGGGTGCAAGGCAGCAGTTTCACTGTTATTGGCCGTTGGCCTACCCTTTTACTAGAAAGTAAGAAATCAAGGCAGCAGTTTCCACAGTTTTTGGCCGTTGGCCTACCTTTTACTGAAAAGTAAGACTTCCAGGCAGCAGTTTCCACAGTTATTGGCAGTGGGCCTAGCCTTTTACTAAAAAGTAAGACTACAGATAGTAGTTTCCACAGTTATTGGCAGTGGGCCTACCCTTTAACTAAAAAGTAAGACTGGAAGATAGTAGTTTCCACAGTTATTGGCAGTTGGGGCCTACCCTGCTTTAACTAAAAAGTAAGACTGGGAAGATAGTTTTAGCCTACAGTTATTGGCAGTGGGGCCTATCCTTTTACTAAAAACGTAATGACTTCAAGGCAATGGCAGCTTTCCACAGTTTTTGGCCAGTGGGCCTAACCCTTTTTACTGGAAAATTAAGACTTGCTAAGGCAGGCAGTTTCCACGAGTTGTTGGCAGTGGAACCTAGCCTTTTTACTGGAAAGTAACCGCCTGCAAGGGCAGTAGTTTCCACAGTTATTGGCAGTGGGCCTAGCCTTTTACTAAAATGTAAGACTGCAAGATAGTAGTTTCCACAGTTATTGGCAGTGGGCCTAGTCTTTTACTAAAAAGTAAGACTTCAAGGCAGCAGTTTCCACAGTTTTTGGTAGTTGGCCTACCCTTTTACTGAAAATTAAGACTGCAAGGCAGCAGATTCTACAGTTTTTGGCAGTGGACCTACCCTTTTACTGAAAAATAAAATAACACTGCGAATGGCAGGTAGTTTCCACAGTTATTGGCAGTGGGCCCTAGTCCTTTTTAACTTAAAAAGTAAGACTGCAAGGGAGCCAGTTTTCCACACTTATTGGCAGTGGGACCCTAGCCTTTTACCTAAAAGTAAGAGCTGCAAGGCAGTATTTTTCCACAGTTTTTGGCATTTTTGGCCTACCCTTTTTACTGAAAAGTAAGACTTCCAGGGCCAGCCCAGTTTTCCACCTTATTTGCAAAAGTGGGTCAAGCCGTTTACTAAAAGTTAACCGACTGCAGGCAGCAGTTTCCTACAGTTATTGGCAGTGGTCCTAGCCTTTTACTAAAAAGGTAAGAACTGCAAGGCAGCAGTTTCTACAAGTTATTGGCCGTGCGCCTACCCTTTAACAGAAGAGTAAGGACTACAAGGCAGAAGTTGTCCACACTTATTGGCAGCGGGCCCTAACGCCTTTCCTTTTTTAACATACTAAAAAGTAAGACTGCAAGGCAGCAGTTTCCACAGTTATTGGCAGTGGGTCTACCCTTTTACTGAAAAGTAAGACTTCAAGGCAGCAGTTTCCAAAGTTATTGGCAGTGGACCTAGCCTTTTACTAAAAAGTAAGACTGCAAGGCAGCAGTTTCCACAGTTATTGGCAGTTGTCCTACCCTTTTACTAAAAAGTAAGACTGCAAGGCAGCAGTTTTACTGAAAATTAAGACTGCAAGGCAGCAGATTCTACAGTTTTTGGCAGTGGACCTACCCTTTTACTGAAAAGTAACACTGCAAGGCAGTAGTTTCCACAGTTATTGGCAGTGGGCCTAGCCTTTTACTAAAAAGTAAGACTGCAAGGTAGCAGTTTCCACAGTTATTGGTAGTTGGCCTAGCCTTTTACTAAAAGTAAGACTTCAAGGCAGCAGTTTCCACAGTTTTTGGCAGTGGGCCTACCCTTTTACTGAAAAGTAAGACTTCCAGGCAGCAGTTTCCACAGTTATTGGCAGTGGACCTAGCCTTTTACTAAAAAGTAAGACTGCAAGGCAGCAGTTTCCACAGTTATTGGCAGTTGGCCTACCCTTTTACTAAAAAGTAAGACTGCAAGGCAGCAGTTTTACTGAAAATTAAGACTGCAAGGCAGCAGATTCTACAGTTTTTGGCAGTGGACCTACCCTTTTACTGAAAAGTAACACTGCAAGGCAGTAGTTTCCACAGTTATTGGCAGTGGGCCTAGCCTTTTATTAAAAAGTAAGACTGCAAGGTAGCAGTTTCCAGTTATTGGTAGTTGGCCTAGCCTTTTACTAAAAGTAAGACTTCAAGGCAGTAGTTTCCACAGTTTTTGGCAGTGGGCCTACCCTTTTACTGAAAAGTAAGACTTCCAGGCAAGCATTTTTTTTTTTTTTCCCAGCCGAGGGACAAAGGTTAGAAAGGTTTGGCAAGGTTGGTGTGTTGGCATGGGTTCTAGCCTTTTTTACTAAAAAGTAAGGAACTTTGCAAGAAGGCGGAGCAGTTTCCACAGGTCTTATTGGCAGTGGGCCTACCGGGGCTTTTTTTACCCTTTACCTGAAAAGTAAGGCATCTTACACACGAGGACACTAGTGTCTGCCACCGGTGTCGGACAGTAGTGTCCTTGCTCATGACTCCGCCTGGCAACTAGTGAGCCACTCACACACCTCAGTCGGAAGAATGGCGGGAAACGAAGAGCTTATACTTGTTGCTTTGCTGGCCAAAAAGAAATCGAAGAGGCGCTCTGTAGAGAGGAAGGTGCATGTACATCCCATGTTGTTATCAAGAACGAACACAGGAGCGCATCATACACTTTTCAATGATTTGTGTGCTGATGAAAAGAAGTTTTTCAACTATTTTCGTATGAGCAAGCCGTCATTTGAAGAACTTCTCAGCTACGTCAGGAGAGGCATCACAGGAACTACCACAAACATGAGAGAATGCATTGCACCAGACGAGAAGCTTGCTGTAACTTTGAGGTAAGCCTTATATAACTAGTTGCTGGTACTTTTTGCGAGGACATACATGATAAAAAAAATACTAGATCTATTAATAAGACAAAAAAAAAAACTTAAAAACTTTATCTATTAGTAATATTTATTTCCTTACAAGTACAGTTCTATTTAGTACAAACAATGAGGTGCTTACTATGCAAGAAATAACTAATTATCCTTCATATGGTTGCTGATGTCAGACATGGCTGGTGATGGTGCTGGTGTAGACATAGGAGTTGTTTGTAGATTAGTGTTGATGCATTGAGGAATGTTATTCAGAGAATTATGATAATCCCCATGAACTGCTGGTTGCTGGGCATAGTGGAAAACTGGTGATGGCTGTGGAGGCTGGTATCTGGGAGGTGCCTGATGCTGAAAGTCCTGTGGCCATTGTTGGTACACCTGTTGAGCCTGGTAAATGGTAGCAATAATATCCTGCTTTAGCTTCAATTTTCTGTCTGCAGGTACCTTGTGCAGTTCTGTTACTAAGGATCGTAAGAACATCCTATCCTCGTCGTTTTCATTTGTTGCCTGTTGATTCTCACGCACTGCTTTTTTCTTGAAGAGTTCAATGAGTTCATCATCAGTACTTTTTGTGTTCCGAGACTGGTTATGAGAACGTTTTCCAGGACGTTTCTCAGTCTCCCAAGTTTGCATTTCCTGACCTAGCTCTTGGGAGTCTTCATGTTCATTATCCTGATTAGTCTCTTCATCCATATTGCTTGCAGTGTGTTTGGAGACAGTTTCAAGAAAACGCAGGGCTTCAAAGTAGACATATTGCTTCCGTCCACAGGCACCTGATCCACTCTTTTCTTGCTTCTTCTTCAACAGCTCTCTGGCATAGCAGGATCGGATTCCCTTCCACTTCTTCTGAACAACAACCACTGACAAAGAGAAATCATAAACATCAGAAATACGATTTGCAAACTGTACAACGTCACTATGTGTGTGTGTGTGTGTGTGTGTGTGTGTGTGTGTGTGTGTGTGTGTGTGTGCTGCAGTCACAATTAACCTATTCCTACTTTTTTTTAAATTTTTGCTACAGGTATCTGGCCACCGGTGACACCATGACTGATCTCCAATACCAGTACAGACTAGGCGTATCTACCATCGCGAACATCATCCGGGAATTCTGCAAGGCTATTTGGGAAAGAGTGAAGACAGTTTGTTTTCCTGATGTGACAGAAAGATTTTGGTTGGAAATTGTAGCTCAGTTTTACCAAAAGACTGATTTCCCTCATTGTCTTGGTGCCTTAGATGGGAAACACATCAGGGTAATCAAACCAGAGAATAGTGGCTCTTTGTATTATAATTACAAGAACTACTTCTCGATTTTGCTTCTTGCTGTATGCGATGCATCACACAAATTCATATTTATTGATGTAGGTGCATATGGGAAGTCTTCTGACACAACTGTGTTCAAGGAGAGTAAATTTTTCAGGAAACTTGAAAATCAAACCCTGAATGTTCCTGCTCCACAAGAATCGTACTCAGGCTTTGGAACACCCATGCCTTTTGTATTTGTGGCTGACGAAGCTTTTGGACTATCCCAACACATTCTGCGCTCATATGCTGGTAAATTTTTGAGTCAAAAGAAACGCATCTTCAATTACAGACTTCCATGAGCCGGCAGACTCATTGAATGCTCATTTGGAATCCTTGCAAACAAATGGCGCATCTTCCATCGACCACTCGATGTAAGCCTATCACTGGCAGAGGACATCATCAAGGCGTGTTGTGTTTTGCATAATTTTGTAAGAGACAGAGATGGCGTTCGAATTGAGGATACTTTAACCGTGGAAGGGCTCTTTGATATGGAACCTGCTGCAGGGCCAACTTCAAGACTTACCAGCCATTTGAGAGACAAATTTGTGGACTACTTTGTCAGTGACCAAGGTGCACTTCCATGGCAGTTACAACGTATCTAGACAATGGTGTGGGTGGTGACCAGGTGTGGTGGTGTGGGTTGGTGGTGGTGGCATGGTGTGGTGGTGTGGGTAGGTGGTGGTGACATGGTGTGGTGGTGTGTGTGTGGTTGGTGACAGGAATGGGGTAACTTTTGTGAGTAATAATGAATAAACTTGTATATGTAAGCACAGTAGATTCTTTACTTGCCTTGTGAACATGTAATGAAACAGAAAATAAAAATAAACATAAAGGACTTACGTATTTCTTTCTTTTCTGAGAGGGGTTTCTCTTCAAAATCAGGAATGAGTTTCACCATTATTGCATTCCAGCAGTTCTGCTTTTCTATCTTATTTGCATATCCCTCACAAGATGGGTTCCATAGTGCTGGTAGTTTTTCTATTTCACAAATGAGGTCCTCCGTGTTCAGCTTCTCCTCCACCTTCTTCGAAATTGTCCTTGATAGGCCGTCTCCTTCCATCATGGGATGATGGTGGGTGTCAAACTGAGCATGAGAAGCTGGCCAGTGGGCAGCGGTGGCAGACAATGGTGGCTATGTGTGAAAGCTTCCATTTAAAACAATGCTTTGCAGTGAGTGGCGGCAACCGTCGGTGTCCACCACGTGTTGCGGGAGCAAGACACCGAAATATCTGTTGCCCGGAAGTTGTCTGCTTGGGACACTGCTGTTGCCTCGTGTGAAAGGCTCCATTTGATAATATGGGAGGCAACTAGTGTCCGACACCGGTGGCGGACACTAGTGTCCTCGTGTGTAAGGGCTCTAAGACTACAAGGTAGCAGTGTCCACACTTATTGGCAGCGGGCCTAGCCTTTTACGTACTAAAACGTAAGACTGCAAGGCAGCAGTTTCCACAGTTATTGGCAGTGGGTCTACCCTTTTACTGAAAAGTAAGACTGCAAGACAGCAGTTTCCACAGTTATTGGCAGTGGACCTAGCCTTTTACTTAAAAGTAAGACTGCCTGGCAGCAGTTTCCACCAAATTACTGATTCCACCAAATTACTGAATATTGGTGGGAGAAAAAATAAAATAAGAAATTGGAGACTTATTGTCCCATGACCATTACTAAAAACCATGATATATCTCGAAAATAAGGAAATTCCTAATTGCACATTTCTTGAAACAGAAGTAGTGGTCCATGGCTATGTTAATTCTTTACCAAACATCAAGAGAAACTTCCCAACATTTTTGCAGTATGAAGAATGAAAAATCTCTAATACTGGACAGTGGTAGTACAAAATAATTACGCCCTCCTAGCCAATGCCCCCCTAAAAAAGGTATTTGTGTTTTGGAATGCAGGAGCAGGAAGAGAATTCCTAAGACAGACAGAGGAAGGGTAAAATCTTTTTCCGAACTTCTGAGCTGTTCCTCGGAAGAAGAGTTTGTGCGGCCATCCAGCAAGTGGAGGCTTTATATTTATAAAGAGATCCGAATCCACTGTGTAGTATTTATAAGCGCGTCGCTGAGCAACGGTCCTGAAGATCAGTTCATCTATACATACTCACCAGGTGATTCTTGTGGCGGTGACTAAGACTGTTTAGGAATTATAATTTCTGTAGAATTTTCGAACACACACACACTGTTAGAGAGAGAGAGAGAGAGAGAAAGTCGACTTAACACTGATTACTTAAACTAATAATCAGGGCAAAATGGACTTTCATGGGAACGAATCCAAGTCAACCCCTGCCAACCCCACACCCCACAACCCACACCTCATCCTGATTAATTGGAGTCCCTTGGTGAAGAGGCCGTTAACCGCTGATTCACGTGAACCAAATAGATATCCAAATGCACGACACCGTTGGTCTTCCTTTGTCCTGTCTCTAGGAGGCGATGACCTCTAGAATCCCCAAATCTTTATCGCTCAGGCTATCTTATGCGTCAGCGGTATCCGGCCTCTATCGATAGTCATCCATCCACGTACTGATTAGACCCTGTGTCGCTTTGCTAATCGGGATGATAGCCGAGTTGTGTATGTATTACTGGGGGGAAGTCATGGGTGGTCACCTATTCATGTACTGGCCAGCTTTGTCACTGCTCGATATTTAGGTACTGAGGGTCACCTAATCAGGATATTTACTGAGAGTCACCTAATCAGGCATTGGTTTAACTCAGGTTTGTTTATTTTAACTGTAACGAGCATGTTGTTTATGTTCATCAATGGTCACAAATCTAAGTACTGCACGACCCAAGTTAGTGTGTTATTTATTGCTGGCATTCTTTGGTGATCTCCCGAATCATTTTCTCTGCTGAAAGTAACCTCCCTCCCTCTACCCACCGTACCAGCGTCGTTACAAGATAAAAACAAAAAGCTCACATAACTCACTTATTCCGGCAATTTTCCTGCTACCGAATTAATTATTGACTGCACCTAGTTCGCATGTAGATTATAATTACCGCTGGTAGTAAGTGGTGTTGAGGCTTCGTGATGAATTCTGCATTTTAATAAAGAAAACTGCCTTTGATTTTACGGTCCAAACGATGGCCAAAGGGCACGAGGAAAGAGTAGCAGATTGCAGGCACACAAGACTACTTAGTACTCGTGAAACAATGGAAGAATAAAAGAAAAACTATGTTTAGTTCGTGCAGTCAGATCTGGTTGTAATTTCATTAAATGTTGTATGTTTTGATGTGGATGGTTCCGATGTAAACTCTTGTTGTACTCTCAGAAGAATACATAAAAGAGTTGTTTCATGCTATGTACTTAGCACTTGTAATTTCATGAATGTTTGCGCATGTGTATGTGGGTTTGTGTAACTTAATGTCAACTATTGCCGGTACATTAGTTGTAATGTTGACTGTTGGTTACTTGACCTTACAACTTGGGGAATTTGTGTTGTCAGAAATATATATTAAAAAATATATATAAAGTATTATCTGTTAGTAAACAGTCCACTTTTGTGATCATATTCCGAATTATAATAAGGAAGATAGCGAATTAGCTTTTAGTATGCATTCATATCTTGTGATAATCTTTTTATTATTCGAATACTGTATAGAAAACTTAATGAATGTCTTTCAGGCTTGTGTGTGGATTTGTCAGTGTTAGTACTTTGCAATATGTATATAAATCTTTTGGCATGCAGTCATGTCGTATAGCAATTTCCTTTGGTGTCTGAATGTAGAGTAAGGATTTTCTGGAACGGGTTTTTGTTTTTGTAAGTATAATTTGGTCATGTATGTATTTACCTATGTATGGAAGATATAACAATTACACTCGGGTGTATATGTGATCCTCCCAACATCTGTTACTTGTTTTAATCCCTGTGAAGATCTGCCCGTTTATATTCAGCCCTTCTTGCCTTTCCCTGCAGTCATCTTCGGAATTTTCCCCTTACTGTCCATTTGTTTGTTTATGGCCTTCTTAAAACTGATATATAATTCCAGAAGTTATTCCCTATGTTGTCTTCCATTTTTTTTATAGCAGTGCATATCTTGTGGGTTTGTATGATTTTTATTTTTTTTTAAATGATGTTATGCTAATGCTTCCAGCTGATTGTGGTATCGTAACGAACAACCGTTTATGTTGGCTTGCTCTCTCACACGATTTGCGGCTGTGACCAAAATATGCAGTATCACTATTGTCACAAACTGCTTGCTAGACCCCGCCCTCTTCTCCTCCCTTTTTTTATAGGTATTTCATTTTTTTCCATTATTCTTAAAGTTGTCATTTTAATTCCCGGAGGGTCTTATATTTTTCATTCTTTTGTTCAGGTCTTTGTACATTATGTTGTTTGGAATAACGATCGTACCGTGCTTGTTTTTTCCATCTTTATCTTGGCGCCTTTCCCCATAGTAGTATTTGCTAATTCACATCCGCTATGTGCCTTCCCCCCCACCAATGAGTCGGGTAGCCCAGTTTTCTTAAAAGAAGCGACTAGATAGATACTCAAGATCCTGTTCCACATAAGGTGGTATGCAAACCCTGTAGGCCCTAATAATCAACCCTGTCTTAATGTCCTTCGTGTGGCTCGAATCCAGGTGTAACAAAAGCGTTTACAGCTGTTGCTTTTCTGCGGATACTGTACCATATTTCAATACCTGTCCTTGTTCGCTTAACGTCCTTGAAAGGGGTTATCCCTTCTTTCTCCTCTTGTAAGGTGAATTGATCTGTTTGTTAATCTTGTGATCATCCAAACAACTAAAACCAGTTTCTCTTACCCCTTACTGTATATGACTAAAATGTCATCTACATACCTGACCCCTTAAAGAAAATAACAGATGTTGGGAGGAGCACGTAATATAGTATATCCCCGGGTGTAACTGTTATATTCTCATGGAGAAGAGTGTCTTCGCAAGCTATTGCTTGATAAATCTGGAATTTAAACCATCCCGTCTCACGAGAGTTGGATATATATGTAGATATATATATATATATATATATATATATATATAATATATATATAATTATATATATATAGATATATATATATATAATATATATATATATATATATATATATATATATATATATCATATATACATATAATTTTTATATATATATAATATTATATATAGAATATATATATATATATATAGGATATATATATATATAGATAGATATATATATATATATATATTCATTCATAATATGGCTGGGTGCGACAAACGCACTGCACGGTTTAACATAGCAGAGGTGGGTTGATATCGATTCTAATTACAAATACCTAAGTTCGACTGTAACTTGTAGGTGGGAGTCGGTATCACCTTTAAACCTTGTTTGATAGACGTGTGGTTTCACGCGCGTTACTATAGTCCCGAGTTGTTGTCTTCCGTGGTTCGAGCCTACGAGCCGACGAACTTATTATCAACTAAAAACCCCAAAAAATTCCCCTTCGGTTAATATACTATATGAAAATAAATTATTTCCGAGGTGGAGCATATTGGATATTAAAGGCCATTTGTAGCTCAGTAATTGTATGTGAATCACGGTAATGTGAAAAAATTCATTCCATGTATATATGTGTTATATATATATAATATTATATATATAATATATTTTATTTTATTATGAATGAATTTTTTCAATTCATATATACCGTATGTATACTATATATATATTATAATAATATATATTTATATATCTATATATATATATATATATATATATATATATATATATATATATATATAGATATATATATATATATATATATATATATATATATATATATAATATATATATGATGAATTTTTTCACATCACCGTGATTCATATACAATCACTGAGCTACAAATGGCCTTTAATATCCAATGTGCTCCACCTCGGAAATAATATATTTTCATATAGTATATTAACCGAAGGGGAATTTATTAGTTGATAATAATTTCGTCGTCTCGTGGGCTCGAACCAAGGAAGACAAGAACTCGGGACTATAGTTACGCGTGTGAAACTACACGTCCATCAAAGGAAGTTTAAGGTGATACCGACTCCCACCTACAAATTACTGTCGAACTCAGGTATTTGTAATTAGAATCTATATCAACCCAACTCTGCAACGTTAACCGTGTAGTGCATTTGTCGCACGCAGCCATATTATGAATGAATTTCATCGCACACACACCTACTTCATAAATATATTATCATTATAACACATTAAGTACATGTGAAAATGTATCACAGAGAGAATGAAACACGTGGAATGTAATTCTGATATGTTTTGCCTTCAGTGTTCTAAAACACCTGGAGGTATTTGCCTTCCGGTTCTCTGCAAGGCCTATGGAATGAGGTTGCTGGCCTAACGTCTCGGTTTCAACTCGCATCCGCTCCCCACCTATAACTGTAGCCCATGGCTTTTTCCTTGGTATTTATTAAAATCTACGGGTGAAAATCAAGAAGTGTGAAAGCTAGAAGTAAACCAAACTAAATTAGAGAGAGAGAGAGAGAGAGAGAGAGAGAGAGAGAGAGAGAGAGAGAGAGAGAGTAAAATAAAACGGCAAAAATCGATCCCTTCACGCACGTCTGCTTCCAGTAACGATCTTGGCTGAGCAAAACAAAGTCTGCGGAAATCCGGCAGCATCCAAAAAGAGAGAAAACGCAGACGGCAAATTGCTGCGCTCCCATTGGGCGCGTACGTGCTACGTTTGAGGTATGCGCGGCGAGAATGCAAGAAATATAACGACAATGGGAATTCTTCACACACCATTAATCGCTGAATATGAAATGTTTCCATTCATAAGAAAGGCGTGGGAGAATATCTCGGGCGTTGTAATGGAAAATTTGAGTTTGCTGAGAATTAAATGGTTCACTGTATTCATATCTCCACGACTAGCGCCGTTCAAGATTCTTCTTCTTATTATTATCACTTAGATTTTGTTAATTATTGCATAAGGAATTGATTGTATGTGGTGGGAAGTTTCACTAATGTCTTCTATTCACTTCACTTGAGAACTTCCAAACTTTGGAGTGGTCCTCCTGGTGGGATTATTGTGGCCTTTCCTTCTCTGCACTGTAAAGCTGTCGAACTTCGTGTCACTGTTACTGAGATCTTGATCCTTTTGGTGTAAAATTATGGAACTGACTTCCTAACACTTGGGCGATCACTGATGTCCTTTTTCGTCTCATTGCAAAACTGTTAAAAAGTCTCCCTAGCAGTGTGACTGAGTTCTTTTATCTTTTCACTATCAACTATTCAGCGACATTTTCGGAAGTATTTTATACCAATCATCATAAGTTTAAAAGTGGATGCCCTAATTAAAGTTGTTCTTGTTTGCATTACTGTTTATGTGCACATTTATATGTTTGTCATTCATTCATTGGTGTCTTCTTACTGCTTTTTTCTGATATTTTTACCCCATGGGCAATCTGTCTGTTCAAAATTTTGCCAGCAACTAGCCAGGCTTTTATGCTCGTTCCATGTGAATGTGCCCCATCTTATAATAATAATAATAATAATAATAATAATAATAATAATAATAATAATAATAATAATAATAATAATAATAATAATAATAATAATAATAATTATTATTATTATTATTATTATTATTATTATTATTATTATTATTATTATTATTATTATTATTATTAAAGGTCAGGTCAGGTCAAATTTAGGCATGCAAATAAAAAGTCACAGTACACGGCCCCCTTTGGAACTCTTCAATCTTACACCTAAACCACAAACGGCATTCATTTCGTATCACCCCTGCGTTTAATGAGAGTATAAGCAATTAAGAACAAGTGACCGCAAATAGTCGGTAAACGATCGCGAAATTGTTCTTTGGTCAGGTATGCAGGCTGAGAGCCATTGGCTCCGCCGGCAGGGGCAAAAATGTTTTGCGTGAATACAGATGTAAGTAGAAGTTATTTATTTACTTTTTTTTTATAATAATATTATCTCATCCTGACCATCGGAATGATAAATCTTTTCTCCTGTATAACAATGTCATTTTGTCCACTGCAATTCCAGGGTTTTTCTCTTGTATACCGATGTAATTCCTTCTTGTGTAATTCGAATCATGTGTCATATATTACTAAATCATTCTGAACAGAGTAATTCGAGGTTTCCCTCTCGCATGGGGATGTAATGTGAGGTTTTCCCCCAGACTATCAGTGTATTTCGATGTCATCTTTTCTATATAAAACAATGTAATTCTGATAAATTTAATTCCAGGCCTTTTCTCTCGTACAGAGATTTAAAGTCTTATTTCAGATATGACAATGTAAAACTGACAACTGTAATTCGAAGTCTTCTATACTGTGTAATGATGTAATTCTAAACAGTGTCATTTTTGCTCTGCTTTAATTACTGTAATTGAACTAGAAAGACCAGTGTCATTCTAGCTCCTCTTGTCCTGAGTTACCATAGAATTGTGACCATTAATCTTCAACGTTGGACTTCATACTCTCAAGTCTGCCTCAAAACCAGTTAAGCTTACGGCAAACCTTCGCAATCCGGTACAGCCTGGAAATGAAAGCCCACAGAGTAATAGTAACCGAGGCTTACGGATGGAATTTCGACTATCAAGACACAAAGGAAGTTTTTGTTTTGTAAACGATACTGTCTGGCTTGAAATGAAAATGAGCCGTGACAGGAACAAGTTTTTTTTTTTTCTACTGTTGAGGATTTTCTTTAAATTTCGTTAATTGGAGAACGTCAGAAAAATTTCTCTCTCTCTCTCTCTCTCTCTCTCTCTCTCTCTCTCTCTCTCTCTCTCTCTCTCTCTCTCTCTCAACAGTAATAAGGAAGTTCCCGTAAACAGAAATAAGTGAAACTACTTTTTAGCACAGAAAAAACAATATTATTTAAAATTATTTGAAAATGCGGTTATCTCTATAGCTCTTTTCAACTTCAAAAAATCCAGTATTATTATTATTATTATTATTATTATTATTATTATTATTATTATTATTATTATTATTATTATTCAGTAGATGAAACCTATTGATATTGAACAAGCTCACAGGAGCCATTGACTTGAAATTCAAGGTTTCGAAGAATGTGGTGTTCATTAGGAAGAAGTAAGAGGAAGTAAAGGGAAATACAGAAAAGAAGAGACCCCACTTATTAAAAATGTAGAAAAGAATTAACAAATAGGTAAATAGATAAAAACGTATTAAACTGCAAGAGGAATAGTATTAAGTAACTGTGTATTGCATTTTCGCTTGAACTAATGAAGTTCCAACTGCACGACATCCTCTTGGAGGCTGTTCCACAGCCCAACGGTGAGAGGAATAAAGGAATGCTGGAATTGAGGAGATCTACAGCGAGGTGCATTTACTGCATAATGGTGCTGCTGTTCAACGAGTCTGGCTGCTCTCGGCAGATAAAGGGGATCAGGAGTCAATTGTGAATGTGAAATCAATTAAAAGACAGCAATTAAAGGATTAATTATGATTTTAAAAAGAATAAATGTAATGATTATATCTTTGGTATCTGTGTGTGTCTGTGCATGTACGTATATAAATTTGCTTGTGTTTTTCCATGGTCTCTTCACTGTTACTTAACAATATTTAATCGGTGGAAGTTAGGCTGGAAAGGTAATTGTATTCTAAACTTGCTCTATAAAAATGCGCATTTTCATAATAAAAACAGTAATAGAATGTGACTGCTTTCATTTTGACTAAGACCGTTTTGAACCAAAGCAGCGAATGACTTATATGGTGAATAGTCGATCTTGGCGATTTACGTACAAACAGGGCGAAGAAGGGCTTTTGGGGTGCAGATGAAAGGCTGCTTGTTAAGTCAAGTTCTGTTAAAAGGGGAAAGGCTTAAGCTGGATGATAATAATAACGTAGTAATGACAACCCCCAATTTTCTGATTTTATAATTTTATCATTTTCACTAAAATTATTTCAGCATTTAAAGTTGGAGCAGAAATACAATTCCCAGATCCTGCCGAATTGCGCTGGCCAGAACCAGCCAGGGCAGCATCGGGGAGGCCATCATGCATGAACGCCTTCCACAATGGCTCCTGGTCCACCGGAAGCATCAGATATACAGATCGGCTTACATGGCAGGATTGGATATGTGATCGCTTTTATACTACAGCTTAAATTTGAATTTCCGAACGATGCATATGCTTATGCGAGATACGTCCCGACCTTAAAAGAGAACTGGAACATGTAAAGGGGTAATGGGTACGGTTAAGGGAAGGGCCGGGGGAGGGGGGAATTCTAATGGGTGCCATAATGGTCCGGGGAATGGGAGCAATATCTTATCTCGCGGGCGTTCACATATGCATGAATCTGAAACTTCGCCACCCATCCTCCCTCCCTCCCTCTCCGAACCCCTCCCCGGTTCCTCCTCCTCCTCCTCCTCCTCGGGCCTTGTGCCATAACCCCCCGCTGATTCTAATCGCAAATCATAGTTTAAGAATGACGCTCGCTGCATCCAAAACGGCGCCTGCATCTCATAGGAGATTAGACGGGCAGAACCTTGCATCTCACTCTTTCACGAAAAAAAAGAGAGAGAAAAAGAGAAGTTGAATTTATTTATCGGAGATAACGTCAGGAGGCTGTTTACAGCGCTCGGCAGATATTGGCGTTCATGATCTCCCTTCGAATTTGCTCGTGTCCTTTCGCCTCAGCCTTCGGAATTCATATTAAGGAGAGATCGATCAGAGATAGGACAAGCTGGATCGACCGCCTTATCTCTGACATCCAGTCGGCCTTTTCCGAACTGCTTGAGGATATGGCCCGGATTTTCAATCAAGGTACAAGAGAGAGGAAAGATGTAGTGACAGAAGGTCGGGGCTCCTCTTTCTCCAGGAATATCTGGAACTTCTTATCAATGGTGGGAAAAGGAAAGATGTGTTTTAGGGAGGCTCAATTTCTGCGATTTACATCTTGAAAACAATATGGAATTTATTATTTATTTTTGAACAACGAGCGTCTGTTATTTTTAGAAGATAATGATGTTTACCTCCCCATTCGATAACTATTTTATCCGGGATTATGACCGGCATGAGAGCATCGACTCAGGTAGTTTGCCTCATTTTACTGAGAAAGTATGGATGATTAAACAATTTTGATGACTGTACTTATCATTACAAACCAGTACAAACCATTAACATGGTTTGTACTGGGAAAGTACAGTTTAAAGGTTGAAGACCGCTTGAGCAAACCCAGGAGACGGTTTCCGGTAGGATTTGGGGTCTTCATCATGACTGGACTGCCATGATTCTAAATAGTGAAGTGGAGAGATCGATCTGATACAGGTATCAATGGGCAACAGTATTGCTCACGAGAGTCAGTGGAGTAGAGGAATGATGCTATTAGACTTAGCTGACTTGTAACGGTTAAAAGAAGAAAAAAGAAAAAAAGAAAAAACAAGGTTTCTACAAATTCTATATCAGCTCTTATTCCGGTGAGGTCAAGTAGAGTAATATTCTCGGCCTCGGTACGCCTGTCAGGTAACTTCTTTACACATTCATCCCCCTATGCAGCCAAGAGCATCGAAGCGTGAAGTTCTGACCCGAGGGACTTCGAAGTACTGTACCGCCACGGAGCTGAATTATACTGGAGCCAGTGTTGAGAGCGTGGTCCCGGGCTAGACGACAGCTAGATTAAACCAAGATCTAGATAAACAGGTTTAATGGCCTGTCCACACTAGGAAACATTGTTTGCATTTGTAAACTGTTTGCAGACAGTTTAAAAACAGTTTGCAAACTGTTTTGGAACAAAGTTTGGAAACACTTTTTACCCTATTATTATAAGAGTAATGTCTTTCGAAGATATAATGACGTAACTTATGACGTCATTAACATGCTGCTTCTCAATGGATAATTGGCTATTCGTGAAAAAGTCTCCATTTCTGGCAACAATTAAATACGCCCAATACTCCTTGTTTACACTTTTTAGTAGTGGTAGTAGTAGTAGTAGTGGTAGTGGTATATAGCTTTTATGCCATGAGGTCGAGGGCTAGAATCCTTGAAGAAAAGGGTTTCCACAAGTAATCCGAGAAATTACTAGGCATTCGTCGTAACTCCTTTGATATTTTTCCTAATATGACTGTGACGATCATTGTAATAAATAGACAGTTACATAGGATTATATTGGATTACAGAATTTGACTTCAAGCCAAGCACTGGGATCTATAAAAGTCATTCAGTGATATATTTTAACCCATGATATTTTTCTTTTGGCAAAGCAAGTTTTATTGTTGTTCCGCAAGTTATATTTTACTAAGAAATCAACAGCTATTGCTTTATATAGCATATATAATTATTTTTCTGCACCTTATGGAAGTCAACAAATGAAAAACACTTGGTAGCCTTGGCTGTCCTGGTTTACTCCTTACCCAAAAAAGGACCCTATTATTTATTTACCTGTTCAAGCTTACGTAGGGTTTGCCACGGGCCTCCTCACTTCTAAACAATTGTGCAAGCCAAATCTCAAAAGCTGTCCTGCAACCATGAGGACAGTGACTTATCATAGCCGCTATTCTTGAAGCCTTGACAAGGTACGAATATTCATTCAGAATTTCAGAGACAGCTGTCTGTTGTCATCACCTTGTGGAAGGAATCGGGACGTCATATGTTTACGTCACATATAACTTTGAACCCATACATTAGAGTGTTCCGCCACTAGCTTCGGCTGCTTTATTTTACTCTTGTGATTATACTTTTTTCTAATATAAGTAATAAAGAATTCTGCCGAAAATTAGGTAAGGATGTAAAGTATACTATGGCTAAGTAATAGATTTGTCAAATGCACAGAAAAAAAGTTATTCCGGAAAAACTCCGGGACAAAGACTCTAAATCTCATAGTAGTTGTTTCTGTGTGCGTATGTATATATACATATGTATAATGTATGTATATATATATATATACACATGTACAATGTATATACACACACACACACACACACACATATATATATTGTATATATATAGTATATATATATATATATATATATATATATATATACATTATTAAATAAGCGAGTACCACAGGAAAAATAATAGTCAGAAATGCAAGCACTTACTGACTAACATTTCCCTGTGGTAATTCCGTATTTTTTATGAAGTCACGTAGACATCTTATGTGATTTTTTAAGCATATTTACATATGTATGTATGATGTATATATATGTATGGAGACATGCATATATATATATATATATATATATATATATATATATATATATATATATATATATATATATATATAATTTTTTTTTTCCTGCCAGAAACAAGTCAGCATGACACTCCTTTTTCTAAAAAAAACCTTACCCATACCTTTTTCTTTTTTTTATCCCTCCTCGAGTGCATTAAAATAGACAAGTAGAATACAGAGGCTACTGCACCGACAAGCATCCTGACGAAAACAGAGGCCTGGACAGGAAACATTGTTTGTAAACAGTTTGGAGTTTGCATATTTTTGTTTACAAACAATGTTTCCTAGTGTGGACAGGCCTTAATACTCGTGAGCAGCGGAAGAATGTGACGTCACTGACGCCCGTCTTGCCTGGTGTGGTGTTATGCTTGCCTTTCCTAAGTGAACAGAGTCAGTCGACTTAGGTTGAAATTGCTTGTGGAAGAAAAAAGGTTCGAACAATTTCTCAATTAACCGTTGTAATAACTGAAAGGATAGCACCAAAGGGCAGGGTATAAGTTTCTTTAAATTTCCTAAATAGAGTGAATTTTAAAATTTCTTTTAAAAATCCTTTCGCTGATCGGAGTGTACTTCTAGTTGCTGATGAGGCTCACATGATTAAGCTAAGCTAATAAGAAATTTTAAAGGGCATGGATAAGGAGATTTTATGCCATCTCCTTCTATACAGGAAATGGATAAAACAGCAAAGGAATATACTGTAACGCCAAAACTGACTCAAAATCACTGTGCCAGGAGAACTCGAAGACAACGTGTAAAGTATGCGGCCTAGTTAATGGCCAAAAACATGTGTAATGCTGTAAAGATTCTGAGAAAAGGGTTATTTTTTTTTTTATTCCAAAACTGGTTGGTGGCAGCGGATTTCACAGATGCAGCATATAACTGATTTGATTTGATGAATTCCAGTGAAATGGATGGAGATGTAAGCTCAAGATATGCCTATCGTGTGGATATAGACTACTAGAAAGAAATTTTGTGTAGAATAGTACTACACATGATGAGAAATATGGGATTGAAAGTTTATGCAAGTCGTTATTTAAGCTTTCAGAAAAGTATTGTTTTTTCTAGCAAATCTTTGATTGGACTATCTGATATGTTGAGCTTTCTATAGTCTAGATTATATAATGACCCGGAGGATCAATCAAGACTGCTTTTTTTTTTTTTTTTTTTTTTTTTTATCAGTTAGGCAGATGTATCCTTTATATTAATTAAGGAAACAAAACTCTTTAGTTATAAGACCAAGCATTCTAGAAATATGACGATTCTGTTTGCATATCTGCTGAAACGCTAATTATCGATAAAGTGCCTCCGAATGATGATGAGAATGAACGAGAACTTTCCATAACCAGCTTTTTGTTCGAAAGTATTGACGTTAAAACTGAAAATAAAGATGCAGGGGTCAGTCTGGAATTTTCTGGTAAAGACAAGTTATCAAAAAACCCCCATGATACTATTGAGGAAAAGTCTTTATGCTATATAGGACGGTACATTGTGCAAAAAAGTATCTGCAAATATCCTGAAAGAGGGAGGAAAGCCTGCAAAATTGACACTGGGTAAAAAGGGCTAGACTTTATGAATAGGGAAAATTTGCATGTTCCATAAAAAAAATTCATGGAACCATTAAAATTAATGAGGCAAGTCTTTATGGCAGTCTATGGTGACACGCTGAGGGAAGGAAAGGATTGCAAAGATAAGTATTTTCTTCAATATGCAGTATTTGAAAAGGACTATGAAAATTAACAAATACAATGTATAATGATTCTAATCGAAAAACAGATGAAACAAAAAATCATGGGAACGAAAGAAATGGAGAGAATACCACTTAGTTAGGCATATGACAGTCAGTATAACTATAGGCTTATTAGCATATTTCACTGACATTTCTTACTGGATATTCCTTAAAGTAAAATCATATATATTGGCAACTCTGCAAATGGAATGTATGACAGCCACTAAAGCTATTTTTTAGCTTAAAAAGCTTTATATTCCATTAAACTTTTGGGAAAACTCCATACGTCTCATAAGTAAGATCAAGGGACTAGTTGCGGGGCGGACGTCGGTGACGTCACAGCCTCTCGGTAGTGTTAGACCTGTTTATCTAGATCTTGTTTATCCAGATCTTGTTTATCCAGATCTTGGGCTAAACGTGAGGTTCATTTCCCTGCAGACTACTGTTGTTACAAGCCAAAACATATGTAGAAACGACTTTGATTTTTACTATATATTCACATGTCATGCATACATGCCCATATTCAGTACAGGCAAGTTTTCATATGCTGACAAGAAAAAATCGCCATTTATAAATTGTCAATCATTCAACATACAGTTCAGAAATTTTCATCAGGTTGTACAACTGATGTAATTGTTATTATTGCTAATGGCGTATTATTATTGTTGATGGAAATACAAAACATGTATTTCCATCAGTATACATCAGCTAAACTAAGCAACCAAGTAAAAAGTAAACATATCCATAAACAACAAATTGGTGGAATCCCATAATTGATTTTGAGCTGTTTGTATTCTGTATCATGACTGGAGCTATTGGAACGAGGGCTGAATTGAGACCCATCCTTTAGGAACAGCGTGTGGCTAAAGACCGCGATCTCTTGACTCTTACGAGAGATATGGCTTATGCCTGCCCACCCTGGGCTGACTGGCCATCTCGTGACATGCCTTCACTTATGAAAGCGTGTGCAGGGGATTGCCAATTCTAGCCAGGATCTGATGAACACTGCTTTCTCTTTCATATCTTCAATTCTTCAAAATGTGATCGGGTTCAGCAGTAAAATGAATTTTACTTCTTTTCCACGCGTAGAGTGACAATTACTTTCCGTTCCCTTTCATATATGTGTGTGTGTATATATATATATATATATATATATATATATATATATATATATATATATATATATCTATATACATATACATATACATATATATATATATATATATATATATATATATATATATATATATATATATATATATATAAAGTGCGAACGGCTTTTCTTCCATTTTTGTGCTTTCTGAAAGCATTACTTTCGATCTCATTTGTAATTCTTGTTCTCAGTTTATCCGAATCTAATAATAATAATTGCATAGTTTTAATGTTCACTTTCTGTTTATTTTATGACATACAGATTCGACAGCAGAAATGTCTTTATATTGTATCTTCACACGCTTCTTTCTGGATTAAAGTTTTCCGATGTAAGTCTGTAAATGATTCTCCTTTACATTTTATTTTTTTAAATATATATAGTCGTGAATATTACTTTTTTCTTCGGTATTCGTATGCTTTCTCTTGGTAATCTGCGTTCAATCTGATAATAATTTTGATTTTATTCTTTCTTTCTCGATCTTTACTCGCTGTTTATTTGGGTTGTGATCTGAGTATCAAAATGCTCTTTCATTTTCAGTTTCTTACCTTTTTATTGCCATTGTCAGAATAAGAAAGTACATTTTCCTTTGGTTATCTTTATCCAATCCCCCCATAGATAACGGTAGCCATCTTTGGATTTACTTTCTAGACCAAAGATTACACTGTCTCTTTCATTTGCTCATTTTATTCTTACAGTAAAAGAAAATCATTAACATTAAACAACTGAAAAGAACAAAATATTGGAAATAGAGAGGAGACTAATGAATGACCAGACTAAATGATACCTTGAGAAATGAAAACCATCACACAGACTTCTCTCACCACAACAGCTTTTGTCCATCTTAATTCTTATCAGAAATTCAATTCAGTTGAAAAATCGACTCTGAAGAATAAATAAAAATGTAAAGAATTCGTTTATTATAGAATGATTGGTAAATATAGATGCTTTAACAGTACAGTACATGTGTTGGAAAACTATAGCTTAAGTTGAGAAAGCACTCAAAATAAATTTAAAACAAAGCTAAAAATTAAAATTGAATAAGAATTGCGGACTGTAAAATGCTTTCCTGTATCTCAACCCTAGATACTACTACCATAATCAATTCTACGGAAGAGTTCAGAACTTCAGTACTGCTATGTTTGTGCCTTTGACACAGATATGGCTGACGTCAGTTTGGAATCAACACGACGTGGGCGATAAGAAACTGGTATCTCAGTCCTGCAGGCGCCCCACAGGGGGGACCGCCCAGTATACTTTACCCTGGGTACTTTGGCTGGACTAAATGTTAATGAAATAAGTAAAATAACAATAGTAGCACCCGCTGTTTCCAGAAGGCAGCTAGAAAGGTAGTCAGTAATTCACGCTCTCGAGCTACGGAGCTGGAATGTCTCACACCAGCGTCCTCCTTCCAGCGTGAATCCATGAATGGTGAGAATTGATTACCCTTCTCCTTCCATTGTATCGGAACACCTTTGGCATTGGTATCCAAGGTGGATGTGCGATTAGGATGATCTGAGCGGTTTCCAATAGGGCGTGATCCGAAGACAAGGGCGCCCCCGGTGGGGAGAGACTCCAGAGACTGGCAGATACGTGTCAGTCGTTTGTTCTTGTCGGACCCAAGGTATATAGAATTATTCTATATACCTTGGTCGGACCGTTTCGAACTGATGAATCGCGAATGATTACTTACCTGCTCTGTTGGTTTTCCTGCCTTATTGTGACCAGTTTCTGATGGCACCAGACCACTAATGTTTTTTTTCATGTTTCAGGAATACTTGGGTTTCTTTTTACTTATTTATTTATTTATTTATTTATTTATTTATTTATTTATTTATTTGTTTATTTATTTATTCGAAAAGGCAGAGTCGTGAACCCGAATTTTATTTGGCCTGGTAACGTCGTGAGGGTAAGAAAACTTTTTCGTGTTTTATTGAAAATGAAAAGATCTTTCTGTCTGTCACGCTGCTACTTTGACTTTTAGAAAATAACATGTATTTTTATCGTTGGATTCGTTATTATTACACCCATACCATCAAAAAGGACAATAAGATGAGGGTAAGTCGAGAGACGGGAAGTTCCAAACACGTGGCCGTCGCGTACTTTGCTAACCAGGCTCATTATTAAGACAATTTCATTCTATTTATACTTACATAGGAGTCAGTTGTTCCAAAAAAAGATAAATATATAGATGTAGGCCAATGGCGTGTTGTTACGTGAAAGCCCTTTTTACTGATATACTTATTCATATGATGAAGTCAGACAAGGTTACTGGGACGCTTTTTCTAAACTCCGAAGGGCGGCCCGAAGATTGATTCTTAATTTTTTTATGGAAAATTGAAGATCAAGTTAAAGAAGTAGAACAGCTAAGTCAAAACCTATGGAAGCAAAACGGTTTCCAGAAAACCTTCAGTACCCCCTGCAAAGAACCTAGCATGGCACACTGTAGGCATTACAGCCCCTCACCAATGGGTACAACCATAAACCCCTTCCCCATGGGGTCCATCACCCCCCAACCATGAGGAAAACCACTTAATAATCCATAAACGCTGTAATAAAATACTGAATGATATCGAAGTAATTCATCGCAGTGTAATTACGCAGAGTCGCTGGAAATGAAGAATTACATTTATTCGGATCGACGGCCCCGGGCGACTCCGAGCTCTCTTATCTCGGGAGAATAATATGACTGGCGAGAAAAAGCGAAAATATGATAAGTTGTTGAAATTCTCATTACAGGCGGTTAATTTCACATTTCCCCGGTGTTCGAGAGTGTTCCCTCCAGGGTTTTTTCGCGCGGTTTCTTGCGGCCTTCGAGAGCGATTACGACGGACCCGTCCTTTGAGACTCATTACAACGGACATCGCATCACCGAGCCCGGCGAATGGAAATTAATAGACTGCGCTATAAAACAAAAGGAGGCATTTTGGGTCAATTACGCCTTCAGAATGACTCTCGGGGAGTGGGAGGGAGCCACAAGAGGACCCCAAAGATCTGGGGCTACAAAGATCCCTAGAAAAACTGGCATTGGCCCTCGCACGCCCTCATCTTATCTGGATCTCATCTCCCAGCCGAACGACGAAGACGCAATAAAACGTAAAAGATAAAAAGAGAAAGAAAAAAAAAATGGTGGGTGGGGGAATGTTGGGGGAAGGGAACCATAAACTTCTTAAGTTGGTCTCTTGTAAACTAGTGAAATACAGTCCCTGCCCGCTGACTGCATTCTACCGCCATTGTTAATAGTGATGTTAGCGGTTGGCGCGGTGTGGGAGGGTCGGTTTTTGGCCATTTTCGTACCAATGCAGCTCATACTTTATTTATTGCCTTGGCCTCGAGGGAAGCTCTTGCGCGAAAAAGCATCGAGCTTGAAATAATGGCTCCAGAACACCACATCCAATAAAAGCCAACAGAAGAGATAGAAGGATGGAGAAAAAGCTTGGACAAGAAAATTGCAAATGAAGAGGAGAGAAAGGGGGCGATAGAAGACGGAGGGCGACATGCACAAGAAAATGAGAAAAGCAGAGGAGGCAAGACGGACAAGAGGAGAATTACCAAACGACGAGGAATGCAACAAGATCAAAGAAGTTGTAAAAAAGACAACGAGAAGAAGAAGAGGAAAATTAGTGCCAATAGAATACGGAATAGTGTTAAAAGGACGTAGAAGAACAATGAAGACCGAAGGTAATGAGGAAGGAGGACAAGTATAAAGAAGAGGGAAAATTCCGCCAGAAATTGGAAGTTATTATTATTATATTATTAACGGTCATACATAATAGAGAAATGAAGCATCCAATTGTGCAATTGTAATATAGCACAATTTTCTACTCAGTCCTTTGTGATTTATAAAGCGCAAAACTCGGGGTGTTGTTCTTATAAAAGAAAGAGGCGGTCGAGCCGCTTAGTCCCCGACCTTACGGACGTTAGGTATCAAGATGCCAAGGTATTTGCCTCATGTTGCTTACATTATCATCATTATTTCATTACATGAAGCCAATTCACATGGAACAAGTACACAGTGGCCATTGACGTGGAATTCAATCTTCCAAAGAATATGGTTTCAACCTCTCACCGCAGACCCCACATCACAGCAGTAACTGATCATGATACACAGCCACTGATTTTTCCAGGCTGGATACACGAATCTGCGACATCTGAGTGGCATTCCACGACATTAACCACTATACCAGCGGATCACCTTACTGTTGATACACCAAGCAATAATAAATAGTGGTATTATTATTATTAATATTATTATAAATTTTGTGTATCACAGTCATCCTATAGTGTGGGGTTAAGTCTTGATACTTAGCTATTTTTTCTCTTTCTTTCTCATGTACTCTGGTGTTCCATGGTATTGCGACATCGATGAGTGATACTTTCTTCTTGATTTTGTCAATTAGTGTCATGTCTGGTCTATTGGCACATATCACCCTATCTGTTCTGATACCATAGTCCCAGAGGATCTTTGCCTGATAGTTTTCTATCACTCCCTCAGGTTGATGTTCATACCACTTTTACTGCAAGCAAACTGGTGTTTCTTGAACAGGCTCTAGTGGAGGGTTTTTGCTACTGAATCATGCCTCTTTTTGTCCTGGTTCTGTGCAAGTGCCGGACATTTGCTGTGTGGTTTATGGTCTCTTTTTTTCATATTGCACTTTCTGCATATGGGTGAGATGTTATTTCCCTCTATTGTTCTTTGGACATATTTGGTCCTTAGGGTCTGATCTTGTGCCGCTGTTATCATTCCCCCTGTTTCCTTCTTGTGTTCTCCTATTTGTAGCCATTGCCATTTTTCATCGCTGGCCAGTTCTTTAGTCTGCCTCATGTACTGTCGTGCACTGGTTTGTTGTACCATTCCTCTGTTCTGTTTGTCATTCTCAAGTCTGTATATTTCTGGGTCTTTGTCTACTTTTATCAGTCCTTCTTCCCATGCGCTCCTTAGCCACTTGTCTTCACTGCTTTTCAGATATTTTCCAAGTGCTCTGCTCTCGATGTCGACGCAGTCCTCTATGCTTAGTAGCCCGCTCCCTCCTTTTCGTGGTATGTATAGTCTGTATGTATTTGCTTTTGGATATAGTGATTTGTGTATTGTCATGTGTTTCCTAGTTTTCTGGTCTATGCTGCGCTGCGGAGTTCAGCCTTCGTCCACTCCACCACTCTTGCGCTGTATCTGATTACTGGTACTGCCCGTGTGTTTATGGCTTTCATCATGTTTCCAGCGTTGAGTTTTGACTTCAGTATCTCCTTAAGTCTCTGCATATAATCTTTATTATAATTATTATTGAAATTCTGTTTATTAGTGTTTTAATTACACATGGAATGTGCTCACCTAACAGTGTTAATTATTTTCAGCCATTTATATTTCGTTCTGTCATCTGAAGAATTCGTTTAGTGTTGTGATAGATTCTAAATGAAGATAATTATTCGAACTTATAGTCAGAAGGTCTGTGACAGAATTCCCATTCGTAAAATTAATGTGAGGAATTATTTTCAAATTATTGTCTTCTGGCTGCTACTGATTTCTTAGCGTGGATATCTTAGATTCCAGAAATCTCTCTCTCTCTCTCTTCTAATCTCCGACCTTCCTCTCTCATTCCTCTCTCTCTCTCTCTCTTCCTCTCTCTCTCTCTCTCTCCTCTCTCTCTCTCTCTCTCTCTCTCTCTCTCTCTCTCTCTCGGAAGAATGTTTGTTATGTAACTAATTAGTTTTAGGTTTGTATTATTGATCCACGAAATTATTCCAGCTGTTTTTATAACATTTTGGTATGTCGTAGCTACATGCTCGCTGTTATAAATGAATTATGCGGTATAATCATCACTACAAAGATATTTATTAAACCACATAATCGGCAATGAGTAATTTGAAAGTACTCCTCAGAATATCTGTTGTATGGTTTGGTAAAATTAATAAACTTACGAAGCAATATCAGCAATAAACAAAGTAATAAAATCATGGTCTTGAATCAGTATTAAGACTTCTCATTAACATAAACTACTAAAAACCACCATTCGCTGACAAATGTATCATAAACAATTGTATATGATTTGTGAACATTAAGCTGACCTGTGTCATCAAGGTCCCTTGCCTGAGGGCGGCTCGTAAGTGAGATAATATGGAAAAGGGAGTAGGAGGCCTGATGTAGCTCTCTGGACACCGAATAGAGAGAGAGAGAGAGAGAGAAATGAAATGAAATGTATATTTACTCTTTCGATTATATCCTATAACTGTAACTATCTTCCACGCAGTTTTTCTACTTGAAGGGACTATTCGTTATTGTTGGTTAAATATGAATATCTACCTGTTTTTCCTCTGCATTTCTGAGTCATCTGTTATGACAAATTTTTTTTTTTACTACTCATATTCCATATGATTTTTATGAGTATCTGGATAATAATAATAATAACTATTATTATTATTATTACAGGATAGAGAAAATAGAGCAAAGTACCCAAGATCTGAAAGAGTTTAATAGTAATAATTCCACTGGACCTCAGATGGAAGCTGGAGAGGACTGGATGCTCAATTCCCAGACCTCGAACCGGGGCTCACTCCAGAAAGGATACTACTGGCCGTAGCAGGGGCAATTAGGAGTACTGAAATCCTAAAAAAAATTTTTTTTTTTTTGTGGGGGGGGGGGTCAGATCCCCAGAAGTCTGGTGGCACCCCCAATCCAGACTCGGAAATACCAACCAAGGAAGGTTGAGAGAAGAAATAATATAACTGAATGACTTCATTTCACTTCAGTGTTGTACCATATGCTAATTTGGGTGTTACTGAATAACTGCTGAGAAATTCAGTATGCAGCAATTCTAACTGTATAAAGTTCAAGTTAAATTTAATGTAAAGTTAGTCCAAATTGCTACCGGTTGTTGGCTCCATTTTCCATCAATCACTTATCTAGTCTCATCGTGACCCATTTTAATTAACATTATACTTCTATCTTTTGCTGCAGCAAAGAATTTCGGAAGGAGGTTGCTTTTCTCCGTTGATCGTTGTTTTCATAAATAAAAATTGCCCCTTTTTAGTTTTTTAAAAGAAAACTATTGCGGTGACTTCAATTTGATGTTCATCATCCACCTTCCATTCATCAAACATACCAAATTGCAACCCTCTAGCCTCAGTAGTTTTTATTATTTTCAGGGTTAAAGTCAGTCATGACCGTGCATCTGGCACCGCTTTAGGTACCAATATATATATATATATATATATATATATATATATATATATATATATATATATATATATATATATATATATATATATAACAGGGGGCGATTTCCGTCGGCAACGAGGGCCAGAAGGTAGTACATGTAGGAGACAACGCGTTTCGTAACTAATGCTTGTTACATCATCAGGGCTGAAATAAATTGGACAAACTGGCTAAAATACATGTCACATAATTTAAACATTAAAACCACAATTCTTAATTGAAAAGTTCCTAAACTAGTTAAAATTGTAAAACAAAGAAGAAAAAAATAATAGTAATAAAAAGGAAGCAAACAACAGTATTATAAAAGCACCTGCTCTATGAGAAGATGACAAGGAGGGGAGGCAGAACCACGAAGGAAACATGCTCACGCCAAATACAGGGGTACAGAAGAGTGGTGTGTGAGTTCAATCCTGGCGCCAACTGCTTAATGAATAATGACTGAAGAATGGGCAGTTCGTGTAAGTGTCTTGTTTGGCCCAAGATAGAAAAGTCAGTGTATTTGATATCAACTTGGCAAATTTTTGAATGATTTCTAACGTTAGAGAATTCAGGGTTGGACTATTTACAGCCAGTACGATGGCTAATACCTCTATGTGAGTCAGCTCTGACCATCAGCAATCTTTTAGTCGATCCCACGTAAATCCCCGAATCACATTTGGGGCAAGAATATCTATAGACGACCATTGATTGCAAAGATGGACAGAGCTTATCTTTGATTTAAAAAAAAGAACCAATTGTAAGTGGATTTTTTGGAATTAGAATTATTTGCAGTATGCTAAAATGTTTCCAGTAATTGACTTTATATCCTTTCTAAATTTATCCTCTAATAGTTGGAAATCAAGCAGTTTCTTATTTAAAAAGGCTTTACAGTGTTTAAAAAAGATACAAGATGGATAAAAGTTATCAGTAAAGTACCTACATAAAAACTTATTTCATTGTGAAAATGAACCCAGGTAGGTTAAAGAGTAAACTCTGTGAAGCAGAATAAAAATCGAATTTACTTTAAAACTAAAATAACAAGAACTATAAAGCCTTTTTAAATAAGAAACGGCCCATTCTTCAGTCATTATTCATTAAGCAGTTGGCACCAGGATTGAACTCACAGACCACTTCTGTACCCCTGTATGTGGCGTGAGCATGCTTCCTTCGTGGCTCTGCCTTCCCTCCTTGTCATCTTCTCCTAGTTGTC
>NC_061104.1:31651367-31728867 GCF_015104395.2 Macrobrachium nipponense
ATCACACGTCCGTCCCACAGACACTCGGGGGTCATGTCATTTACACCGGTGGCTCAGCCTCCATATACCCTTGCGGTAAGACCATTGACACCGCTGACTTTGGATTGTCACTCGAAGGTAACGCAAGTTATTCAAGTAGCACAGCCAGTAGACGACATTGAGAGTCAAGGAACAATTTCCACCGGCGAATCTCGGAAATCCCCCCCAATTTTTTTTTTTTTTTTTCCCCAAATGAATAGTCTTTCTCCACACCTAATTCATCTCTATTAACCATACGGCATCCAGGATCAGCCATCAAAAAGCTCAGCCCCATCCCTCTCCCAGTCACTAGCCACAGAGATAGGGATCTTTCGATCCCCTGGTTCATCCATCATGAAGATAGAGAGGATATAAATCTAACCAAAAAAAATTTTTTTTTCTTCGCTGTTATTTAAAGATTTGATGCTAAATCAAATCTCTGAAAATGTGGTAATGTATAGCTTATGCTCTTAGATCATTTCTGTTCTGTTTTTTAGTTTCATTTCTAGTCATTCTTTCTTATCTTTTTTTCATCACATACGGGTACTCTGCCCTGTGGAATACTTGGAAGTTTGGAGTGGCGCTTTTTAAGCTTAAAGCATATACATTTTGTACATATTTAATAAAAAAGAATAATAATAACTTCTTTTCCTACCTGTGGGTTTCAGTGGAAGTCTGTGAATAACTGTAATTTCTCTGCTGCCTCTCGAGGATGTTGCTTAGCAGGGTTGGGTAGGCAGGCGTCACCGGGCTAAATTGAGATGGAAAATATTTAAAGGAAAATCGTTGATTTAATCACTGCGATTTGTGAGTACTGAATCCAGGCGAAAACTTCAGTAGTTAAATTTTCAACCGATTTTCGAAGGCCCTTATCTATCGGTGCATGCACATAATATACTGAATGAAGAATATGGTTATTAGATATTATTTGTTTTTCTTAGTAATATCTATTGTAATACTCACACACACAGAATATATATGTGTAAATAAAGTTTTTTTTGCCACGAAGGAGTGTGCGTGTCTGCAAGTTTACATTATGTGTATATGCTTATAGTATGTTTTATATATATATATATATATATATATATATATAGATATATATATATAGATATATATATATATATATATATATATATATATATATATATATATATACATATATATATATGTATATATATATATATGTATATATATATATATATACATATATATATATATATATATATATATATATATATATATATATATATATATATATATATATAAAATGCAGATAGATGCTTTTGCTTCACATTTTGGTATTAAAATGTTACCCCTTGCGCATTAATGATCCTACTATGAGATTCAGAGCCTTTGTCCCGGTTTTTTTCCGGAATAACTTTTTTCTGTGCATTTGACAAAGATATTACTTAGCCATAGTATACTTTACATACCTACCTAATTTTCGGCAACATTCTTTATTACTTATTTTGGAAAAAAGTATATTCATAAGAATAAAATAAAGCAGCCGAAGCCAGTGGCGGAACACTAATGTATGGGTTCAAAGTTATATGTGACGTAAACATATAACATCCCAACTCCTCCCACAAGGTGATGACGACAGACAGCTGTCTCTGAAATTCTGAATGAATATTCGTACCTTGTCAAGGCTTCAAGAACGGCGGCTTTGACAGGACAGCTTTTGTGATTCGACTTGCACATTTGTTTAGAAGTGAGGAGGCCCGTGGCAAACCCTACGTAAGCTTAAACAGGTAAATAAATGATAGGGCCCTCTTTTGGGTAAGGAGTACACCCGGTCATCCATCCAAGGTTACCAAGTTTATGTCATTTTTTGACTTCCGTAAGGTGCAGATAGATAATTATATATGCTCTATAAAGCAATAGTTGTTGATTTCTTAGTAAAATATAACTTGCGGAACAACATTAAAACTTGCTTTGCCCAAAAAAAAAAAAATGTCTTGGGTTATAATACATCACTGAATGACCTCTATAGGTCCCAGTGCTTGGCTTGAGGTCTAAATTCTATAATCCAATCTAATCCCATGCAATTGTCTATTTATTACAATGATCGTCACTGTCCTATTAGGAAAAATATCAAAAGAGTTACGACGAATGTCAAAGTTTTCTTCACTTTGTTACTTGATTTTTAATTATATAATTTTTCAATGGAGAAATAGGGATAGAAAGTAATTTCACGGATTACTTGTGGAAACCCTTTTCTTCAAGGATTCTAGCACTCGACCTCATAGCATAAAACCTATATACTACTACAGCTACTACCACTACTACAAAGTGTAAACAAGGAGTATTGGTTGTATTCCATTGTTGGCAGAGGTGGAGACTTTTCTACGAATAGCCAATTATTCATCGAGAAGGAGGCTAGTTATTGACGTCATTAGTTACGACATTATATCTTCGAAAGACATTCCTCTGAGTTTGCTGGCAATGTCTACAAGAGGTCGGTGTTACTCTTATGATTACCAGAATTATGCAACTTTCGTAATACAGAATACAGTTAAAAAAATTAGGTAGGGATGTAAGATACCCTGTGACAAAGTGTCATCTTTGTCAGGCACGATGATAAAATTTTATTCCGCAAAAACACCGGGACACCAGCTGTGAATCTCATAGTAGTTATGCACAAACATATTACTGTATACACATATATTGTGAGCATATAATTTTTTATATTATATATATATGTAGATATACACATATATATGTATGTATAACTAAATCACGAAAATTTGTAACGAAGGAAAGTGAAACAATGGAGTAACCGCTGCGAGGCCTTTCGACTTCTCGTCATTTAATAAGCTTAGTAAAGGAAGAGAAGTCGAAAGGCCTTGCAACTGTTACTCCCTTGTTTCACGTTCCTTCGTTCCAAATTTTTGTGATCCAGGTATACATACATATACGTATATGTGTATACATACGTATATATAATATATAAATATATGTGTGTGTGTGCGCGCGTATATAATATATATATATATATAATATATATATAAAATATATATATAGTATATATATATATATACGTATATATATATAGATATATATATATATATATAATATATATATGTGTATAACGTTATATATCATATATTTATAATAATTAATAATATATATGTGTATACGTTTAATTTTATCTCTACATACAATATATGTGTATGCAGTAATATAGTTATGCGCATAACTAGGATCATTAATTCGCAAGGGGAAGCATTTTAATACCAAAATGTGAAGCAAAAGCATCTAGTATCTGCATTACCAAGAAGAAAGAGTTAGAATCACAACGCCGGGCGATAAAGGCTAATGTTTAGCTTTTATTTATTCCGCATAGCTGTGATTCTTATCTGCGGGGCATTTAATACCTACAAGCGCAGATTTTCTTATCCTCGTATATCAAGGTGCCATCCGGAGGAAGGAATAATTGCACGCCTAAACCCTCTATTTAATGGTCGTTTGCGGGTCATTTTGTGCTACGAGTTAGAGACTCTTCCCCGCAGTCATATGCTGAGGTTATCGTACGCATCCTGTCGTTCCTGCCAACCGTAAAAGTCGTTGCGACGAGTGAGAGTACTTGTCACCAGCGGGAAATTCCACGTCTCTAACAGCAATATCATATGTTATGTTTTCTCTCTATTTATCTGCCTAGATTTGTCTTCGGTCTGTGATTAAACTGTTTTATCATGATTGTCCATGCAGGCTGCCTTGCATGCCAGCCGTAAAAGTAAAGGCCTTGTCGCCTAAGAAAAACACCTAATCTCTGGCAGGAATTTCATTGGCCATTATCTCTCTATTGGCCATTCTCTCTCTCTCTCTCTCTCTCTCTCTCTCTCTCTCTCCCTTAGACAGCTCTCTGGCCTTATTGTAACCCTGTTTTATTCCTGTATTTAAGTACAGAAACCCGATTGTGCTCTCAACAGTACTATTTCTGCATTTATTGGGAAGAGCTTGATATTTCATGCAAAATTTCATGAAATATTTCTACAGCCAATTCTCCACGTTTATTGAAACTTCTGTTATCATTTGTAGTGCCGTATCCCTTCATTAATGAGTGAAACCAGATGTTTCAAGGAACGCTAAGGGTTGTGTAATGAATGCTGTTATTTTTTATTATTAGTAATTAGTTATTATTATTATTATTATTATTATTATTATTATTATTATTAGAGCTGAAATGTCATGATGTTTATCAACTTTCTGCAAGTTTCGAGATGTCTTACTCAGAATACACCGTTCAGTGATACAAGAAGGTTTATTAAATTTGTAAACTAATATTTCACTGAGAAAGAAAGACTAAAGAAAGCAAAAAAGAAATCAGACGAGAGACAGTCTATTTCTTAGACAAAAATGAGTCAAAATGCAACATTCCTGATTCGAATGTGTGACCCGTTCATTCCCTCGTCACCGTTGTGAACATCAGATTTCCCAGCCTCACAGATCAGTGCGTGAGGGTCACAAAGACAAAGGCCAAACCTTTTGATTAATCTTTCTTACCAGTCACTTCCACACTGGGATTCCCTGGATCGTTTGCATTTTGCAGTCTTTTCCCCAGATGCGGGTCTGCCAACACTTGCGATTAAGTTCATTAGTAAAAATTCTTCATGCAGGACCGAGCTTGTTTTGGGCAGATGTTCTTGATGCCTCGGTCTCTGCATCATAAAAGAAAACTCTCAAGAGAAGAAAGAAAGAAAGCAAAACAAAAATATGGATATTGTGACGCGAACTCCTTTCCTGGCATGTTTTAGCACCTACCCACCGGGTTTCGCACAAATTGACCAATTTATTTTTCATGCTCGTGCAAAATTTAATTCACACATGTTCATTTAAGTGGTCTCACACAACTTCGAGCGTCTGTGATTTCAATTCTGCCGTCGGCATTTGTTAAATCAACCCAGGTTTGGAGCAAGATGCTGAAAGTTGGCATACAGTGCACAGGGACTTGTTACAGTAGGTTCTTACTGTGGATTTCGAGTCTTTTGGCATCAAAGAAATATATGAGTTTGGATTAGTTCCTGTATTTGTATAATTATAAAGAGATCTAAAAGGAATGTTGTATGAAGTTCTTACATTGTAGGTCACTTAGATTTCAGAAGAAAAAGTCACTGGTTGTTTTTCGGTAGTATTTATGTACTTGATCTCTCTCTCTCATGCATACATTGCATACAAAACCACACGAGGACTGTCTTTTTTTAACAAGTGTCTCAAACTTACCAGTGAACTATCATGATGGAAGTGGGTTAAAAATCTGAATTCTACATCCAATTCTACAACGAAGTCGATATCAACGTGTACCTTTCTCGATGGCTCAGTGATCAAAGTCACTGTACATCGTTGTTTCTAAACCAGACAGGGGTTCGAATCCCACTGGTGACGAATCAGTTATCAGTTTAAAAAATGTCATTGTGTACGTGACAAATATATATTTATATATATATTATATATATATATATATATATATATATGTGTGTGTGTGTGTGTGTGTGTGTGTGTGTGTGTGTGCGCGCGCGCGCTCTCTCTCTCTTCCGTTTGTGGGGGGGCCGGGTGTGAGAGTGCGAGAGAAAAAACAAAAGAGAAATAATCAGCAAACAGACGAACGAGGTGCAAGAATTGAAAAAAAAGAGAGAAAAGAAACAAAAACAAAAACTAAGGTACACTTCACAGCCACTTTGAATTGCACCTTGAAGCGATCCCCGACTAACCCCCCGTGGACCCCCCCAAACCGATGCCCTCCCTCGGGTGTGTAAACGTTCTGAAATGATAAAAACGCAATTCATCGTCACTGCGAGATGACTACAAGGTTTCCCCACATTCACAACCCCGAATCAGTTTTCGATTTGAGCCGTAGTTGATGAGGTAAAAGGTGCCAAGTACTGTTATTAACCTCCGTCCTGGAATTGTTAGTTTATTTGCGCTCTCATTCCGAAACACAATCATAGAGGAACGAATCGACTCTTAGAGAGCGGCCGTAACTCCTAGATAGAAGCGATAATGCGATCTAATCGCACCCAATTGGGATCTGATCGCCTTCAGGTGACCCGGAATGCGTTTACGAGATCGCTATCGCTTCTAACTTCATGTGCGATCAATCTCGGGCATCTCTCTCGTCTCATTAAGACGAGGATTTATTTCAGTGAAAGTTAGTTGCCCCGGAGAAGCGTTAGGAAATACTGACTGATATTTATTGCATACAGACCCGTTACCTGTATTTATTCCTCTTATAGAAATCTTCGCCTCTGGTTTGTTTCAGCTGCCGGTGGCTGTTGTTTTTGGCAAAAAGTTTGATGTGTTAAATATGGAATCTGAAAATTGCTCTACACACACAGACACACATATATATATATATATATATATATATATATATATATATATATATATATATATAATATGTATATATATACATGTATTATTCTACATATTTACCTTCTTAAAGCTTTGATATTTTTAAGCAGTTCGAATTTTTTAAAGCTCTACCTCGGGGCTTACCACGAAGGTAATTTCTGTTACACTCTTACAGTTACCATGTTTCGCCATTCGAATGGTGCCCGCAGTCTATTACTTTGGTTCAAATCAGATTGAGTTTGTGATATTTGTATATGAACTTGACCACATGCCTGCACGGTACCCTGTCCCTCTCAGAGCAGTACATAAATCGATGGTAATTTTTAAGAGGAGTCACATAGCTAGTTAAATCTGTGAAAGGTTGGAGGGTTTCTTGGTTGGAGATTCGAATACAGATTGTATGTTATGCATTAGCGATCTATAGGACCTGTTGAATTGGCTAAAAAAAAAATTCATAATTTTATAGTGTCTTCCTCTAGGTATTGCTCACGAAGTTTGCTGTTATGGAAGATCCTGAAATGATTTTAGGCTCATCCTTCTGTAGATCCCGGATGAGGAAATGGTTGAAATTGTTCGACGTAATCCAAATAACTGAGGTATGCTGTCGTTATGTGGACCTGTGAAATGATACATGATCCGATGGATCCTTCTGCAAGGGCGTTGTCGTCCAGATGGGAAAGTCGATTCTCAAAACTCTTACTTACTTACTTAGACGAAAGAAAATGTGTGGTGGGGAGAGGGGGATCGATTTCTCTGCTTCAAAGTTGATGTTCATGAAACCCTGCATCTTCTCACTTTAGAAATCCTTTGTAAATATAGCCTTTATAATTGTGTTGTTAAGACTGCCACGATAACAGTGAAGAATAACTTTTGATACTCAGTACGATAGCTAAATATATGTGTGAACTCACCAGTGTGTGCCGGAATATATGTTCTTACGTATTTATATTATTTTCGAAAGCCTGGCTCACTTGGCCTGAAATGAGTACCAGTCTTACTGTCATTTATATAACTTGTATTTTGTTCGACTTTAA
Organism: Macrobrachium nipponense; assembly: GCF_015104395.2. Classification (NCBI taxonomy): domain Eukaryota; kingdom Metazoa; phylum Arthropoda; class Malacostraca; order Decapoda; family Palaemonidae; genus Macrobrachium; species Macrobrachium nipponense. The sequence continues at coordinate 31,658,771 of NC_061104.1, forward strand.
GTTTGTCTGAACAATATTTAGTGTTGGACAATACCTTTATCGTGATGTGTTCGCTGGAATCAGAGCAGCTATTTCAAAATTAGTTACTCAACAAATTCTTTCTGTGAATTCCCAAGTATCAGATGTCTGAGAATAATTGTACACTTTTCTCTTTGTTTCAACCTCTCTCTCTCTCTCTCTCTCTCTCTCTCTCTCTCTCTCTCTCTCTCTCTCTCTCTCTCTCTCATTTTCATCTTTCAGTTAGAGGCTTCAGATATTTCCATGCTGATACCATATATATAAATTATATATATATATATATATATATATATATATATATATATATATACACATATATACATTTTGGAAAATGAGTGGATCTAGCTACCTTATTCGGTAATTCGTTGGTGGAAGCCGGAATGTGACACTACTCGAGTCATTTCATCTGCTTGAGAGAGAGAGAGAGAATGGTGAAAAGTATATGTCTGTGAGTGTACATACTTGAGAATGTGCCGTAAATATACAAAAAAATAAATATTCAAGCGCCGTGTATTCGAAATGACATGGATGCTGCTATCATGAAAAGTGAGCAAGAAAAGGGTTAAGAGAAATGTTATCATTATAGCAGCCACTGGTCATTGAAGTCAAAATCCCTTGATTGCTATCAATTCTTTCCATTGTTTTCTCCTAATACCCGGCCAAACACGTCATGAACATGTACAAATAAAATGAATACCCAATCATGTGTATGTTTGTCTGCATAAGCGTCTATGTGCAAGTGCGCCAGTTGTAAGTTCTGCGATGGGCAGCGATACCCGCCCCATCCGTCAATGCCCTGATCATGCCGGGGAGCGCCTCACCTTCCCTAATCACGGCTTAATCACTCTCCTGTATCTCAAACTTCCAATCACCATCACCTCGCGCCGCCACTCCATCATAGCCGCTTCACTTGACCAATCCCGAGCCATCGCTTGTGCCAGGGCGGAATGGCAGACGATTTTCGGGTGGTGGGGATCGGGAGAGGGCAACCCTTTGTAGGTCTATGGATAGGGATATGTGGGTTGTATGGGGTCTAGGGTTGGATGTGGGTGGCTTGGGTGGTTCTATGAAGGAAGGGAGTTCTGGGTTCTGGGTACCCTGGACGGATATCTGGATAGAGGTTTTGGGTTTAGTTGTCTTGGATGCAGATATGGATGAGGTGTGAGGTTTAGGGCGTCCAGGATTTGTAGCATACATCAGTGAGTCTTGGGTTTTTTTGGTGCCCTGGTTGGGTAGATATAGAACATGATAAAAGTCAAGATATTAGTAAAGGGCTCGAATGAGAATGACGAAGAGAGAGAAGCATTATCAAGTTGAATGGATCTATATTGAAGTCTCATCAGCACCGACGACGGCGAAGATTCTGTATTAGACCTGATTTCGAAAACTTCAGAGAAAGGAAAGAGGAGTCCAGCAAAGGCAGTACAGATGGCGCATAGATTACTTTCAACTTATCGGAATATTGCTGTTTATTTTTACCATCCATTCTATTTCATTTTTTTCTTTTGATGGTGAAGGGACTCTGGGAAGAAAATATGGAGTGCTGCTGGAGACTGTTCTTAATGACCGGTTGTCATCTACTCTTTGCACACTTATCTTGCGATTCTCCTGCAAACGCAATCTTCCAATTTCTACAGTTTGCAAGTCTTTATAATTTTATTTTTCTGCTCCCACGCCCATATCTTTTGATATCAAAACATGTGCTTTCTACAATTCCAAGATCTTATATTTTAAACTTAGTCTTCTAATCAAATATTGTCAAACTTGTGATATTTGTTGTACTCAGACGTGTGAAATATGTATTTCAAACGTCCTTTTCTTTTAATTTAAATCATGATATTATCTGCAGTCAATGCGTGTATCCATCTTTCAATCAAGAAATCGTGATTTTGCTGTTGCAACGTCCTTATCTCCTTATCTCAAACACGAGATATCTGCAGTTTTTATTCCATCTCACATTTTCAAATATTTATTTGCAGTTTCAACATCCTTACTCTGCACTTTAAAATAATGATACCCTCAGTTCCAACGCATCCATCTTCTATGGGAGACAACATCTTTTCTACCCTTCACCATATATCTTAAAATTACGTTAGTTGCATTTTTACTGTCCGCATCTTTTGATTGCTACTCTATACTTCCGGTTCAAACAACTTTATCTATTGATTTTTAACTCATGATATGAAGAATTCGTAAGTAAGTCTGTTTTCTGTAGTCCTCACGTTCATAGCCTGTAGCTCATTTTGATTTCTAACATGACGATATCCTTTTATATTTTCATTCTGATTATTCCGTTCATTACCCATGAATAGCAACGCAACTATCGTTGATTGAATTGCCACAGTATGGTACGCAAAAAGCATACCTGAGGATGATGGAAGTCCATTCTCTAGGTAGTTGCTTCTTCTTTACAATCATGACCCTCTCTCTCTCTCTCTCAACTCGTCTCTCCTCAGTCTCTCTCCATCTCCTCAAACGTCTCTCTCTCTCTCTCTCTCTCTCTCTCTCTCTCTCTCTCTCTCTCTCTCTCTCTCGGTAGTGTTAGCTAATTCGCCGCTTGCTTCTGAGATGCCTCTGTGATGGATATATGGTTATAGGTGGCCATAAGCTTTTAAGTGAGTTGACAGCTCGAAGGGGGAGGAGTTTATTTACTGAAAATGATATGGGCGTGGGCTTGCTGCTGCAGCTTCTACTGCCACCGGGTACTAATGAGCAAATGTACAGGTGATAAAAGGTAGTGTGGAGAACATCCGAATGGGTTTCTGCTCGCGAGCAAATTTAGAATCGTAAGTGGATTTCGCAAGGGAATGGTTTTAAAAAAGCGTCTGAATTTCTCTCTCTCTCTCTCTCTCTCTCTCTCTCTCTCTCTCTCTCTCTCTCTCTTCAAAAGAGGAGGTGAAGAGCTTTTATGCGCGTAGGCTCTCTTCTCTCTCTCATATTATAGATAATGAGACAGAGATTTATCCAGCTATTTATCTACCTGGTGGCATATAAGGGCTAGATTCATCCAGGGGCATTGTCATAAGTACATTTTATTCTCTCGCTGTTTAATAGGAGGTGAATTAGGTATGGGCAGTGATAGTCAAAAGTGAGTGTCGGTTCATTTATTTAAATCTGATTGTGTATGGGACTCGATCCCTTACTCTTGATCTCTTTACCTGGAGGTAATGAGTTACACATCAGTCTATATTCCTAACGAGAGATAATCAGTTGGGCGAGGTGTTTCATCAAATATTTTCAAAATCTCTCCATTTTATCTTCTTCATTTTCTCTTATTTTATATGGTTGGATATACATGTAAACACAACTGTTTATCGATAAATTAAACTGAACACAACTGAAACCAACTGTTTATCGATAAATTAAACTGAACACAACTGGAACCAAATAATAGTAAGAAAAACAATTTATAAAAGAAAGAGTGTTTAACTGCAGTACCAGCTCAATGAAGGACTATAGTTTAGGCTACAATCCAGACCACTGTTTGATAAGGCAGTTTATATGGTCACCACGTCATCAAAGTATTATGCTTTTATTCTATAAAATTAAAAAGATAACCCTTCTATTTTAATGGAAGACTGTGAAAGTCAGGTTTGAGCAGTCATGCAAGTACCACTGTATGGTGAAGCATGCCTTACGCTCCGTGGTCAGCCACCCAGTTACTGAATCTGCTATAAAATGGGACAAACATTACATCTCTTGGTCAACCACTTAGTTACACAATCACCAATCTGTTACACAATCACTACTATACCATGAGGCATATCTTACATCTGATCATCTATGTAGCCACTCAGTTACATAATCAAAACAGTATTGTGAGATATACTAAACATCATCTGGTCAACCACAATCATTGCTGTGCCATGACACATGCCTAACATCCCCTGGTCAGGTACTTAGTTACACAATCACTAATGGGCCATGAGACATTCAGAACATCCCATGGTCATGCACTCAGGTACGCAATCACCACTGTGCTGGGATATAAACTTTCATCCCCTGGTCATCCTCTCAGTTACACAATTAATGCTCTGTCATGATCCATGCCTAAAATACTCTCATCAGCCCCTCAGTAATACAATCACCACTTCGCTGTGATATATGGTTTACATACCCTAATCAGACACTAAGTTAGACACCGTCCACTGTTCTGTGAGACATGCCTTATATTACCGAGTCAACCACTCGGTTACAAAATCGTCTCTGTGCTATATCACGTGCCCAGCATCCACTTGTCAGCCACTCGGTTACAAAATTTCCACCGAGCTTTTATATATGCTTTACATCCCCTGGTCAGCCACTAAATTACACAATCACCACTGTGCCGTGAGACGCCTGGCAAATCCCTGGTCAGTCACACAGTTACACAATCACCACTGCCATGAAGCAAGCCTAACATCCCCATGTCAGCCACTTGGTTACACAATCACCACTGTGCTTTGACAAATGCATAACATCCCCTGGTTAGCCACTCAATTAAACAATCGCTGTTTTGACTTGGTATACTATGCTTCCATTCCCTGATCAGCCCCTCACGCAATCACCTCTCTGCTGTGAAACATGCCTTATATTTCCTGTTTATTATCCTCTCATACATAATCACTGAAGTGCCGTGAAACATGTCTAATATCCCCTGGTCAGCAACTGTTTCACTGTCAGCACTGGGCTGTGAGACATGCATTATGTTCTCTAGTCAGTCAGCCACTCTGTTACACAAATATACCTAACAACACCTTTATAGCCACAGTTATATGTATAGGGTGTCCATAAAGTCCCAGTACCATTACAAGTATTTAATGCTTAGAAACCATATAACATAGGGTAATGCAATTTTTTGCAGAATGTTCTACATTTCCTCAAATTTACATTCAGAGCACTTCATGCAATACATGATCTTGCCACACTTCGTAGACACATTGTTAAAGTTGTCCAAACAGTTGACGTTGATATGCTTCAGTGTGTATGGAGGGAGATGGTATACCGTCTCGACATTGTGAGGGCAACTGGATGTGCACATGTGGAATGTATTGCATGAAGTGCCCTGAAAGTAAACTTGAGGAAATGTAGAACATTCTACAAAAAACTGCATTACTCTTATGTTATATGGTTTCTTAGCAATAAATACTTGCAATGGTACTGGGACTTTATGGACACCCTGTACAATCAACACTATGCCAGGTGACATACATAGAATCCCCTAATTGAATACTAAGTCAAATACAATCACCACTTTACTATGAGACATGCTTTATATTCTCTGGTTGCGGTAAGACATGCCTTATATTCTGTGGTCAGTCACTCAGTTATGCAAGCTGTGTCATGAAACATGTCCAATATCTTCTTGTCAGACATTCAGTAACCCAGTTCAGTTACACTATTGTCACTGTGCTGTAAGAGAAATGCCTTATATTTCCTGGTCAGGCATTCAGTTTCCCAATCACCCTGTGTCATGAGACATGCCTAGCAATCCCTGGTTGGCCATTCAGGTACAAAATCATTACTATCTTGTGAGTCATGCCTTATATTCCCTGGTCAGACACTCAGTTAAATAATTCCATCTATTCAATGAGACTTGCCAAATATCCCTTGTCCAGACACTTGCTTTCACATTCAACACTCCGCCGTGATAAATATTTTATGTCCCCTGGTCAGCCACTCAGTTACTCAGTTACCACTGTTTGTGATAATTGCTTTAAATCCCCTCGGCAGTCACTCAGTTATGCAATCACTACTGCACTGTTAGACATGCCTTATATTCCCTGGTCAGCTACTCAGTTACACAATCACCACTGTACTGTGTCATGTGCTTTTCATCCTATAGCCAGCCACTCAGTTTAACTATTACCTCTGTGCTGTGAGACATGCTTAACATCTTTTGCTCAGCCGCACAGTTATACAATCACCACTATGCTTTACAACCCCTGGTTAGCCAGTCAGTTAAACAATCACCTCTGTGCCATGAGACATGCCTAATGTCCCTTGGTCAGCCACTCAGTTACACAATCATCTGTGTCATGATATAGGTTTTACATCCCCTTGTCAGCCACTTAGTTATACGATCACCACTTCACTGGTCAGCCACTCAGTTACAGTCACAAGTGTACTGTGTCATATGCTTTACATCCCATGGTCAACCACTCATTTACAAAATCATCACTGTTTTGTGAGGTATTGTATACATCCCTTGCTTAACCATTCAGTTTGACAATCACCTCTGTGCCATGAGACATGCCTAATTCCCTTGGTGAGCCACTTAGTTACACAATCACCACTGTGCTTTGACATATGCTTTACATCCCCTGGTCAGCCAATCAGTTGGACAATCATCTCTGTGCTGTGAGACCGACTAATATCCCTTGGTTAGCCGCTTCGTTTACACAATCACCACTCTTCTTTGACATATGCTTTACATACTCTGGTCTGTCACACTCCATTACACAATCACCACTGTGTTGTGATATATGCTTTAAATCTCCTGGTTAGCCACTCAGACAAACATTTCTGTGCTTTGAGATATGTTTAATGTCCCACTGTGTTTTGACAAATGCTTAACATTACCTAGTCAGCCACTCATCCAATCATCTCTGTGCTCTGAGACATGTATAATATCCCTTGGTTAGCCATTCAGTTACAGAATTACCACTATGCTTTGACATGATTTACATCTACTGGTCAGCCACAATTCATTACACAATCACCACTGTGTTGTGATATATTCTTTACATACCCCGGTCAGCCACTCAGTCTGTCATTTCTTTGCTCTGAGACATGTATGATATCCCTTGATTAGCCACTGAGTTACAATTGCCACTGTGCTTTGACATATGCCTTACATCATTCAGGCCAGCCACTCAGACAATCATCTTTGTGCTTTTGAGATATGTTTAATATCCCTTAGTTAGCTGCTCAATTACACAATTGCCACTGTGCTTTGACATATGCTTTACAACATAACCTGGTCAGCTACACTCCATCACACAATCACAACTGTGTTGTGATATATGCTTTCCATCCCCTGGTTACCTTCAGTTTAGCAATCACATCTGTGATGTGAGACATGTCTAATATCACTTGGTCAGCCACTCAGTTACACAACCACCACTGTGCTTTGACATATGCAGGACACCCCCTAGTCTGTCACTCAGACAATTGTCTCTGTGTAATGAAATATGTCTAATATCCCTTGGTCAGCCAATCAGTTACACAACCACTACTGTTCTTTAATATATGCTCAACATCCGTGGTCGGCACTCAGACAATCATCTCTGCATTGTGGGATATGTCTAATATTCCTTGCTTAGCCACACAGTTACACAATCACCACTGTGCTTTACATCCCCTGGTCAGCATCTCTGTTACACAATCACCACTGTGTTGTAGCATATGCTTTACACCCTCTAGTTAGCCATTCAGTTAACACAATCACTACCCTGGTTAGCCACTCTGTGACGTGAGAGACATGTCTAATATCCCTTGGTTAGCCACTCAGTTACACCATCACTACTATACTTTGACGTACACATTACATCCCCAGGCCAGCCACTCTCCATTACACAATCACCACTGTGTTGTGATATATGCTTTACATCCCCTGGTTAGCCATTCAGTTACACAATCACCACTCTGCCTTGACATATGATTAACAATCCCTGATCAGACACTCTCCATCACACAGTCACTACTGTGTTATGATATATGCTTTACATCCCCTGGTCAGCAACTCGGTTAGACAATCACCTCTGTGCTGTGAGACATACCTAATATGGTCAGCCGCTCAGTTACACATTGCCAGTGTTGTGATTTATGCTTTACGTTCTCTGGTCAGCCATTCAATTAGACAATCATCTCTGTGCTTTGAGACATGTCTAATATCCTTTGGTTAGCCACTCAGTTACACAATCACCACTGTGGTTTGACATATGCTGTATGCCTTACATCCCATGGTCATCCACTCAGTTAGTAGACAATCAACTCTGTGCTGTGGTTAGCCACTCAGTTGTACAGTCACCACTGTGCTTTGACATATGCCTTACATTCTCTGGTCAGCCACTCTCCGAGACATGCCACTCATTTGCACAATCACCACTGTTTCGTGATTTGTGCTTTACTTCCCCTGGTCCACCACAATCAGCGCTGGATCTTGATATATGTTTTACACTCCCTAGTCAGCCACTCATTTACACAGTCACTACCTTGCATCCGCCTATTGCTAATTCTGTTGCACAGCCAGTGCTATACTGTGAGACATACCTTGCACCCTCGTGTCAACCAGTCAGTTAAACGAGCACTACCAGAGCACTACCATACGGTAAGACAAGCCTTACGCACCCTGTCAGCTGCTCATTCTATCTTCAGTCACCATACCGGGACATCCATGTAATCCCCTTCACTTGTGGTGCATTGCCATTCTCTATACAGTTCAATCTGTCTTTATGAAAGCTGCGCAGCTCAACTTCTATCGCAGCCATTTATCTTTCTCTAATGTGCACTGCCGTGATAATAGCTGCTTGCTTTAGATCAGAGGTGGCCAAACAGTCGATTGCGATCTACCAGTCGATCACAGCCACTTGGTTGGTCGATCGCCATTCACCCACAATCCTATATAAACAAGCAAAAACACAAGCATACACACACACACACACACACACACACACACATATATATATCTATATATATATAGATATATATATATATATATACTATATATATATATACTATATATATATATATATATATATATACTATATATATAGATATATATATGTGTGTGTGTGGGTATAAGTGAGGCAATTGTACTCATGTTTTATCATACTATGGCGCTATTTGAAAAAAATCCCACATAACAATATGTGACTATGTAGTATGGTAGATGGTAAAAGAGTTTTCAGTCTTCAGAGTAGATCTCGGAGTCTAAAAAGTCTGGCCCCCCCTTTAACTCTAGAGTCTAAAAGTCTGGCCCCCCCTTTACTCTCGGAGTCTAAAAAAGTCTGGCCCCCCCTTTACTCTCGGAGTCTAAAAAGTCTGGCCCCCCCTTTACTCTCGGAGTCTAAAAAGTCTGGCCCCCCCTTTACTCTCGGAGTCTAAAAGTCTGGCCCCCCCTTTACTCTAGGAGTCTAAAAAGTCTGGCCCCCCCTTTACTCTCGGAGTCTAAAAAGTCTGGCCCCCCCACTTTACTCGGATCTGAAAAAGTCTGGCCCCCCTTTACTCTAGGAGTCTAAAAAGTCTGGCCCCCCCTTTACTCTCGGAGTCTAAAAAGTCTGGCCCCCCCTTTACTCTCGGAGTCTAAAAAGTCTGGCCCCCCCTTTACTCTAGGAGTCTAAAAAGTCTGGGCCCCCCCTTTACTCCTCAGAGTCTAACAAAAAAAGTCTGGGCTGGCCCCCCCTTTACTCTCGGGATCCTGGAAAAGTCCTGGGGCCCCCCCTGTTACTCTATGAGGGTCTAAAAACAATCCTGTGGCCCCCCTTTACTCTCGGAGTCTAAAAAAGTCTGGCCCCCCACCTTTTACTCTCGGAGGGGTCTAAAAAGTCTGTGGCCCCCCTCTAATCCCCCCTTTACTCTCGGAGTCTAAAAAGTCTGGGCCCCCCCCTTTACTCCTTAGGAGTTCTAAAAAAGTCTGGGGGGCCCCCCTTTACTCTAGGAGTCTAAAAAGTCTGGGCCCCCCTTTACTCTAGGAGTCTAAAAAGTTCTTGGGGCCCCCCTTTACTATAGGAGTCCTAAAAAGTCTTGGCCCCCCCTTTACTCTCCGGAGGTCCTAAAACTCTGGACCCCCCTTTTACTCTCGGAGTCTAAAAAGTCTGGCCCCCCCTTTACTCTCGGAGTCTAAAAAGTCTTGGCCCCCCCTTTACTCGTAGGAGTTCTAAAAAGTCTTGGGCCCCCCTTTTACTATAGGAGTTTACTAAAAAATCTGGGCCCCCGCGTTTACTCTATGGAGGTCTAAACAAAGGTCGGGGGCCCCCCGTTACTCTATGGAGTCTAAAACAAAAAGTCTGCCCCGGCGGCCCCCCCGTGTGTTTTACTCTCTGGAGTCCTAAAAGGTCTGGCACCACCCCCCCTTTACTCTCAGGAGTCTAAAAAGTCTGGGCCCCCCCTTTAACTCTCGGAGTTCTAAAAAGTACTGGCCCCCCCCCCCTTTTACTTTACTCTCGGAGTCTGAAAAAGTCTGGCCCCGGCCCCCCTTTACTCTAGGAGTCTAAAAAGGTCCTGGGCCCCCCTTATTTACTCTATGACGTCTAAACAAAAAGTATGGCCCCCCCTTTAACTCTAGGAGTCTAAAAAAGCAAAGGTCCTGGGCCCCCCTTTACTCTAGGAGTATAAAAAGTCTTGTGGCCCCCCTTTACTCTAGGAGTCTAAAAGGTTCTGGCCCCCCCTTTACTCTTCGGAGTCTAAAAAGTCTGGCCCCCCCTTTTACTCTCGGAGTCTAAAAGGTCTGGCCCCCCCTTTAATCTTCGGAGTCTAAGAAAAAGTCCTTGGCCACCCCCCTTTTACTCCTCTGGAGTCTTAACAAAAAGTCCTGGCCCCCCTTTACTCTAGGAGTTCCTAAAAGGTCTGGCCCCCCCTTTACTCATCGTAAAGGAGTCTAACACGAAAACGTCCTGGCCCCCCCTTTTACTCTCGGAGTCTAAAAGGTCCTGGCCCCACCCCCTTTTAACTCTTCGGAGGTCTAAAATGGTCTGGCCCCCCGACCCCCCCCTTTACTCTCGGTAGTCTAAAAAAAGTCCTGGGCCCCCCTTTACCTCGCCGAGTCTAAAAAGTCTGGGGCACCCCCCTTTTACGCTCGGGAGTCTAAAAGGTCTGGCCCCCCCTTTACTCCTCAGGAGGTCTAAAAAAGTCTGGCCCCCCCGGGGGCCACGTCTCAGGTAGCTCTAAAGGTTACCCCCTAAAGGTCTGGCCCCCGGTACCCCTTTACCTCGGATCGGATGTCCTAAAAAGTCTGGCCCCCCCTTTACTATAGGAGTCTAAAAAAGTCCCTGGGCCCCCCCTTTACTCTCGGAAGTCTAAAAACGTCTGAGGGCCCCCCTGTTTACTCTAGGAAGTCTAAAAAGTCCTGCGGGCCCCCCTTTACTCTTCGGAGTTCTAAAAAGTCTGGGCCCCCCATTTAACCCTCAAGGATGCTTCCTAAAAAAAAGTCTGGGGCCCCCCTTTACTCTAGGAGTCTAAAAAAGTCTGGCCCCCCCTATTCACTCTCGGAGTCTAAAAGGTCTGGGCCCCCCCTTTACTCTCTCGGAGTTCGAAAAGAACTTGGCCCCCCCTTTACTACTCGGATGTTCTAACAAAAAGTCTGGCCCCCCCTTTACTTCTCGTAGGAGTCCTAAAAGTCTGGAGGGCCCCCCTTTACTCTAGGAGTCTAAAAAAGTCCTTGGGCCCCCCTTTACTCTAGGATCCTTAAAAAGTCTGGCCCCCCATTTTACTCTAAATGGAGTCCTAAAAAAGTCTGGGCCCCCCCTTTACTCGCGGAGTCTAAAAAGTTCTGGCCCCCCCTTTACTCTTCGGGGAGTCTAAAAAGTCTGGCCCACCCCCCTTTAACTCTTATGGACGTTTAAAAAAGTCTGGGCCCCCCTTTACTCTAGGAAGTACTAAAAAGGTCTGGGCCCCCCTTTTACTCTAGGATGTTTAAAAAACAAAAAGTCTGGGCCCCCCCTTTTACTCTAGGAGTCTAATAAAAGTCCTGGGGCCCCCCTGTTTACTCTAGGAGTCTAAAAAGTCCTGGCCCCCCCTTTAACTTCTCGGAGTCTCTAAAACCGGTCAGGCCCCCCCCTTTACGCTCGGAGTCTAAAAAGTCTGGCGGCCCCCCCTTCCCCCCCTTTACTTCCTTGGAGTCAAACTAAAAGGTCTGGGCCCCCTTTACTCTCGGAGTCCCTAAAAAGTCTGGTTCGGGCCCCCCCCTTTACTTCTAGGAGTACTAAAAAAGTCTGGCCCCCCTTTTAACTCTCGGAGTCCTAAAAGGTCTGGCCCCCCTGTTTACTCTCGGCAGTCTTAAAAAGTCTGGCCCCCCCTTTACTCTCGGAGTCTTAAAAGGTCTGGCGCCCCCTTTACTCCTAGGGAGTCTAACAAAAAGTCTGGCCCCCCCTTTACTCTCGGAGTCTTAAAAAGTCTTGGGCCCCCCGTTACTCTCGGAGTTCTAACAAGCGGTCTGGGGCCTCCCCTGTTACTCTCGGGAGTCTAAAAGGTCTGGCCTTGGAGGCCCCCCCCGGATTTACTCTAGGAGTCTTTAAAAAGTCTGACCCCGCCGTTACTCCCCCCCTTTCCGGAGTCTAGAGTCGAAGGGTCTGAAAAAGTTCCGGCCCCCCTTTACTCGTCGGAGTTCTGGTTAACAAAAGGTTCTAGCCCCCCCTTTACTCATCGGAGTCCTAAAAGGTCTGGCCCCCCCTTTACTCTCGGAGTCTAAAAGGTCTGGCCCCCCCCTTTACTTCTCGGAGTCTAAAAGGTTCTGGCCCCCCCCTTTACTTCTCTGGAGTCGACAAAAAGTCTGGGCCCCCCTTTACTCTCGGAGTCTAAAAGGTTCTGGCCCCCCCTTTACCTCTCGGAGTCTTAAAAGGTTCTGTCCCCCCCCCTTTACCGCTCGGAGTCTAAAAGGGTCTGGTCCCCCACCCCCCTTTACTCTCCGGTAGTCTAAAAGGTGTGGGCCCCCCCCTTTACTCACTGGACGTCCCTAAAAAGGTGTGGCCCCCCCTTTAACTCTCGGGAGTTTCTAAAAAGTCTGGGCCCCCCTTTACTCTGCGGATGGTCTAACAAAAAGTCCTGGCCCACCCCCCTTTACCTCTCGGAGTCTAAAATGGTCTGGCCCCCCTTTTGGCCCCCACCTTTACCCTAGGAGTCTAAAAGGTCTGGCCCCCCCTTTACTCTCGGAGTCTAAAACAACTTGGGCCCCCCTTTACTCTCGGAGTCCTAAAAAGGTCTGGGCCCCCTTTACTTCTCGAGGTCTAAAAAAGGTCTGGCCACCCCCCCTTTACTCTCTGAGTCTTAAAAGGTCTGGTCCCCTACCCTTTACATCTCTGGAGTTAAAACTAAACGGTTGGCCCCACCCCCTTTGACTCCTCGGAGTCTAAAAGGTCTGGGCCCCCCCAATTTACTCTCCGGAGGCGATCTTAAAAAGTCTGGCGGCCCCCCTGTTTACTCTCGCGGAGTCTTAAAAGGTCTGGTCCCCCCCTTTACTCTCGGAGTCTAAAAGGTTTGGCCCCCTACCCCCCCTTTACTCTCGGTAGTCTAAAAGGTCTGGGCCCCCCCTTTACTCTCGGAGTCTTAAAAGGTCCTGGCCCACCCCCCCTTTACTCTCGGACGTCTAAAAAGTCATGGGCCACCCCACTTTACTATCTGGAGTTCCTAAAAAGTCTGGGGCCCCCTTTACTCTCGGAGGGGTCTAAAAGGTCTGGGCCCCCCTTTACCTCTTCGGAGTTCTATAAAAGGTCTGGCCCCCCCCTTTACTCTCCTGGAGTCTAAAAGGTCTGGCCCCACCCCCCCCCCTTTACCTCTCGGAGTCCCTACAAAAAGTCTGGGCCCCCCCGTTTAACTCTCGGAGTCTAAAAAGTCTGGGCCCCCCCCTTTACTATATGGAGTTCTAAAAGGTCTTGGCCCCCCTTTACCTCGCGGACGTCTAAAAGGTCTGGCCCCCCCTTTACTCCTCTGGAGTTCTTAAAAAGGTCTGGACCCTCCCCCCCTTTACTCTCCGGAGTCTAAAAGGTGCTGGGCCCCCCCTTTAACTCTAGGAAGTCCCTTACAAAAAGTCCTGGCCCCCCCCCCCTTTACTCTCGGCACGGTCTTAAAAAAGTCTGGCCCCCTTTACTCTCGGACTCTAAAACGGTACTGGCCCCCCCTTTACTCTCGGACGTCCTAAAACGTCTGGCCCCCCCGTTTACTCTCCGGAGTCTAAAAAATGTCTGGCCCCCCCTTTTAACTCTCGGAGGGTCTGAAAAAGCCGGTCTGGCCCCCCCCTTTACTCTACGGAGTCTAAAAAGTTATGGGACCCCCCTTTACTCTCGGAAGTCTAAAAAAGTCTGGCCCCGGCCCCCCCTTTACTCTCGGGAAGTCTAAAAAGTCTGGGAGGGGCCCCCCCTTTACTATCGGAGTCCTAAAAAGGTCTGGCCCCCCCCTTTACTCTCGGAGGGTCTAAAAGGTCTGTCCCCCCCTTTAACTCTTCGGAGTCTAAAACGGTTCTGGCCCCCGCGTTTACTCTAGGAAGTTCTTAAAAAAGTCTGGCCCCCCCCTTTGACTCTAGGAAGGTCTACAAAAAAGTCTTTAGGCCCCCCCCTTTACTATCGGAGGAGTCTAAAAAGTCTGGCCCCCCCCTTTACTCCTAGGAGTCTAAAAAGTCTGGCCCCCCTTTACTCCTCGGACGTACTAAAAAGGTATGGCCCCACCCCCTTTACTCCTCGGAGTCTAAAAAGGTCTGGCCCCCCCTTTACCTCTCGGAGTCTAAAAGGTTATGGCCCCCTTTAGTCTGGCCCCCCACCCTGTTTACTCTCTGGAAGTCTCAAAAGGTCTGGCCCCCCCTTTACTCTCGGAGTCCTAAAAAAGTCTGGCCCCCCTTTACTCTCGGAGTCTTAAAAGGTCTGGCCCCCCCCTTTACCCCTTTAATTCGGAGTCTAAAAAGGTTCTGGACCCCCCCTTTACTCTCGGAGGTCTAAAAAAGTCTGGCCCCCCCTTTACTCTTCGGAGTCCTAAAATGGTCTGTCCCCCCCTTTACTCTCGGAGTTCTAAAAAAGGTCTGGGCCCACCCCCCCTTTACTCTCGGAGTCTAAAAGGTTCTGGCCCCCCCCTTTACTCTAGGAGTTCTAAAAAGTCTGGCCGGCCCCCCCTTTACTCTCGGAGTCTAAACAAAAAGTCTGGCCCCCCCTTTACTTTACCTTCGGAGTCCTAAAATGGTCTGGCCCCCACCCCCCCTTTACTCTCGGAGTCTAAAAGGTCTGGCCCCCATCCCCCTTTACTCTCGGAGGTCTAAAAGGTTATGGCCTCCCCTTTACTCTTCGGAGTCTAAACAAAAAGTCTGGGCCCCCCTTTACGCTCGGGAGTCTAAAAGGTCTGGCCCCACCCCCCCTTTACTCTCGGAGTCTAAAAAAAGTCTGGCCCCCCCTTTATTCTCGGAGATCTAAAAAGGTCTGGCCCCCCCTTTACTCTCGGAGTCCTAAAAAGTCCCTGGCCCCCCTTTACTCTCCCGGAGGTTCTAAAAGGTCCTGGCCCCCCCTTTACTCTCGGACTTGTCTAAAAGGTCTGGCCCCCGCCCCCCCTTTTACTATTAAGGAGTCTAAAAGGTTGGCCCACCCCCCCTTTACTCCTCGGAGTCTAGAAAAAGTCTGGACCCCACCCCCCCTTTACTCACTCTCCGGAGTCTTAAAAAAGTCTGACCCCCCCTTTAACCTCACTCTCGTAGGGTCTAAAAAAGTCTGGCCCCCCCTTTACTCTCGGAGTCTAAAAAGTCTGGCCCCCCCTTTACTCACTCTCGGAGTCTAAAAAGTCTGGCCACCCCTGCTTTAGATCGATCGTTCGCCAACTTCTTAATTCTACACTTTTCATTGTTTGCATTCGACTGATTCTTGGTACAGGGTTCCTTTTTGCGCTCCCTTTGAATTTATCTTGTCATTGGTGTTTTTTTTTCTTCTTCTTTTTGTCGTACCCTTATCGGATATGGGTGCATATGTGCCCCAGTGCTTGTTAGTGGAAACATTGTTCTTAATTAGTGCCTTTCATACATTCTCTTGGAGACAATTGCCGTTCTGTGTTTTAGTAGTACTTGCGTCTTTTTTTTATTCCAAACTGTAATTATTAAGGAATGCCCTTCTGTGTGATTCTTGTGGTTTTGGTTTGCATTTGGTATTATCTGGTCTATGGTTTTGTTTACGTGTACTTTTCCCCGTGAAATGTCCATTTTGTCTTGCTGTTTGTGCCTGGTTATTGGTATTTTCTTATAATAAAAAAAATGAAAAAAAAGTGTCAGAGACCGATCATGTTACCTTCATTCTATAAAGTTATGTAAAGAACATCGATGATGAAATCCAACTGTTCCCTCTCCCGTCTGTTGCCCAGATTTGAAACGAATCCACCTTGGTTAAAGGCCGTTCACAAGGCTTTGTATATAAGGCGGTGAGCCAAAAAGCATCCTTATGGAAACTGAGTAATTTGGATTGAAATGGGAGTTACTACAATCCACGTCTTTATCGTCACGTTTTAGATGACCTAAATTGATTTCAAATTAAAAATAAATTTTACTTCATATGTATATGAGCAAATGCACGTATTGAATGTTTAAAGAAAAGTAGCGATTTTTCTAAATCCAGTGTATCTCTCTCTCTCTCTCTCTTTTTCTTATACGCCACTTATCCTTTTTTCAAACCATATTTGGGCTTCACATTTTATGATTTGCTGAATTGTATAACTCTCTCTCTCTCTCTCCTCTCTCTCTCTCTCTCTCTCTCTCTCTCGTCAGGGACCGGTAGGAATTGTAAACTTTGTAGCGAATACAGCTGGTTATATTTGATAAAACACACACGCCCAGGTGCATAAAATAAGGCAACTCGACAAACAACAGAAGATAAGAGTCAAAATAGTATTAGAGGACGGAAGAAGAGTCATAGTGTCGAAGAACCTGGAGAGAGTTAAATGAAATAACATAGATAAAGAGAAGTAAGATTAGTTAAAAAGAGTATGAAACAACAGGAGGGGGAAAAAAAGAAAGCAAAAAGAAAGTCCAGATTTTGCACACACACACAAAAAAGAAGAAAGTCAGCAATACGGTCACAGAGAAATGTGTTCTTATTCAAGATAGCCGAGATAGTTCTATCATCTGTGGACCTTTGTGACGGCTCAATCATTCATACGCTTCTGTACTTCTCTCCTCCCCCTGCCAGCCCTCCTCCACGCCCTTTTTTTTTTTCCTTTCTTCTTCTGCCCTCCTTATGTCGTGTTAGCGGGGATGCTGTCCGTATCTCTGAAGCCATCTGATGAGATGCATCTTTAAACTTCTCTCCTACAGATCTTTTAACGCTCTTCTTAGCAAAGCTACATGACTTTAATTGATTGAAACTATTATCCCAGATCAGCTGGTCATGTTTAATATCATCTTTTTTAATCGTTTTTATCGTTTTTTAGAAGGTGGGGAGAGAGAGAGGGGGGGGGGGGTTTCTCTATTCCACGTGTGTGATCTGTGATGGGGGATTAAGTTAGTACTTATTGCTATCGACCGTTATCTTTTTGTTTTCTTGAAATTTCTGGTTTAGTTTTGTACGTTTTTTTCAGTTATTTTTCTCCTATTTTGTTACAGACAAATGAATTATATCAAGAGTAAATAAACATATGGATATTAATCGAACATTGGTATTTCCTTTGGGCCCAAGACTGGGCGTGGTCTGTCTATTACTTTAGGGTGAAATTTGGTTACAGAAACATAAGAACAGGACAAAAAAAAAAAGAAGAAGTGAATGGCTCTTTATCACAAATAAGGTGTAATTTAGCTTATATATTTTCAAAACATATCTGTTGATCTTTTAATCACTGGTAAGTGTCAGGAGTTGATAAGCTTAAACATAACTAATCAAAACTTCGGATAAGGAAGTAGTTGTATATGTTATTCAGACAAAATGTTTTTTGAGTAGATGTTTAAAATTGTTTCAAAATCACGACAAGTAAATCAAATGTATCAGCTCATTACAAGAGGCTGTAAGTGGGTCAATGTTTCAGTCAACAAGACGTTAGATAGGGAGGACTGTAGTCGTTTTTCCTAAAGGTTGCTGCAGCCCACAGTTTCTATAGAGGGGTAGTGCTGTCAGTACACCTCACCTGGCGCGCTGTAGGCATTACCAGGGTGTTGGTAGCGTCCCTTCGACCCCTGTCCTTCGATTTTCCCCTTTCCTTTAACCTCCATTCCCACCTCCTGCCTTCTATCTTGTTGTACAACCTCTCTTACCTTTTATTTTTCAGTGCATCTGTGGAGTTTTCTCCCAGTTTCAATGTTGTATCCTTTTGCTTCGCCCGATTTATTCTCTGGAACTCTTTATCTAGTTGTCAAAGGACCTCAAGTCCCTCCCTCTTTTAATTGTCTTAAGCGCTGAATAACCAAAAGTGCAGTAAGCGCTGAATGACCAAAATGCATTTTTGCATCTTGTCGACAAACTTTGGATGATCAGGTAGCCAGTAATTTATTGCTATAATTCTAGAAGCCTGCGCCACAAATTTCCGAGGCTGGAGGCAGAATGTTATGTATGTTTGCTCTTTTGCCTCAGGTTTAAAGAATTTCTTTTCAATAAGATTTTTATGGGAGAAATTATTCACAAATCATGTAACATTTCAAACAACGAGCATTAACCCCCAGAACAAAAAAAAGGTTATTAAATAAATAAAAAGAAGAGAAAAATAAAAGAATTTAGAGAGAGATGTTCTTTACGAAAAAGTGATTAACATTTAGCCGTTATCTTCTGAAAGGGCAAGTGGGCGCGTTCTTTTCGGACGAGAGTTTACAGAGTCTCAACGACACGAAATGACTAATTGAATGCACCGGACCGAGTCTGCAGCTCTGCTCCTCCTTTTGTCATTAAATAACTTGTGAGAAAGAAAGAATCGATCTCAACAGAAATGCCTTCGTTGCAGCCCTCTGAATTTATAGATGACCTACAATTAGGTTCCATGACTCGAAGGGATACATTATTTCCTTTTGCTTGCTACCTTGCACGCCATAAGAGAAGTGGATTAGTTAATCCTGAATGAAGGTTATGGTGTAAAGGCCTCTTCCCAGTTAATGAGAAGATAAGCTGGAAGCTCTGATGCTTTTTGTTTTCGACTGATTCTTGGCCAGGCGTCAAATAGGTATTACTGGGTAGGTAGTGGAGACTCTCTCTCTCTCTCTCTCTCTCTCTCTCTCTCTCAGGAACGAAGTATTTTACAATACTTTATGTTGTCCTTCTCTCTCTCTTTTTCGTTAACTAAAACGCTAATTCTCTCTCTCTCTCTCTCTCTCTCTCTCTCTCTCTCTCTCTCTCTCTCTCTCTCTCTCATGACTCAATATTTATCACAGTATACCATTGCTCTGCTTTCTAATTCATACGTGTTACATTCTTTTCCTGTTGTTGTTTCAAAGCACAGAGACGAAATGTTGATCCTCGTTTATCTGAACTTAACGAATATTGAAACAGAGAGAGAGAGAGAGAGAGAGAGAGAGAGAGAGAGAGATCAATTTTGTGGGAATCAGCCTCGATGAAGAAACAGGATAATAAGGAAACTTACAGATGATATCTAGGTTTTTATTGTCACATTACTTGTTCACGTAATCTCCAATGTTATTAAATATGGAAGAGAGTTTCCACTTTACTTTTTTCGTTCTGGTGTCACAAAAGATGACGTCTACATTGATGTCCTCGGCAACTGATACCCTCTCCATATTTATTTCACATCAGTTGTTAATATTGGCACCAAAGATGCCATCTGTTTTGATGTTCTCCAGAGCGTGATAGCGTTGCCTTAAAATATGGGCCGCCAGTTTCGGGTGGCGGTCTCTTGTCAGAAGTCCTTTTCTGTTGCCTGCGACTCTGGTGGTGGCTGGAGGAAGGAGTCGTGGATTGTATTGGCAATAATAATGGCTGAATTAGCAGATAACCAAAAATGACAAAGACTAACCTAACAATAGAGTTATTTGCAACAGTGGTAATACGAACATCCGCAGTAAAAGGGTATATTGATTGAAATTATAGCAGTTTACCCGAAAAAACCAAGCATGGCCTGGTTTAGAACTTATTTTCATTACTTAAAATATGAGTTAATTTGTAATTTTTCGGTATACTAAACCAACTAAACCAAAAATAACCTAAGTTAACTTGAACAATATTTTCATTGTTACCTCGATGCGGAAATTCTAAATTATTTTTACATTGTTTGAAAAGTAAGTCAGCGATCTTGTAATGACCTCGTTTGATTGAGATCTTATTTTAAAGTCTAAATATTTCCATGATATGCGGACTGAAAATCAAGGCTTATTCCAGCCTAATTAATACGTATGCACGAATAGGCGCAAGTCTCAAAATATTGATGATGGTGACTTTATTTGTCAGTTGTTCTTCATAAAAGTGCTTATATACATGCCATTCTTTCAGGCACTTCTTACACTCCAGTCGTGTAAGTTGAAGAGACACTTCCACAAAAGGACGAAAGCCTCTGACCTCTGAAAGAATACTTTCATGATGATTGAATTCTTACCCAGACTAATAATTAAAAAGAACAGAAACCACGCTGGAAATCTTACCCTGTGGGGTAGCAAAATCCGCGAAGTTCCAGACCATTTCTCCGATGAAGAATCCCTGTTTTCGAAGGACGTCGAAGGCTTTGAAATGGTTTATCAGCACTTCACCCTGATATTCCTCCGACCACAGGAATGCAGGGCTCTGCAAAAAAAAGAGAAATAGGGCTTGTGATTTGATACAGTAGTTCTTTAAATGAGGTGCCTTAAAGAGAATTAACTGTGAGAGACAGAATGCTCTCTGAACGGTGTCAGACAGCTATGAGAGAGATATTGTTTGTTATGTGAGACACCATTGCTCCAAGGGTATAGTATCTTACGACTTCACTGAGAGAAATACAACCTATTTCGTTTTACAAAGACGGTATCACGTGACATTAACGCAAGAAAACAGCTTTTTGCGCAGCTACGCTTTAGTTTTCTGTAAAAGAAAACTATTGAGATGTGTTTTTCTGTCCGCCCTCAAAGGTTAAAAACTACTGAGACTAGAGGGCTGCAATTGGTGTGTTGATCATCCACCCTCCAATCATCAAACATACCAAATTGCAGCTCCCTTGTCTCAGTGGTTTTTATTTTATTTAAGGTTACAGTTAGTTCCACGTTTGACGAGTGGATTTCGTGTTCGGCTACTAATCCGTTAGTCCGAAGTTCGATTCTCGGCTCGGCCAACGGGGAATCAGAGGAATTTATTTCTGGTGATAGAAATTCATTTCTCCATATAATGTGGTTCGGATCCCACAATAAGCTGTAGGTCCCATTGCTAGATAACCAATTGGTTCCTAGTTACGTAAAAATAGCTAATCCTTCGGGCCAGGCCTAGGAGAGCTGTTAATCAACTTAGTGGTCTGGTTAAACTAAGATATACTCAACTTCGGGTTACAGTTAGACAACTGTTTCTATCAACGACATTGGACGGGCTACCAACTGGCCGTGGTTAAAGTTTCGTGAGTCGCGGGAGATCACCGATAGATGGATGTACTTTTGGTGGCCTTGATTATACGCTGTACAGATAACTGGTTATATCTTATTGCGCCTCTCTGCCACACTCAACACATTGCAGCCATTGTTGACGCTTAAATGTTTCTCTCCTGGTGCAAAACTAAAGTCACAGATGTTCCCTAAATCTCGTCTTATACGCAGGAACAGGCCGTGAATCGAAGATTGCCACCATTGTTGGTTGCTTGGTAATGGTTCGGCAGCAATATTAGGGGAAATATGCTCGTGTGACACCGGCTTTAAGGTTACGTCATACGAACACTACTGAGAAGCTTCATTCCAAACAACGGTTTACTAATATAAATTCATTCCAAACAACGGTTTACGAATATAAATAAAATTAAAAAGTCAATCAATATTGAATTGGGTCCTCTTGCTTTAGGTAGCTTTGCCCATATTGATATAATAACAGGAAAAATAAATATCCTGCTGGCCAGTGGAGTCCTGCTTTTTAAAAAACAAAAGATTGTGATCATGCATGTTGTCCGTAGCCTTGCCTATCTAGGATTCAGCAAATAACCCTTACAAAAAATCATCAAGCAAATCTAGGATCAGGGCTTTTTTTAAGGCCCCTCTTATCCCTCACATTTTCCTTACATAAATTGAAAATAGAATTCAGCAGAAGAATAGCTATGCTATGTTTGGGAAAACATACCCATCTCTGTTCCATTGAAAACAATTTAGATAAACCAAGAAGGACTGAAAACGAAGCGCACAAACCCGATGAAGTCCGTTGATCGTGCCAGCTCCGTACTCTGAGATCATGATGGGTTTCTGACGCAGTTCGTGCCATTCCGTGAATTCCGTAATCGTCTGGTTTTCTATCAGTTCCAGGTGGCCCGTGTCGCTATACCAAGAGTAATATTTGTTCACCATGATGATATCCATGTATTTACTCTGAAAGATGAGGTAGGCTGTTTACATGACTATTCAGTGAATAGATATTCTCATGAAATTACCGATTCTAATAAAAGTAAAATGTTTAGAGGTGTCAAGTACAGCGTTACTGAAATTTGAAGAGTCTTTGTACTCATGCCGAACCCGTCTTGCAAAGTTCCAAGTACAGAAAGCTCTTATCAAAATGAAGCGGTGTAGTACAAGCAACAGTGCCCAATAATAGAATCCGAAACCTAACAGATTAAGTATATAGTAGTGAAAGAAATGTGAGTATTTTAGTGGAGATTTTTAAGCAAAGCTCTGAAATAATATCTAAAATACTCTATTTATCTTTCATCATTAACGTCTTGAAATAGCTCCAGTATAATGCTATTAGACTTTTGTTCATATAGATTGTTCTAGAAAAAAAAGGAATTTTAGATAGGAGAGGTAAAAAGAAATATTTAGTCATTTTAAATAGGAAATAAATAACTGAGCATCAACAGGAGAGCACATTTCCACTCACAGCAAAATCGATGTTTTTTCCTGCATTGATAGCAGCCGTGACAGGTCGCGTTGGGTCAAGGAATTTCGTAGTGTTTACGATTTGCCTGAAAGAATAGAATATATTATATATATATATATATATATATGTATATATATATTACATATTATTACTTATATATGATATAATATCATATATATTATCTATATATATATACACACATACATACACGTTATGTGTGTATGTATATCATAATAATAAAGGATGCTCGCTGAAAACATCGCTTAAAGGAAGTTAATTCTATTAGCTTTCGAAAAGGAATATTCCCTTTCTGTTTCATATAACGCCTTAGTTACAGACTAACAACCCGCAATACAGAGAAGACAGCAGAGAAGTTCAAATAGTCCCCCATTATATCTTAAATTACTATACCTTACTTAGGGTTTCTCTCTAAGACTGCCATGATGAAATGCATCTGCCATGAATATTTTCAACCTGAGAAGTCTAAAGGCAGTTTTGCTTTATTAAAAATATATTGGCCACGTGCTGATGTCATCTCGGCTGGGTAATCCTACAGTTTAAGGGTCCAAAATCACTGCATTACGTAAAGTCAAGATCAGCACAGATTTATCAAATCTTTACTTAATCACAGAAAACAATGAAAAAATTAGCAGTTTATCTGCTTCCGAAAGCAGAGATTGTAAAATAAAATCCAAGGGAGTAAAGGGGAAAAGTAAATAAACAAAAACGTAAATCTCTGCCTCTTAAGCAGCTCAATTGCTCATTTTTTCAGATTTATCAAAAAGTGGCTGCTGAAGACAAGGGTCTGCGCCAGGTTCCAACTTGGTTCCTGAGCACTCACTCCACAAACACAATTGCAGGCACACTACACTATTTGCGTGAGGTGGAGAAATTTATTCCATTTTTTTTTCACAATACTTGCCTCAGTAATTAGATAAACTACTCATATTTTTAGGAAACATATTTCTGTTTGAGGATCTGTCGAAACAAGAAATTACAAATAGGAAATGAAATTTAAACAGACACATGGGAGCAGTAAATTTGGAATCCTAAATTATAGGATTACCCGCGGTTGGTGTTCGTAGTTTACAGGACTTAACCAGATCTTATTCCCTCTTAACACCGCACCACACTTAAGGAGAACATGAGCTCAAGGCTCCAACCAAATGTGCTGGAGTGACATCATTTCTTGACAGAAGAGTCTCCAGTGGAGGCTCCCATACCTGAAGTAGCTGTCTGCTTTGGGGTCGGAGGACACAGCTTCGTTGGCTACGCTCCACATGATGACAGAAGGGCGGTTTTTGTCCCTCCGTATCATCTCTTGCATCATTTCTGCGTGGGTCTCCAAATGTGAAGGGCTGAAGTTGCTGTTGGAGAAAAGTACAGTAATAACAATTCAATAATTTGTTGAACATAGCAGCTCTGATTCATAGTTATTAAACTAACCCTTCATGATTAATGAGTTTGTAAACCATTATATTTACTTTTAGGTATCATGCTGCTTATCAATGCTAGGGAGAAGAAAGTTGAGCTCTCTCTCTCTCTCTCTCTCTCTCTCTCTCTCTCTCTCTCTCTCTCTCTCTCCAAATATTATGGAAAAGATGGATTTTTTTAATGTCAGAATTTCTGGAAATGAAGAAATGAACAACATACCAGAACAGGAAAGAGACGTGGGAAAATCCTTATTGTTACCCATATTAAATGAAGGAGAAAACAGGCAAACCAGCATAGTGATGAATGCTCAGGGTTTAGTTACGAGTCACTCAAAAAGAAAAATAGAGTACTTAGAAGAACTAACCCAAATTGAAAAGAAAATAGATATAATGAATATAAGTGAAACCCGGTACTCCCAAGAGACTGGGAATGACGATCAAATAAAAGGGTTCCAAACTTATAGATCAGATAGAAAAAATAGGAATCAAGGGGAAACCGCGATATATGGGAATGACAAAAAACAAGGAAAAATATATGAGAAATATAGTAACTCAGAATGTGAACTAATAGCGGTAGAATTTGAATCTGAAAAATTAATTAACATAGTAATATATAGACCCCCTAATACTAAAGAGTTTGACACAATAATAGAAAAATTGGATGATATATGTAGAAATCACAAGGACTGGACTATTCTCCTATCCGGAGACTTTAACTTTCCTGTCGTAGGCTGGAAAGAACGAATAGGAGATTGTGGTTGTATTTATACATATAAAAAAGAGAGTAATAGTAGTACAGAAGATAAGAGGCAATTCGAAAAGCTATTAGATATGCTACTAGAATACAACATTCAACAAATAAATCACCTGCCAACAAGAAAGGAAAATACTTTAGACCGAGTATTTGTGAACGAGGTGAATTATGTTAAAGAAATAATAGTTTATAATGCGAGTATTTTAGACCATAATGTCATAGAATTAACAGTCCATTCCAAAGCAAGTGAAAACAGAGATAAGCAAGAAATGAAAAAGTGGGAAGGATATGGAAAATACAACTTCTACAGTAAAAATATAAAATGGTCAGAAATAAATGAAGAATTAAACAAAGATTGGGATAACATTTTCGTAAGTGATGATATAAAGGTAAATACGGAGATATTATATAAAATATTAGAGAAAATAGTGGATAAATATATACCGAAGAAGAAAAGTAAACATCAGTCATGCATACCAAGAGACAGAAGGATCTTATTCCAGAAAATCAGAAAGTGGAAAAAAGGTCTTGCAAAAGAAAAAAATGCATGGAAAGTGATCGAACTAAAAAGTAAGATAGAAAATGCAGAACAAAAGATTATACAATCAAAAGAAAATGAAAAACGGGACTTGGAAGAAAAAACCCTAGTAAATATCAAGCAAAACCCCAAACTATTCTACTCGTATGCAAAAAAGATGAATAAAAGAAGAATAGGAATAGGCCCTCTAAGAATTGAAGGGAGATTAACGAATGAAAAAAAGGAAATATGCAACATATTGGCAGAACGATATAAGAGAGAATTCACCCCTAGAATTGATAATGAAGATAATGATATAGAAGTAAGGGATGAAAATAGTGAATATTTAGTAGACATAGATATTAATGAAGTGAATATTTAGCAGACAGAGATATTAATGAAGCTGATATTGTGCGGGCTATTAATGAAATTAAAAATGGAGCTGCAGCAGGGCCTGATTGTGTCCCTGCTATTTTGTTAAAGAAAGTAGTTAATTCTATCGCAAAGCCACTTGCAATATTATTAAGACAAAGTGTAGATACAGGCAAGATTTATGATGAACACAAATTAGCATATATTACCCCTACTTTCAAAAGTGGATCAAAACTAGAGGCAAGTAATTATAGGCCTGTGAGTCTAACATCACATATTATGAAAGTATATGAAAGGGTAATGAAGAAAAATATTATGAAACATTTAATACAAAATAATTTGTTTAATATAGGACAACATGGTTTCGTACCTGGAAAAAGTACACATACCCAACTGTTAGTCCACCGTGAGAACATATACAAAAATATGAAAAGAGGAAATAAAACAGATGTGGTTTATCTAGACTTTGCAAAAGTTTTTGACAAGGTAGATCATAATATATTAGCAAAAAAAAATTATAAAACATAATATAGTGGATAAAGTAGGAAGATGGTTAAAAGAATTTTTGCACAACAGAAAACAGATAGTTATTGCAAACGATGAGAAATTGGATGAAGCTAAGATAAGGTAATATCCGGTGTGCCACAAGGTACGGTGTTAGCTGCAATACTGTTTGTTATTATGATTGCAGACGTAGGCAGTAATGTTAAGGACTCGGTAGTGAGTAGTTTCGCCGATGACACAAGAATAAGTAGAGAAATTACAAAGAGACCTTAACAAAGTATATGATTGGGCAGAGGTAAATAGGATGGTATTTAACTCTGATAAATTTGAATCAATAAATTATGGAGACAGAGAAGAAAAGCTATATGCATATAGGGGACCTAATAATGAAACAATCACAAATAAGGAAGCATTTAAAGACCTTGGTGTGATGATGAATAGGAACTTGTTATGCAATGATCAAATAGCAATTCTATTGGCAAAATGTAAGCAAAAATGGGAATGTTGTTACGGCACTTCAAAACAAGAAAAGCTGAACACATGATTATGCTTTATAAAACATATGTTCGTAGTCCACTTGAATATTGCAATATGATATGGTACCCACACTATCAAAAGGATATTGCACAAATAGAGAGTGTACAAAGGTCCTTTACAGCTAGAATAGAAAAAGTTAAGGATCTTGACTACTGGGAAAGACTACAATTCTTAAAATTATATAGTCTAGAAAGGAGAAGAGAACGCTACATGATAATTCAGGCATGGAAACAGATAGAAGGAATAGCCGAAAACATCATGGAGCTAAAAATATCAGAAAGAGCAAGCAGAGGTAGATTAATAGTGCCCAAAACTATACCAGGAAAAATAAAGAAAGCACACAGGACATTAATCCACTACGCACCAGCATCGATAATGCAGCGTCTATTCAATGCATTGCAAGCTCATCTGAGGAATATATCAGGAGTGAGCGTAGATGTGTTTAAGAATAAGCTCGACAAATATCTAAGCTGCAACCCAGACTTTCCAAGATTGGAAGATGCAAAATATATAGGAAGATGTACTAGCAACTCTCTGGTAGACATTAGAGGTGCCTCACACTGAGGGACCTGGGGCAACCCGAACAAGATGTAAAGTCTGTAAGGTAAGGTCTCTCTCTCTCTCTCTCTCTCTCTCTCTCTCTCTCTCTCTCTCTCTCTCTCTCTCTCTCTCTCTCTCTTAGCGTGTTCAGTTCACAAAGAGAATAACTAAAGTTCGATCCCTCAACCGAACGAGGAAGTAATGACCTGGTTAGTGAATTAGCTCATTTATTTTTCAGATATAAGCTCCATCTAGGAGAGAGAGAGACAGAGAGAGAGAGAGAGAGAGAGAGAGAGAGACCCCTCTTGAAATCAACACTCAAAGAAACTTCCGAGACTCACGTAAGAGAGACAGCTGGGCATTCATCGATAACCATGATACCCTCTCGGTCTGCCATGTCCATGATCTCTTCGGCATAAGGGTAGTGGGTCGTCCGGAAGACATTGACTCCGAGCCATTTCATCAGATTGAAGTCCTTCGCCACTAGTGCAAGGTCCAGGCCCTTGCCCCTGATCTGCGGGATGGGATTATATACAGAGTGCTGAACTCGGTTCTTTATTATTATTTTTCTCACCCATGATAGGAACACTGGCTAGCTTTTGTCTATGACATTAGCGTTGAAGAGAAAGGAATTCTATGTAGAATTGACAAGACGCAATATAAACTCAGTTAGGCTGAAGCTCTTAATAAACTAATGTGCCAAGTGTGAACGTAGGTGATAAGTTTTAGTTTTCAGAAAAGAAAACTTTTCTGCAGACTTTGTCTGTCCGTCCGCACTTTTTCTGTCTGCCCTTAGATCTTAAAAACTGCTGAGGCTAGATGGCTGTAAGCTGGTATGTTGATCATCCACCCTCCAATCATCAGTCATACCACATTGCAGCCCTCTAGCCTCTTTGGGAAGAAAGAACAAAAAACAAGGAAATTTATACCAAGGCCTGGTGTGCAAAACAAATGGAAACGTGCCTTTTTATCTTCAAAAAGAAAGATGAATGATTGACTTTAGCTTTTTCTTTTTCTCTAGTAAACAAAGGATAAAGCATTCTCTCTAAGAATGAAAGGTAAGTGACGCACTTCGGAGTCCTCGTGTTTTCCAACCCCGTGTAAATAGGCCTTCTGCCCGTTGACATAGAGTGATGTTGAGTCCCACTGTATCGATCGTATTCCTATTTTCTGCTCATATATGTCCTCTTGCGTTGTGCCAACATAGAGGAAAACCTGCAATGGGTCAATAAGTCATTGAAATCATTATGTAGATAAATAGCGAAACGAATAACGAACACTTTGAAGGATGAATGTAACTTAACAGATTAACTTTGGTATTCACATAGATACATATATACCTTTTATATTATTATTATTATTATTATTATTATTATTATTATTATTATTCAGAAGATGACCCTATCCATACGGAACAAGCCCACAGGGGCCATTGGCTTGAAATTCAAACTTCCAAAGAATATGGTGTTCATTAGGAAGAATTAAGAGGAGACACAGGGAAATACAGAAAGACGAGATCGCGATTATTCCAAAAGAAAAAAATTATTAGATAATTTATTAAATAGAAAGAAATGTATTAAAATGAATAATATTACGGCAGAAATGCACCGCATCTTTTCTTGAACTTTTGACGTTCCAATTATATGACATCATCAGGGAGACTGGTTCACAGTCCAACAGTGAGAGGAATAAAAGACCTCTGGAACTGAGAAGTTCTACACCAAGGCACATTTAATGCATATTGGGCTGTTGTTCAGCCAATCTGGTTGCTCTCGCCAGGAAAAGGAAATCCGAGATCATTTGAGAATGTGAAAGATCTCTGATAAAATACAACTTATGAAAGATTTACTAACAAGAAACCATCCGTCAATGGTCCAGTCCAAGTCATTACTGCTACTATTAAGAAACAGAAACCTACCGTCATGAATCACTCTCTCTAAATTCTAGTTGCATTACGGCGAGACTCAACAAAAATGGTAATTTTCATGTGAACAATTTCGTCTCCATGCAATGAATTCGGTCTGTTTGTGATGGTAAGCTCTACTGCAAATATCATCAAACCAAGGCTGGTCACTTGTTCTGAATCTAATGACTTTTCTAGAGACATACCCTGCTAAAATAGACATCAGCATTTCATTTAGTTTATTGGGATCTGGATGTGATAAGCATCCGAAATATCAAGTGCCTGACATGCTTCAATAATGAGATCTCAATTGGTACTAGATTTCAGCCAGACCATTTTTCCAAAGGTTGAATTAGGAATATACTGAATTTAAAGAAAACTCATAATCACATGAGTCAATAAAATGGGAAAGCAACAGAAATCTTTCGATGACCTGCACAGATCTCCTTCACAATTTCTGAAACATCTGTGAATATGAGGTCTCATCTATTACCAGAAAAATATTCATGGATTCCTCAATTAGCTGGACAACATCGGAGGATACACAGAACTCAAGAGCAGACTGGCTATGTTGATCTGTGGAATTGGAACTTTGCATTGCAGTTTTCATAAATAATGAATGAAGCTTTTGAATCTTGTGACTGATCCATACTAATCCTCTCCAAGAGACATATACAGAATCGCCAATATTTGGATTGCGGTAAACAGAAAATATGTATACATTGAAATCTTATTGAAAAGCTTAAAGCAAAGAAATTTATGGCAACAGCACTTAAGTTTTCTGATGATATACAGGCCATCCGGACTTACTATGTATAGCCGTACCTTGAACATGTGAGATATTACGACGATATAAAAAATGTGGGCCATCAATGCCTAGAATTAAAAACATCAAATCATTTGACTTTAAGCCCCGAATATTTTAGTAAAGTACTCAAACAATTTTTCTTACTGTAATGAGTAGTAGGCCCAGGGTTTAGCTCATTGACTCCCGAAAGAATGAAAATTAATGACGTTATATTAGAAACAAAACTATTAAGTACTCATAACAACAACATAATAAAAATAAAAAAAGCCATTAACAATAATAATGCAATCAACAACAAGAGTATTTACATTATTTACTAAGATTTCATTGAAAGTATACATCAGCTTAACCATATAACTTTTGCAAAATGCCAGAAGCAATTGGTCGATAAGCTGGAGCCGGCACACCTTGGAAGGCTTATAAGAAACACCCTAGGTTTGCCGCAACTTCTCTGGAAGGACAGTCAGGATGGAGTTAGAAATGATAAAAAGCTCTGAAGGAAAAGATTAGGTAAAGACGAAGGAGCTTACTTGATATCCACCAAGCAACTTTTGCTTTCTCATCAACCTGTTTTACACACTTTTAGAAAGAGAGCGCAATTTTTCCACAAGTACCGATTAATTTTTTAATTTTTATTTTTAATAGTTTTCAAAGTGCTCTAAATTTATTTAAAGAGCTTTTCGCATGGCACTGTACTTGTGTATGTTGTAGTCATATATAGACATTAAAAGAAAAATATCAGATTTGAAGTCGATCAATAAATAAATACAGAAAGTCCTAAAAAAGATAGAAGTGCAAAGATAATACTTCTAAAACCCTCAAAAGGATCTCAACCTTAGTCATGCTGATGCGATTCAGCTCAAATTGATCTCTTACTGATTAAAACAACAATTAATTTACCAGTGGTCTCTCTGTCACTGTTGTCCCTGGGAGACTGGGCTTTGAATGATTGTTGCTACAAAAAGGTTTGTCTTTTACAAATCACCTTGCGTAAAAAGAGAGAGAGAGAGAGAGAGGGGGGGGAGTTCTTTCTTGATGACTAACTGAATTGCATAATACAGCATGATACAAGTACAAGAGAAAACATAATATTCTCGAAAAAATTATACCTAATTACCTTTGACCCAGGGCCTAAATCCCCACAAAAATGTCATTAACTTACAACAATAACCACTTGCTGTACATTTGAACAAACGAACGAACAAAAAACCCAGAAAACGACTTTGCGTAGGTAAAAAGACATTGACTTTCAGAGCTGAGTAAAAAGAATAATGCAGAACACTAATACTTATTATGACTGCCTTTGCAAGAGGAAGTGCCACTTATTAATCTACGAAACTTGAAACTAACCAATTAGACTTAATGACAGAGATGCAAGGAAAGTTAATGTATTGAAGGTTTCAAATTTAGAATAAGGCCTACTGGACGGCCGCGTGAATGCCTTTTTGTAATCCAGACCACAGGGGAAGAAGAGGGAAGAAAAAAGAGCGGGGTTCATCCTGAGGGAAACGGCAAACATAGCTCTTGCAGAAAGGAAGATTTTAATGCTAATGGTAAACGGAGGCAGAAAGCCAATACCTAGGCCTCTGAGTAGAGATGTACAGTTAAGATAGACATGAAACAATTGATTAACATATAAGGTCAGATTAGACCGCACTAATTAAGGTTTGAAAGTAAGAAGGAAGACGAGTTATTTGATATTGGACCGAAAAATGATAAGATTAAAGAAGAACGTATTATAACACACTAACCTATCAAGTGTAAAGGTATAAAAAGTCACCGCTAATTAGGCAGGGACTAAAAATAGATTAACATATAACTTAAGTATAAAGTTGACTCAAGTTATTTAGCATTTAGGTAGAGACAAATAAAAATTGGTTTTTCAAATGAGATCTGGTTAGGACACATTGATCTGTGAAGTATAACAGTAACCAATGTCATTTGACATTTGGTCAAAACACAGATCAATTCTTACATTATATAAATATAAGAGCTGACTGGAACGCACTAACCTTAAATGAATAAAGGTAACCGGGGTCATCTGACATTAGAAATGGCCACCACAGCTTTGCATCAGGGATGTTGATGGTACCTTCGCATTCGGAACTTTTTCCTGCTTGTGTGTCATTTCGGTCCCAGACAACTATGGTGCATGTTGCTGTTTGACTACCCGCTGTCGTTATTTTGTAGTTTATTATACCTGCGAAATTGAAAAGAAGGTAGGACAGGTAATTAAGGAGCCTAAATCTGGGTGGTTTTCTCTTAGAGGGTAGAAAGGCCACAAAAGGTTGTGTACTGTGGACATGTTTTCTGGCACATTTTGGCAACATCCTTCTTTATATTACTGATATAAAGGTCACTACTAAACTTCTTAGTACCGGAAAATTGACTGACACTTATAAAGCAATGCGTCTTTTTAACTTAGTGAGATGTTAAGGTCACCAAAAACTGTCATATGGGTCTTGTCTTCTGATACTATGTTTTCGCATTTTCCTATTGTATTTTAGTGGGATTAAAGGCCGTAAAGGTGGTGTCAATGAGGCACGTTCTTAGCAACTTTTGGGAATTGTGTCTATTTTAATGGGATATAACGGCTACCGGAAGGGGTGCCACAATGGTACATTATCATTGAAAACATCTTGCCTGGTGGAAAATAAGGCTGCCAAAGGTAGTGTCACATTGGTAGGTTTTCTGGACTTTATTTTTAGCATTGTGTTGGTGTATCTTCCTAGAATATAAAAGGTAATAATTTTACTTGAATATAAAAGGTAACACTTTTCTTATAGCTTGGCGTCAGTGCTGACGATTCGGATTTCTCCCATTCGTCCAACTCTGTTATACTCCAATTTTTATCAGGCATTCAAGAGAGAAATAACTCCGAGCAGCCATATTAAAGTCAAGAATTGTGACTCGATGGTCTAGTTAAATTATTTTACAACATTAGTAATGATAGCCCAAACATTTTTCTCCTGGTACGAAGGTCACCAGCGGGATTGTTAATAATCTTAGTTCCACGTTCCATCAAGCCACTTACCAGTACTTTCTTTCACATCGGTTGATACCTCAATATCATCGATGAAAGTCTCAGGAGTCATGTATAGGTGAACTGGCCTGTGGATTCCTGCATAGTTGAAGAAGTCGAAGGAGTAGGTCTGGATGAAGTAATCTTCAGGGTACCTTTGGACATTGAATTCAAAATTATACATTCATGTAAAGAGTTATTTACACACACACACACACACACATATATATATATATATATATATATATATATATATATATATATATATATATATATATATATGTGTGTGTGTGTATGTATGTATGTATGTAAAGGAGATGTATTGGATGTCTCAAAATGGGATTTGCAGATGCGGATATACATTTTTTTACAGTTGCATACAAGGTTATTTTACACTTATTGCATGACAAGGGTAACAAAACTTAAAGCCATTCTTTGCATTAGAGAGAGAGAGAGAGAGAGAGAGTTTCCTAAAAAATGCAGTACCCTGCCGTTATGATTAAAACTGCTGTAAATGACACGAAATTACCTAAAAAAATATACTAAAAATAATATGCTATAACTGAGCTACTTATAAAGCATATATTATATGAAATGCGTAATTTTGTATCATGTATTCTGTATATAATAAAATGGAAAAAGCCAAAATAAGCAGCAAAAAAAAAAATCTACTCTTAAGTTACAATGTATGAGTATGAACTGTTGAACACTGAGCATAGGGTGATATCCTCATATCCTCATTCTCAAACTGCGGTTGCGAATGTGGATGTGCTCGCATTGCTGATGCGGATGTTGAGAAATGATCAATGTGGATGCACATAAGGATTTATAAAAAAAATGTGGATAATCCGTGGATGTGGATATCCAATACATCTCTAATATTATATATATATATATATTATTAGTATATATATATATATCTATATGATATATATATATATATATAATATATAATTATATTTTATGGTCCGATTTCGGTCTACCAGTCTGTCCAGCTGTGAAAGATTACCAACGTTAGCCAATGTGTGTCCTGTTACTTTCATGAGTATGCTGCTTTTGTAAATAGCTAGTTCTCGCTCTTTCTTGTCACGTGCTCATACCATCTCAGTCATTGACAGCTCAGTCAGTTTTCTAACCGTTGGACGCTACATATCTCGATAGTCCTCTCTCCTTACCTGCAGGTATTATGAAATATGAAGATCTTCCCATCTCTGGTATTCCCAGAAGACAGTCTTTGTACTCCATGTAGGTGAATCGCTTCCCATGTCCAAACCTTTTCTATCCTTGTGACCCTCGCCTGTTTTTGATCCTTTACACATCACATATCTCAACAGCTTTCTCAACTATGATGAGAAATATGCGGAGTCCCCACACCCAGTTTATAAGAAAGCATCTCAGTTTTCATCTCAAGTTCTAACCAATATAAGCCTTCTTACCGCAGTATGTTATAGAGCCTCTAGACACATCTCGGCAATTTCCTCATCTATATTATGAAATAAGTATGTCCTGCCTCTCCTTACTTCCAAAACTCTACTGTAACTACGTTATTTGAGATAAGACGAACCTGCTCGTATCATTTTTGTGCACTATCAGTCCTTGGGGGATGGTGTCCGGCGTGAGTACATTGCTAACAGCCACTGTCAGAAGGTTTGTGTACCCGTATATCAGCAACTGTGTCAGTTCAACTCGGATTGGTAAATGCCCTCCCTCGTGCGCGACCACGGGATTTCCATTCACAAACTGTCCAAGGAAGGAAAGGGTTGTTTATTTGTTTTGCTGATGAAGCAGATAATCGTTTTTCATTGCTCACAATTGAGAACACTGTTATGAGGAATAAAAGTAAAATCTCATTAACTTGCAAAGCAAGTTTCCCATAGGACTTTTAAAGGAAAACAGAGGAAAATAATAAATAGGGCAGGTGGATGAACAAAAACGTAAGTTATGAATTCATTAACAGCAGTGGAAGTCAAAACCTAAGGCAAGTGTGAATGGCCTCTTAGAATATTATCAGAGGCTCCCTTACACCAACGGGCTTCGGCATTAAGTTTCCTTGTTCTTGCCCTTAAATTATGTATCAGGATTGTTGTCATTATGCCATTACCAATAGTAATAATTTTATTTGTAAATTAAAGGCGGTGTAGATCCATGTACGTGCATATCCTGTTTGTAACAGCAGATATTCTCTGGGAACTTAGCTCTATGTTCAAACTAGCTGGAAACCAGCCTCATTCATCTCTATCCTCTATGTAAGCACTCAGGATGATGTGCTCCTAGGGTGGCGTCTTGCTGTTTCGACCCCTTTGTAATTTACTCATTTTGGACGTTATTTGTCATTGCTAACTCCACTGAACTTTTAAGAAGACAAGATAGCAACCATTTCATCAAAAATGGATTCTGGTTGAATTATATCTTAAGATTAAATTTACTGTTCAATTAATGATTGGTTTCGAAGGCTACTGACCACATTGCTTAAGTAATGAGCCGACCCCAAGCGCAGAAAGACTCTTCGATTTTTCGACCAGCTGACTGGAACCTCGAACATCCGATCGTACCTTAGAAGAAGAGATAAATGAAAGATTAGAGAATTATATATAAAACGGTTACTTGAAAAGAAAATTCATTGCAAATGATGAGAGACAAAAGGAATTGTTACTTAATAGGGCCCAAGCGAAAAAAAGGAACTTGGAATATTCTGCCATAACTGGGATGAGCAGATGCCAGTGAAAATGGAAATGTTTTAGACAAAGTTAAAAGAAAATCATAAGCAACCTAGGCAAGATTTGAAAAAAAATCTGAATAAAAAAAAATAACGAAATAAAGTAAACATAAATATAAGACTAAGTTACTTTCAAATATTAGTAAATGGAGTAGAGTACACAAAAATTTTCATTGAAAAGATACGACTAAAACATAAAATCAAAATAAATTGGTTAGAGACAAATGTTTCATCTAAAAGTATTTGAGGAAAACATTGAACTAAAAGAGAAGGGAAGTACAATGTCCTATTGTACAGACACGAAGTATTCAATAAAAACGAAAAGGGATAGTACTTAAGACTGCATTTTAAAAAAAAGCTAAAGCAATCATTAAAATTGCTTATGCCTGAACCCTTCGAGCATGTGTGCTTGTCTTTGTTTTACTGTCTTCTGCATAGTTGTTGTCTGCCTATTGATTTTCCATATCCCTTTCCTTCAGTCAGGCTTTCCAACATCATCCATAACTGTTACTTATTAGTGTAAATTTGCGTCTTTCTTCCAGTTCATCTTGAGTTTCCTGTACTTCATTTCCTTTATTTTCTGGGACTTTTTATCTTGCCTTCCATCCACTCTAACTCCCTCTCTTCGCTGTCTTCAGCACGGAGTGATCAGAAGTGTCCAATGCTCATTAAATGAAATCAAATCTCCATACTAATTTTGCATTATTTTTAAGACTTTGTTTTTGTGGGATTGGTTTTTAAATTTGGCATAACTGAGCACCAGTGTATCTTGGAGCACGGGCTCATTTGTGGGTAGAATATATATATATATATATATATATATATATATATATATATATATATATATATATATATATATATATATATATATATTCTGACTGGTACGCAATATCGATGCGTATACTTGCTTGCACACATGTATGTTTAATTTGTGCAGGCATCCCATTAATGAAGAAAGTAATGAGAAATTCCTACCAAATAACTACTAAATGCTTTCGTTTTCTTTTATCAGTTATCTAATAAAGGATAAACGACATACAGTCGTTTATTCTATTCGTATCTAGCAGTAGATGGCAGTAGCCTCAACAGCATCCTGCAAAACTCCTCCTTCAAATCCTAAAGAATCCTTACCAAGCCCATCCTACGTGGTCCCTGATGTCGGGGTCCTGTGTTATGTCGTTGTAGCTGCTAGGAACAGGCATGGGAATAACTGGTCCCGTCTGAAATTAAGAATGTAATCTTATTAAGAAAGTAATTTTAACGTCTCTCTAAGTAAAACGCTGCATAACTGCATCATTTTCTGTGTGTAACAACGATTGTCTAACGGTAAGAAACTTCCCGGGTAGACTTGCCATCTCCAGCCCTTGGTTAGCCGTTTCGACACTCTAATATTACCGTCATTTTTTATGGTAAAAGTATGCTAATGATGAGGATGTTCCTATGGTCTAAAGGTTACGTGCCTTGTCTTACCAGTGAGCGTCTAAAGATATATCTGAGGAAAGAGGCATAAGTGATTTAGACTGGAATAAAAAATATCAGTTGCGCTTCTCTGCAACAAATGATTGACCTAGTTGTGAGGCGACTATGTAGGGTCAAAGCCAATTAACGGAATCGACCCAGGGCATCCCCGAAGACGTTCTAGTTTACCGAAAAGTATTTTATGGTATTTTTTTTTTCTCTCAATATTAAATATTATAAGTTTTACTGAAATTAATTACATTTAAACGACAGGCTTTAGTGAAGAGAAAGCAAGTCAAGTTTTAGTCTTTGCTGGTATTTCTTAATAATAATATAAAGCGTATTAGTGTAACTTTGTTTACAAAGATTATTCTTAAATTCATAGTGTTCTCTGCACAAAATTCGTTTGATACACGTTCTCGTTTTTATTACGAAATGTCGGAAAATGAGAGGAAAAATAAGGAGAAACGAAAGTTACCTTACTCAGAGGTTTGGCGTACCACTCCTCCACAAACCCCCTGTCAGGGTCATGTCTGGGTGCCAGACGGAAGTTCCAGACTCCGTCAAGGGACTTCACTTCACGGTAGAGGGATTCTCTGGGATACAGACCTCCCCACGTAGGATCAGCTCCCGCTGACTGAGTGTCAAGGAGACACACCAGAAACAAGGTGAGGGACAAGTTCCTTGTCCTTGGTCCCATTCTGTTAAAATTATGGAGACTTAGCTGATAAATATATACATACCCGTACACTCACAATGTATGCATGTATGTATATATACATATATATACAAAAGTCATATCACATTACCGTGATTCATATACATACATCGAGCTACAATGTCCTTTAATATCTAATTCGCTCTACCTCGGAATTAATATATTTTCATATATGCTTAACCGAAGGGGAATTTTTCTTTACGATAATAGATTTGCCTGTACCTGGGCGTGGTGGGATGGAAGAGCTTCACTGACGTGCCTGGATTTGAATGTCTCCTGCGTTCGCGCCCAGGTACAGGCAAATCTATTATCATAAAGAAAAATTCCCCTTCGGTTCAGCATATATATATATATATATATATATATATATATATATATATATATATATATATATATATATATATATATATATAGTTTGTGTTTGTGTATTTTAGTATATTCATAAAGCTTTGATTACATGATGACAGGACAGTCTATGGGAAAGCGACTGGTTTCCTCACCTGAGGCCCTCAGCTATCGAATTTCCTAGCGTTGAAGAATCTGTTCTGCACTGAACGATGCAGGTGAAGAAACTGATGCTGCTGTGTCTTTGTCCGCCACATTGTAACTCTCATTTCCTCCCCTCTCATGTCATGAAGTGGCATCTTATCTATAAAAGTCGGAACAATGAGTTAAAAGGAAAAATGGCCACGAGGCTGTCAGAAGTACTCGAAGTTTTCTTTATTTTTGAGAGACAAAGAGAAACGCCTTATTCGTTTTACAGGCACTTCTTTGTGCTGCCATTAGCTTTTGTTTCATTTGCAGTAACTAGTTTAGGCATTTCTGTTCAGAATTTTTTGCTCTGCATCAAGAACCAAGCGAGTTGCTTACTACTCTTCTGTGCATTGTTATCAAGAACTTCTTTAATGAATACCATCTTCCGGGCCAGGGACTGTCTCTCTCCTGTGTATGTGAGGAGACAGAATGAAGATTCTGTTGCCCGAGTTTCGGAACAATACTTAACGTCCCTAAAGTCATAACTTGTCGTCTCGGTCCTCTCTTATATCTCAGGTTCTGCGCGCAAGTTACAAACTCAAAGCCGTACAGGTTTGATCATTCCTTCTAACTATTGTTTCCATAATAAAGAATTATTTTGCTTCTTCAGTGCTCTCGAAATTATTTTCCCTATTGTTTTTACTCCATAAACTTCTTTAAAGTTTAGACATAAATATTCAGCTTTAATGCATGAGTCGTTTCAATGTTTAATATTTTCCCCATTGACATGGTTTCTCACATCTGTTAAATCTATATCCACGAATACCTTTTAATATCCAATTCACTATGCCTCATGAATAATTTATATCCAAGAGGAATTATTTGTGGCTTATTATTTGTAAAAATATATAAAAGTCATAAGTGTATGTGACAATAATTCATAGTTAGCCACTTGTTACCACCTGACTTATCGGCTATCATGGTGGAGATGGGTTGATATCGGTTATATCTACAGAGCTTGAATTCGACAAGTCGATATCAACCAAAGATCACTTAAGAACAATAGATTAGGCATAGGATCCGATAAGTGAAGGCAGCCTGTGAGCCCTACCTACACCAAGATGGTGGCGGCCGGGGATGACTCCCCCCAGTGGCGAGCGCTGACTGCATTAGCCAGCCAAAGTAAAGCCTGAAACCATCCAATAAAAACAATAACTTCCTTTGGGCTAGTAAGAAAAAATAGGGATGAACCGATACCAAATTTTTTGCCGATACCGATACCTGTTACCTCCATATTACTGTTATTTAAGGGAATATATATTGTTACTAAAATCATTCTTGTTCTCTGGTTATTGTATCTTAAAGGTTTAAAAGTTGAAAGGTCATATAAATTTTACTGAAAAAGAACATCAAGTATAACTATTAAGTATTTAATCCCTTTATTACCTGGATATAGTTTGGCTTATATAATGGCTACCATTAGAAGAACTAGTAACAATTTAGGTATATAGTACTTACTCGAATTCTTGGGGTGACGAGGAAACTGAAGTCACTAGTATGTATTTTTATTCTGAGTTTTAATTTATATATTGGCTAGAAACAGTTAGCTGACTCATTTATTTAGATTATAAAAGGGTCTAGTTTGTTGGGCTTTGTTAATATATAGATTTTAGGAAGCCTAGAAGGATTTTAAATTCCTATACTAATGATAAAAGTATCGGCCAGAAATTCACCGATACCGATACCACAAAAACTAGCCGATACCACCGATACCGATACTTGGGCACATCCCTAAAAATAATGTCGGCATCATTTAGTCTTTTTGTTTGATGTTTTGTAATAATTTGAATAACATTGTTAATTTTTCTTACACTGCATTCAGTAGTAATGATTTTTATTGTTTAATATCTTAATTCTTTTTTAAATGGTTTATTTTATTTTGTAAGCTCACTTTTTATCAAATGAGCTCAATTTTATGTAATAATTTTGTTTTATTAGAATTGAATATTTGTATCAAATAACAATTTCAAACGAAGTTTGAAATTGTTTCCTTTTCTACGCGTTACTGCATTTTTTCCTGGAAAAAAATACTGGCAAAATTATTATTCATAAACGATGCAATCAACATTAATATGGAATTTTAAGTTACTTAACTCTTTTTAAACCGTCAACAGTTTGTCCTTGTCCCTCCGGCGTCTGTTGTACAATTTCAAAGTTCAAAAGCCTCATTATCAAGTAAAAAAGAAAAAAAATTCAAATCATGGATGGATCATGTCGGCTGCTCGTAGTTTAGGAATGTAATAAAGTTTACCTTAAATTATTTATTTGTTAGTTCTTTAGTGTTTCTTTGAGCTAATAACGAAGTTTTTGTTCATGGCGTGCTGGAAGAACGAAATTATTATTAATGCATCAATGATTTGAATGTTCGTTTCATTTGAACTGATGATGGAGTTTTGAAATTATACAAGAGCCACTAAAATAAGGACAAACAATGTTTTCTCATTTTAGTTTTATTTTATGATTTTAAACAACAGTTCTCTTTACACATCGAATCTGCTACTTCAGTAATTGTTTCAAGGTTTAATTATGGTAATTGATGTGATACAGCTACTATGTTTTATTAATAAATGCTGTAAATACAAATGCAACGCTGAAGCGGGCAACCAATAGTAAGACCATCCCGGCGCCGAATGGTAGGCCATCGCGCAGTTAACGCTCTCCTATTAACGGCTATATTAGCCAAACTACACAATTTTATTTTATATTCTAAAGATTTAACTCTTTAGCTACCATTTTGTTGCTTCGGTTGCGTTTCTTTCCTAAAAATGAAAAATTTCATCACAGAGTAACTTTTTCAAGTCTTTTATGTCAAGTTTCTAAATTTTATCTTATTCCTAAGTAGGTTAGATCACAGAATACTTGATAGTCACGTGTGTATACGACTAAAATTCGTGTGTATATATATACACTCATAAATATATAATATATATATATATATATATATATATATATATATATATATATATATATATATATATATATATGAATTTTTATCACATCACCGTGATTCATATACATGAATTAAGCTACAAATGTCCTTTAATATCCAATTCGCTCTGCCTCTGAATCAATATATTTTCATATTTGTTAACCAAAAAGGAATTTTTAATTGATAAAAAATACCCCTTCCGTTAACATGTGAAAATATATTAATTCCGAGGTAGAGCGAATTGGATATTAAAGGATATTGTAACTTAGGGGAGACCGGGGCTAGTTGCATACAGGGGTAGGTTGATACATTGTCAATATCTTTATCATATAGAAATAATTGGCGCCGAGGTTCTTCACACGATTAGGCGGCAGTATCAGCCTTATCCTCGTTGGGTGCAAAACAAGTCGATCACCCGTCTACGAAACTACAAGCAAAAAACTGTTTTTGAATACCCTGAGTAAATATTTTGACCTTTCGTATTATTTTCATAGACCTTAATGAAACTCGTGTTCATGGAAAATAGTGTGATTTTTAGAAATAACTGTCTTTATGCTATGTATGTGATAAGACTTCATTTTCCCATAATTCAAATGAATAGCAAAATTTATGAGAAAAATAATTCGCTCGGGGCTAGTTGTTACAATCAGTAACAACTTGCCCCGCATAATATATAGTTGCATCTGGTCGTCCAAAAGTAAATCCATAGGATACACCTGTAGTTGTAGAAGCCACAAAAAATAGGTAATGAAACCAGAGCAAATGATGAAAGCCCGTTACAGCCTACTGAAGTTTGCATACGCTTCATGATACCTACCTGTGAACCTCCTCAAGACCATCTAACTCCCCATTACATAACAAGCCTTTGAAAATGATTCCAGACCCTGTTACAAGCACAAGCAAGGGTGGTTTAGATAGGCCTTACATATGTATATATGTGACCTTTGTACAATGAAGTGTTTACTGATTTCCTTTGGTTTTTAAAGGACGTGATTCTTTTCATATTTTGTAACAATATACCCCCTGGACTGTAACAACTTACACTGCATATGGGGCAAGTTATATACAAAATGTTTTTCTGCTATTTTCTATTATATTACAGGAATTAAAAAGTATATAATCTTTTTGTTACATGAATATGATTACACATATAATAACCTTTTCACAGCATAACTTTGTTCAAGTTTCCTTCATTAGATATTGAATTAGGGGCAAAAATAGTAGAATTGTAACAACTAGCCCCGGTCTCCCCAAATGCATATACATATATATATATATATATATATATTATAATATATATATAGATATAGTATATAAATATATGTATATAATATAAAAATATATATATATATATATATATATATATATGTGTGTGTGTGTGTGTGTGTACATACATATTCAGGATTTTAAGCCAGAACCAAGGAAAAGTAAGACATCTTTATAACCAGATTCATTCATTCTTGCAAGTTGCCCATGTAAACTGGAAGCTTCCATTTGTAGCTTAATGCAATATATATATATATATATATATATATATATATATATATATATATATATAGATTATATATATATATAAACCCCTCTTTGCTCCCATTGGCTGCTCTGGATTTGATCTCAGCAGGTGTCCTGAGGAAGGAGGAGTCTCTCTCAGCCGAGATTTTATAAGGACAGGGTTCCAGCTGCTCTGTCTCAGAAAAGCTCAGAAC
This sequence comes from Macrobrachium nipponense, assembly GCF_015104395.2. NCBI lineage: Eukaryota > Metazoa > Arthropoda > Malacostraca > Decapoda > Palaemonidae > Macrobrachium > Macrobrachium nipponense. Next base: position 31,701,853 of record NC_061104.1, read on the forward strand.
TTTCTCCAACACTGCAGACTCCACTTCACTCCTTTTGGTTCAATGCTGTGATTAATTCCCTTGTGATGCTAATAAACATCTCCCTAATTAATTCAAGCAACATAATAGTTCTTTCTGTGTAAGCTCCCAGTCATTTTATGCCCCTAGAGTAGTAGTGTGTAAAGTTTCCCACGTGTCCCTCGCCTTAGCAATAATGCTAGAATGCAATCTCTTTGCTGACAAATACCGTGCCTGATTGTGGGAGAAATTGGGAACCCTTTGGAATGAGGCTTGCTTTGCGCAAATTCTGATTTCCGTGTCTGGTTCATTTCCCAGCCACATGTTTCTGTTGCATCTACAATCAACCACCACATTAACCTACCAGTAACTTATTGTAAATATAGTTTACTTAAAACTAAAGTCCAGAGTTTATGTAAATTCCTCTTTTTTCAGTGATATCAGCCTTCTGCCGGAGAATTTTTGTTTGTATTAACTCTTGTTCCTCCAGGCAAGGCCGTTTTTAAGAATGTTAGAATACATTTTCAAGGAGGGAACGAGTAGTATTAGATATATATATATATATATATATATATATATATATATATATATATATATATATATATATATATATATATATGCATTAAGCTACAAATGTCCTTTAATATCCAATTCGTTCTACCTCTAAATTAATATATTTTCACATATGTTAACCAAAGGGGAATTTTTCATTTGATAATATACTTATTGGCCGAGTCGGTAAGAAGACGTCACTGAGGTCCTGTTTTCTGCTCTGTGTCCTGGTTCGAATCCACGAGAGGACGAAATTGTTATCAAGTAAAAAATTCCCCTTCGGATAACAATATTAATTCCGAGGTAGAGCGAATTGTATATATATATATATATATATATATATATATATATATATATATATATATATATATATATATATATATGCGTGTGTGTTGTGTGTTGGTGTGTACCTGTTTGCCCATGGATATATGTTCATATATACAGGAGTATATAAATGCATGCGTGTAAGATATTAAAAGATTATAACCACTCGACAGTTCACATCAAGACCAATATAAAAAGCTGAGATCCACTTCCCTTCACAATGTTTCACCACCCGAGTGTCATCAAGAGAGGCTATTGTTACAATCAGACTGATAAGAGAACAATTGGAACCGCCCCCTAAGCAAGGCTTTTGTAGCTCTCCGGGCCACGTTGTGCGCCGATCACACGAGACTAAAATTGTGATTTATTTTATAGCATAGGAATCAAATAGTATTCATAATATTTTTCTGTCTCTCTGCCTCAAATCATCTACTGTCACAAAGTCAAATTTAATTATAAAAAACTTAACCAAGAAAGTGCAGAGCTCTGTAATGCTCACAATATTTATATCAAGACATACATCTTCCTTTCATATAATTAATTTTTTTCTCAAATCCAGAATATATATATATATATATATATATATATATATATATATATATATATATATATATATATATATATATATAATGTGTGTGTGTGTGTACATATATATGTATATATTGTTGCATGTATCGCTACATGACACTTGCATTTTTTGCCAAATTCCATTTCTTATCAAAAAAAAGTAGTATTAAAGTAAAAGAAACGAAGTAGTGGGTTGTTTTTCAGTTCAGAAACTCAGATGATTTACCCAGGGCTGATTTTTACCTTTAGATAGGAGTGGCACAAACAGTGCCAGGGAGGTTAGTTCAATTCTTCACTCTGTTATGTAAATCTTAAAAACTCCCAGTCGTTCGACTACGACATGAATGACACCTTAATGCCACCATAAATCAGCTTAGTGTCTAAATAAAATCAGATAAGCTTCGTATGACTTGACGTACCATTTGCAGCTCTCCCAGTTTTCAAATTTCCTTTCAAATCATCGCGAATGCAATAGTGCAATATCCAGGCACTCCTTGAGAACTCCCCAAAGGATTCTTGACTTAGCAGAAGCGCAGACTGTGGTGCCTTTGAGAACCACCCAGGTCACCCTTAACAAGTCCTTCAGACCATCCTATGAGGCTGATCATCCCTTAAGCCTATTTTCAGATTCCCTATCCAATTCTGTATGAGCACCTTTAACAACCACCTAGCTAGCAGCCCACCTGCATTTTCTCACCTGCATCTGGTCACAACCTTATTGGAAAGGGGACAGATTCAGACTTCACACTTCTCTTTATCCTATTGTGTCAATTCACCTAGGGTCATGATACCTTCATTAACACCACTGCTCCAGCGGCCGACCCCTCTCGACTTTGTTTTTTTTACCTGACCCTTACCCTTTGCTCCTAGTAACTGTGTACTTTCAACCTCTCTCGCTTCTGTGATACCCCTTCCATTTGTTTTAACAAATGAGACACTCTTTCTGTTGAAATATTGTTCTTTTCTAGCACTACCTGGGGATTTGGAAGGTACTCCTTTGACGAAGAAGCAATAGAAACTGCTGGTTGGAATAGACCCAGATTGCGGCGGCAGATGGGATATAAGGGCCCTCACAAATCAGTTAAGTAGGAGGATCTATCCACGATATTCCTACACCAGTAGATATCACTGGCCCAGCTGTCCACGTCTAGTTGAGAGAGACTTTTTTCGAGCCCTTTTATATTGAACTCATACTCCAGACGAAGCCCTAACACTCCCTACTTACTCCCTACTTACTCCCTTCATTGGCAGCAAAAACATACATATTTTCATCGACTACCATTCCATATATCTCATTCTGCAAAGAACATCAAGTCCGCTGACTAAATCAGGTAATGTACCAAAAACTGTATTTTCTAATAGATCCAGTTTGTAATGCCCATTTCCATTCCTAATCATCCTCTCCATTCCCATTCCTAGATCTTCAATCTCTTTTAGAATTGGTTTCTCAAATTCCCATTCCAGTGAATCGTGACCCATTACAGTGACATAATTATTTTGTGAAGTGTTAAAGTCATATTTTAAACAAGTGATTTAGTTGCATTTTGACGACAAGCTTTGAGTACATATTTTACCTGAAATATAGTGCGAAATTGTCCAATGTTTTGCTTGAAACAATCAGAAATCAACTTATCTTCTCAAAATACCCCAAACACATAATAGAAAAAGCCATACATAAAGCAAAGGTCAATTTTTACAAACCACAGAAAGCAAAGAAAAAGAAATATTCACAAACAAAATCATAATCCTTCACGTGGAAAATTTATGAGAGATCACACAAACGTAGGTCACCCTAACGCTTTCGTCTTCACTTATCCGAATACACTGGGGAATTCCTTAATTAATGTTCAGCAGAAACCAGTTTCTAAAGACGTAGGAGTCTATGAAATTCCCTGTATGGAAAATCCATTGGAAAGATTAACTCAACATAAGCGGTCAGTTAATAATGGACAACATAGTTCTGCAATTTTCCATCATAGATAATACAAACCATACCATGGATTGGAACTCATCCCGAATTTTATGCAAAAGCAGCTGTTTATACAAATGTCAGATGGTAGAATCTTCACTGATAAAACAAGAAGATAGTAGGATCAACCTTTCCAATGGAGCCTGGGACTCTGACCATATAGACAAAATCTTCCTTAAGGCAATGATGAAACATATTAAGACAATTGACAAAACACCATCAGATTAGCAATGACCCCAGGCATCACCTAAGGACATTTCTCCCACTATATATTTCACAAATATAACTTCTTTTGTCATTCACTACTTGGTAAGGGTGGGAGCCAGTCTTCTGAAATATAGTCCTTAGCTTTAAACCAGAGTGTTTTAATGGGCATTTTATACTTCAGATGTATCCTGTTTTAACAGAACAATTTATTTACACACACACACACACACACACACACACACACACACACACATATATATATATATATATATATATATATATATATATATGTGTGTGTATTTTTTGAGACGTTTCGCACATACAATGTGCATCTTCAGTCTTTGAGATAAAAAAACACATGCATATTAACATATTAATATTAACATTAAATAAAAGCAGGATTCTTAATATAGTAAAAGATACAAAACTAAATTCAACTTAAAATTGACAGAAAGGACTAAAAGTTAACAAGTAAAACGAAAAAGTAAAAAGTACAAATAAAAAACAAATGCCAAGGCGCAACCAAGCGTTAGTTAAGAAGGAAGGAGGTAGAATGACTAGACTTGGGCAAGAAGTTGAACGTTGACTTAATTTTTGACCTGTCCTAAAACTAAATCCCATGTGACTGAAGTATCTCATCTGCAGCAGCCTCCTAGTTGATCCAACGCAAATTCCGTGACATCCCGGGCACGTGAATTTGTATACCACGTTAGATCGCATGAACTGCTGCAGACGATCTTTGAGCAGAAAAAGAGCCTATTTTGCTTTGGTTGTTAGATATAAGTATTATATTTAGACAGGGAATTTCACTTTCAATAATTCTAGTTAGGCGTTGTGAAAATTTGCTATTGTATATATGGTATGGAGGCATACATTAGTTTCTTTGGTACGTCTATCATTGGAATGGGTGATTTAAAATGCAAAGTTGAAAGTTTGTTAACAATATTAAAAAATACATCCTTAGGGTACGAGTTTCGTTGGAAGATATTAGATAAAAATTCAATTTCTTTATGAAAGATATCCCAGTTTGATGAGTACTTTATTGCTCTATGAACCAGAGTGGAGATGGCATTAAGCTTAAAACTCTTTTGACAAGAGCTATAAAAATTATTAGATAGTCCCGTATATGATTTCTTCCTAAAAACTGAAGTGTTAAAAATTGAATGATCCCTAGTAATACAAATATCAAGAAACGGTAAAGAATTACCGTTTTCGAGTTCAACACTAAAGTTAATGTTTGGGTGTTTCAAAGAAATAAACTAAAAATTGTGAAGCTTGCCATTCATATCTAAAAAGGGCGAAGGTATGTGGACGATACCTTCTCCTTGCATACCAGACCTTTTTGTTGAAATTAGGGGATGTAATATAGACTCTTCAATAATTTTGCAGGTTCCTCTCAGTGAATATAGTCGGGAGTTTACCGCATTATCATTGCCCAAAGGGCATTTTGAGTGCACTCTGACGTGTTTTGGTTTATCAGGTAGTCCTATGACTTTTATGAGGGTAGTGAACACAGTTTTACACGGGTTATTAGGGAAATGTGTATTTATGTACATGGATGATATATATTGATTGCAACAGACTCATTCGAGCACCACATGGAAATGCTTAGGGAAGTTCTTAGGAGACTTGGGTTAATGGGCTTGAGAATTAAGTTAGCCAAGTGCGACTTCTTAAAAAAGCAAATTACATATTTAGGTCATGTCATATCCAAAGAGGGAGTTAGATTAAATGATGATAAAGTCAAAGCAATTGAAGATTTTCCTGTCCCTATAACAAAGAAACAAGCTAGGTCATTCTTGGGTATGGCGGGGTTTTTAGATGGTTCGTGAAAGGTTTTTCTATCTTGGCAGCTCCTTTAACAGATGTATTGCAGGAGGTTATTCAATTTTCTTGGGGGAAGCGGCAACAGGTAGCTTTTCAGAAAGTTAAGGACGGATTAATGTATCCCCTGTTCCTGAAATTTCTTGATTTGAGTGTACCTTTCACATTAATGATACATGCCAGTCAGGATGGTATAGGTGCCTGCCTTATTCAGAAATTTGAAGGTAAATTCCAGCCAATAGGTTATTTTAGCAGAAATTTAAGACAAAGGGTAGCAATGAAGGTTAATGGCTACCATAGATAAGGAAGCTTTTGCTGTAGTATCTAGCTTGGTTCATTTTAAGATGTTGTTATTGGGGAATAAGGTAGAAGTTCTAACAATTAGAGATTTCGCTGCAAAGCTCAAATACATGAAGCGAAGGCATAATGTGGTAGCAGAAGTTCTTAGTAGAAGTTTATATGATACAAAATGCTTTCAAGTTGGGGTGGTTACTAGTGATTCTATACAGTGGGTTATTAGTTTGATAGAACAAAGGCAAGATGAGGATGAAATTTTAGCGGATACAAAAGCGTTACTCAGAGGTGAATAGTCAGGAAAGGTTATAAGTTGCCTTTTTCAGGTATAGAATTAGAGGGTAGTCTGTTGGTTATAAAAAATTAAATATAAATTGAGGGCGAGTGAAAGTAAAGGGAGAGATCGTTATTCTGAAAGTCCTAATTTCTATAGTTTTAGATATAGTACATTGCAAATATAGTTGGAAGAATATGTGGGCAGACATGGAAAATTTTGTGAAAAAAGTATACGGTGCGCAATGCTTGCAAACCTGCAAGGGTGACTTCTTGTAAATTACGGGCATATCCAATACCTAGTAGACATTTTTAGAGAGTATGCATGGACATTTTGGAGAATTTCTGTGAATCGGGGTATCCATTTTTTATTTTGATTTCTGAAGGTTCTGATTTCTTTTCCCTCAGGTCTATTCGTTGTCGCCAAAATGGGAATTCTGACTTTTATTTACTGACATGTTTACATATCAGAGTTTGGTGATAATAGCGATATCTATGTGAACTATTGTGACTTTATGTGGGAATTGGTATGGTAATCATCTGAGATTACTTTTCTTTGCTAGAAGTGTTTATGCTTTATAGTTAGGTTTTCAATTCATTTCATTTTATTATCATGTTAGTTTTTGGAGAAATAAAGATTCTATTTTTGTATCTCGGAGTTTAGTTTAGCCCTAGATTTAATGATCAAAGACGCCAATTGCAGTTTTCTTTCTAAGGCAGGTTTCCAGTCGCCCGTTGGGCTCATGTAACCAAGTTTTTTTTTTTTTTTTTTTTTTTAGACTAGACCAAAACTAGGTCTTGTCACATATATAAGTGTTTTGTATTTAATCACATGTACATAGAGAATTCTTTTTAAAAAATATCTGTTTATTCTAGGTTTGGTAGATAGCTTTCTCACCCGCCAGTCGAGGAACCCATGCTCGATTTCTGAGTGAGAATGTGTGGATGGACATGCTACATCAAAAACGTATTGTGCCTCTGTTGACCTAAAAAGGGGAATACGAACCTGGTAGTTAGTGGGCTTTCAGTGGTTGAAGCCAAGCAAGAAAAGGACATGGGGCTATTGACCCCATCCCAAAAAACTTGCAGTGCCAAGAAGGCGAACACCCGAATCATCTCCGTCAAATTGAAAGGGTTCAAGACCGAGTGTGCTCGCGTGTACTTCTGTTTATTCACAACGTAACATATACGAAACCCTTCTTTTCACAACAGGATTGTTATTTCTTTCATTACATTTTATCCGCTTGATATCAGCTTCCTTATCTAAGCTGTTCTAGCAACGTCAGGTTTCTGACTTCGTGATCATTGAAATCTAATCTGTTTTTTGTTTCGTATAAACTCGTTAGATTAGCCAGAGAATATTGAGTTCTAATATGAATTCATCGTTAAAGTTTTATCTACAATAATCATACTATAGTGAAAAACTATCAACGCCTTGCAATTCGAAGCAACCCAGTAGTACTCTTGCACTCATCTTCTTCCTGGGCTTCATCTCCTACAATTCTTCATTCGTCTTCACCCTCTGTCTTTCTCATAGTCTCATCTAAGAGGGAAGTCCTGGTCTTCATGCTCTTCTGGTGCCCACAGCCGCCCAGCTGATACCCACCCTGGAGGTTGCGAAAGGACATGTACGTGCCATCTCCCCTTACATTATTAACTTGTATTATCTGGTATGATTTTTCACTTTTCTATAACGGGCTTCAATTGTTCTCCTTGAAGCTTCATTCCGAAGTCTTGATAATCTTGTAGACATGGTCTATTGTGATAAAATGATTCATGTATATATATCTCAAGTTAATGGCCCTTGTGGGATTGTTCCATATAAAAAGGGGTCATCTTCTGAACAGTAATAATGATGATTACATATCTAATAGGAATTCCATAGTAACGAAAGACCTTTCCTAGTAATTGTCTTGAAACGTTACCGCACACATAAACACACTCACACGCACATAATAAACGAATCACGTGTTAAATTTACTATATATCTATATATATATATATATATATATATATATATATATATATATAGAGAGAGAAGAGAGAGAGAGAGAGAGAGAGAGAGAGAGAGAGAGAGAGAGAGAGACGGGAAAAGCTTATTATGAGGAAGATATTTTTAGTTTGAGAGAGAGAGAGAGAGAAGGTGGGAGAAGAGATTAGCATATTAATAGCTAACATTCTCAGATAAGCACTAACTAACTTAGAGGAAGAGAGAGAATAGACGTACAGAGAAAAGAAAGCGTCATACATTTGCATTCAGTCATAAGCTACGGTGAGCCCAGATATCCGAAGCACGTGCCAATTCGACTCCAGATCATTTATTTTTCCGTTGTTTCTCGATGTGAATTATTCGAACCTAAAGACATGACGTACAACACTGGCATCTAATTTGCTTCCCGTCCTGTAGATAAGGACTCGGGGCTGCAGCATAATCATGAAAAAGCAGATTTTATTTGACGGGGCCGGATCTTTCAACATGGCGTAATGTGCCTGGGTGATAACTCCGAGCCTCTCTCATTTGAAAAGTTCTTTACCGCGAAGATTCCAATTAGGAGCTTAATCTATCTTTTAGTGAACGATGTTTTCGGCGACGCCAAAGTCTATTACTTATGTTTGGGTGAGAGACTATCCCAGCAGAGCCAAGAAGATTTGCCATAATTGGCTGCAAACTAAAATATTTTATCTACGCAACGGGGCTGCTATGCTTGTACTGGTCAGGTTACCAAAGGCGTTAGTTAATTCGACTGGTTTCGACCACATGTATTTATAATTACATAGTAAATTTTAATTTGATGAGACGGGGCTCAGTGATATATTGAAGAAGTTTTTATCCTGCTTTTTTTGTCTTCTGTTTCTTTTTCTATTATTGAGAAAATCTGACACTCATGATTAGACTACTCTTTTTGGATTTGTTCTGTTGCTTACATGAGATCTGTGACCGATTAGGATTTCCGCATTTCTCCTCATAAATATAATTATCATATAATATAATATATATATATATATATATATATATAGATATATATATATATAATATATATATATATATATATATATATGTGTGTGTGTGTGTGTGTGTGTGTTTGTGGCGTGCGTCTAGACACAGATACATTCTTACATATATATACACATTAGGCTTCCAATGTCATTTAACATCCAGTTCTCTTTACTTCGAGAATATCACCGAAGGAGAATTTACTACTGATAAACGATTCGATTCCTGGGAGACTCAAACGCCCAACAGTAAGTATCGACGACTTGCAGTCGATGCCGGTAACAGTCTTCTGGTTTCTCGGCAATACTTTAGTGATAAGATTGCCAGCTCCTCTCTTTTTTTTCCTACCCCAGCAGACGCTGATATATATCAGTTCACATCAGGCTGTAATGTTGGGCGGAAGTCTAAGGGTAGGGGAGAGGGGCTGGCGGGTGTGGGCGGCGATCCACAGGACAAACAAATGCCATCTAAGCCTTGCACTGCTCAGAGTGCCCATCCTGGCTGGTTGCGCCTTCCAAATAAGCCATTTCCCATAATAATAGATGACTTGTGAAAATCAAATAACAATTCCTACTGTGTTCGTAGTTTGAAATAGTTTGAAATAATTACAATCAATTAAATAGTTAGCACATTGTCTGCTATTCAGTAATTGGCGAGATGTGCATGGAAAAACGTGACGTTGCCTTTACCAGATTGACAACTAGGATTGATGTCCTATCGGAGGGTTACTTGGATAAATTGAGAATCCTGCTCCTATCAGCATGCTTTGATAGCTGGAAGCTAATGGTGTTGTCGAAGGGTTACTTAACAATCAGGAAATCATTGCTATGTGTCATGATTACTATGATAATTGGAGAGCTGTGATAATCCTTTCAGAGAGTTACTTTGGTTACTGGACACCAATGGCCTTAACAGAAGGTTACCTTGATCACTGAAGTCATGGTCTGATCAGATTACCTTAATTGAAAGATTGTCTTATCAGAGAATTAATACCTTGATAATTGAGTAATCATGGCCCTATCAGAAGGATATTGTGGTAATTAGAGAGTTACAATGATGTCAGAGTTTTCCTTTTAGAAATAGTTGTTCGTTTTAAAAGACCCGCTAAACATTCCCATCAGTTAACAAAATAAGAAGGCCTAGCTAAGTCTTTATTTTATGTTTGCATCTGATGAGTTTATTCACTGTAAACAGTGTTCACAGTTGAAAACACATAACGAAGAAAAAATAATTAACTAAAGAATGAAACCCTTCAGCGTATTTTCTCGCATCTTTACAGTATCATCAGGCAACGCCCACCGAGCCATGTCGAGCTTCCAACCGCTCTCTCTCCACTCCTTTTGTCGTTTTCGTACGAAGTCCGTCAGGGTCGTTTCTGGCATGACTAATAGTCTGCATTTCGTCGCATTATTTTTTACTTTCCATCCCACAATATTCCTGTTTTCCCATCTGGCGTTCGTCTCAGAGTCCCATTCTTCCAGTTCGTCGGCTAAGCATTCGTCGAAGAGCCTGGCATTCGCTTTTCGAAGTTCTTGGACTTCGAGGCGCATCTTTTCCCGCCCGAAGTCCCTCACCTTCTGGTTGAACACCCCGCGGAAGTAGTCGTACAACATGGCGTCTTGGTAATTGAGTTTCCTGAGTCTCAATTTCACCCACTGCGGTAAGGGCGGAGAATCGGTGGTCCCTCCCCTAAAATTGAGCTTGACATATGCGATGTCCTCCGTCGACCAACACATCAAGTGCTTCAGAAGGACCAAAGATTCGTCGAATCGCTCGGCGATCATCACCAGATCGAAGAGGTCGTCCTTCTCCTGGAACGACTGGAGGAGTTCCCCGGGTTTCATAGCTATGGGCATCTTGTACCCCATGTCAAAAGTCATCTGATTTAGGCCGATGCCAATCCCCCTCCTGTTAACGCCAGTAAGACTGAGGGCTTTCGAGAAATATGTCAGATTGACATGGTAGAACTGGAAAAGCATATTTAATCAGTTGTGAGATATAACAAGCTGAGGACTTATCATTTTGACACTAAGGCATACAATTCATGTTATATTTTGTTGCATGCAAAAATGAAAACTTACTAAATAGATGACAGATATTGTTATCGTTTCAGTACAGTGGTAAAGTAATCAAAGAAAACGCAATTTTTCATGATCAAAATTTGGCAGTATGTTTACTTCTAGTGTGAGCAAGGTTCTCTTCGTTGACAGTTCACACCTGACGTCTGACTAACTTACAACAGAAGCTTAGTATGAAATTTGTCACACATTACTAGTTTAATTTTTTTCACATTTACATTGACGTGATAATTATTCTTATTCTTTCAGAGGATCACTTAAAAATTATTCTTATTCTTTCAGAGGATCACTTAAAAGTGACTAGATATGTTAAAAACAGGATAGTAGGTATTGTTTAAAATGTACTCACAGTGTTGTAAAGGAATTCTCATGCTTATATAGTATTGCAACCTGAGTTATGTAAACGATATAACTTACTCTCTAATGCTGCTGTAGTATGTCAGCTGTTTGCCTAAATTACTGTGAATAATTTGAATATTTATTGATTTATGTCTTTATCTCTTTATTGTTATATATTTAATGAATTATTTCACTTTATTGTGTAATTGTTATCTACTGAATTTTCATATACTTTCCAACTGTTGGATATGTGTGCGTGATCGTACATACTGGCATTCTGTGCTGCTTGATTTACTAAGAATAATGATAATAATTGCACCTGCATAAAAAACGATAACTGATGATAATTGCGTACATTATACATCTACCTGATGCATGTCGAAGTAGTTCCAGAGGGACTCGAAAAGAGAAGCTGGTTCTCGCAAGATGGTCACCCAAGCTGCCCCTTCTTTCATTACCTGTTGCAAAGAGAGGACAAAACTTGTTCATCTTCTCCTGCTCCATCCTTAAGCTTAAAGGGGGAGATGTCTTGATACGTCTCCAGTTCTTTCTATCGAAAGCGTCTTCCTCAGCTAAACCCTGCTCCCCTATATCTTCCTCACTCCACTGCGCCTTCTATTCCTTTGCCTTCCTCTCGGCCTTGTACCCCTAACAGGGCACCTAAGCCCACTTGACTCAAATGCATTAACTAAGATAAATGCAAACCTTCATCAGCATTAGGAGCCTTTTCGAAATGAAGCGCTCTTCTGAAACAATTTATAGTCATTATAGAAATCCGAGAACGTGATTCTAAACAAGTGCCATGGAAAAATTTGTTTGTAACTAAGCGATTTTGATATCAAATCTATTCTACTTGAATTCTTTGTTCATAATCTGAACTTTATATAGAAATATAGAATAAAGACTTTGCAAAAAACTTTATTCATATTGATTTTGGTATCTACTATTTTTTACAGAGTGAGTATTACAGCCGTTCAGTGACAATAACTATGAGAGTATTAACACCTTGCGGTGCTTATAAGGGCGACGGTATTACCGCCGTCTTCGCTAATGATTCTTGACGATGTAGACTTTCCAAATAGATACTTTGTATTCCGTACATAACGGTTCGCTAATGATACTTAACAATGTAGACTTTCCAAATAGATCCTTTTATTCAGTATATATCGGCTCATCAAGATGGTGGGAGAAAGCTCCTATGTCACGGACCTGTCTTCAGCATTTACTTATGTAATATCCCAGGATACATTTTTATCGTTTGAAGAATTTAATGTGTTATTCAAAATATATCAAGAACAAAACCAGGCAGCATTTTCAGAGTTAAATCCTCAAGTTCCGTTGAATTTTCAAACAAACGTCGGCAGCATCCGATACCAGAAGAACTTAGGTATGCCACAGTGACGCAGAGACTTTGGTTTAAGTAAGAAACAACATTACTTTAGGTATGGATGTAATGCTTCAATTTCATTAAGCGCCAAGAAGAAAAGTTAGTGGTAACAAAGGTTGACGTTAAAGCATAACCACAAAGTCTTGGTTAACGTGAAGGCTTTTTATATACAAAACCGCCTCTTGACCACGTCAGAGTTTGAAGAAGTAAAGATTTTGTGAGACTAAATCCTGGCAGTAAGCACCTAAAAATGCCTTTACAAACGAAGTTTAAAAAGAATCTGAAAGTTGGAGGTCTTACTGATGTTGAACAGTTACAGAAGTTTTACAGGATATAGAAGGAAAAGGTCAAGTGAATATTGTAATTGCCGAAAATGGAGCAATCGCCATTAGCGCCCGCAGGGGGCGGGCCGGCACCCCCCCCCCCCTTTCCTCCGCACTAGGACACGTGCCCCCATCTCTAAGTCGATACAGATCTAACCCCCATATAGTAGTGTTGAGGAATATTATAAGAGAGTCATTTTTTGCCATTTTTGGATTTCGTCATTGCTCAGTTTCATGATAAATTTGCTAATTATCACAGTGTTGCTAGGTCATTGTGCTCATTGATTCTAAGTTATTTCAGTCGAACCTCAATTCAGGACTTGGTTCTTGCACTTAATATGTATAAAAATGACGTACTTGATCATACGAGTATAACCGATGCTGAGAAATATGAAGTTGAACACAAACTTTGGAGAGGAAGGTGGGATGCAGATGAAGAGGACTCTCTCCCATTGTCAGTGCGCGAGATTTTAGAAAGGCGTTCTGAAAATTATCCTGTAACTAGAAGGCTGTTACAAATATAGGCATCTTTCCTGCTTCTTCTGTATCTGCCGAGAAGAGCTTTTATACCCTTAATCAATCTCGTAAAGAATAATAGAAGATTGACAGCGGGGCAAGATCGACTGAATGGTCTTGAATCCAAATTACATATTCACCTTATCAGAAAATCAAGAAATTATTTCTTCCGTTATCGATATATTATCTAGAATGGTCAAGAGGCGACTTGCCTTTAACTTGTAGTTGAATAGTTTGTCTTTCACGATAATATAAAATGAATGAAACGCACCACACTACAGGATTTGTAAAATTTCTAAAGAAAAATCTAATTCAAATGCCATTTTGATTTTTTAGTCATTCACTCATAATTTTGATATTTTTTACTGCAAAATTAATGTTGCTTCATTTGTAATAATAGCTGAAAATAAAGCAGCACGTAAATATGTAGTTTGGTGGTACAACTTTCCCAATTGCCCCCAACTTCCACCTCCCCCCCCCTTTCCCGCCCAAATTTCTGCGGGCGGCATTGGCGATCATGATAATCGTTTCCGCAACGAATGAGATGGGACAAATGGCAAACGGAGCTTACAGATCTCGAATGACCGCTTTTCAGACTGTTTGTTCAGAGCTTACAGTTTTCTAAAGGACTTGGTTTTACTTATAAAACTCAGGGGAAATTGAACTCCAGACTTACAAAGCACAGGACAAACTGAACTCTTGTTTTTTTTATAAATAGTGTATTTTACGTAGAGAATACGAGCTTTTTAGGGCTGAGTATGACGACTCTTTGGACGAAGAAAGATCACGATTTTTTTAAAGTCTGGGAATGGAGGCAAAAGAGAATACTGTTTCTGAAAGGGCAAGGTTTACATGTAGGATAAAGATAATGAAATAAAATAAAAGAGGAAAAAATTCAGTTCATATATTTTCAACACAATTAGCTTGTCACTCATAAGGACAGATTTTCCTATCCAATTCAAACTCACTAAAAGCTAATCATTTCCATAATTAGCTGGGATAATCTTACCTACGTCCGTCACTCACTGTTATGATAGACGTATGATAATGTTGTCGCCACAGCATTTGCGAATACTCGAGAACCTTTAGCGGATGACACGTGTGAATATATATTACATGAATATGCATCAAGAAATGTCAGGCGTTTTAAAGATATGAGTATGAGGCAACGTCAGGCGTTTTAGAGATACGTAAATATATTCGTCAGCTGATGCCAGGTTTTTATAGGGTTTGACTGGTTAGGTGAATTAATACTTCATGCTGATGTCGCAGCTGCCGTGGCTGTTGGCACTACATATGCAATCTGATAATGGCGTGTGCAAAAATATATAAACAAAATTTCTCTTGTATAAATACTATCCATACATTTCAACCAAATCAGTAAACAGTAAACGCACAAACTAATACAATGTTACATAAAAGAAATGGAGTTAAATGTAAACATTCCTTAGTTAAATTGATACTGAGACAAAATTATAGGAAACATATTCGAAGAAAGTCAAGGAGCTTAATTAAAAGCCAGGCGCAAGTGAGGGAATGAAATAATTGATAGATAAACTAATGTCTGAGTGAATAAGCAAATGCGTAAAAAGCAGTTACTTAAGTAAACACTTAATCAAATTAGAAACTAAGCAGTAATTACGAAACGGAGGCTAAATTTGTACTGTAGAAAATTAATAATACTACTCTCGTTTCCTCAAAATTCTGTTGTGCTTTGCTTGGAATTAGAAGTGAAACTCGATCGACTGTAGTGGGTCACAACTTGGGTGGAATAGAGCATGAGCTAGTACCCTCATTCCAAAACATGTTCTGTGATCTGAAAGGACCTAGTAACTCATCCCAAAATTCTTGATGACAACGGAATGTAAACACCTGTGGCGAACCCCACACACGCACCACCCCAACCCCTCCCTCTTCAAAGGTAAACGACTTTAAAGGAAAATGATTAAATGAATAGAAATGATATATATCAATTATTAATAAGATAATATAATGAATAGTGCCTTTCACTGATAGTGGAAAGAGTGTAGAATTATAGTTCATAAATGAATAATGAGTTCCATAATTTACCTTTTTCACTTCTACGGGATTGAGGCGCGCATGAAGTACGAACATGTCGTACCGGTTGTCCGGAGAGGCGACGAAAGGCGCCACGTAACTCTGGTTGAACAACAGGGGACTTCCCAGGAAATTCCTGTCCACAGGTAAGACGAAGCTGAGGCCGTGGTACCACCCGTACCTGTGAATTGTATCGAGTGAGTTACTATTATTGTCAATTCCTTCACTGCGACTACGGTATTTCGTGATTAACTGAAACTAAGTTTTTTGAGGTGAAATCAAGATTCACTCCTTCATTGAAACCAAATTTCATGAACTGGCATTATTTATTACGTTTTATTCACTGAATCCGGGTCTCTTTGACTGAAACAAGATTCCAAATATGCTGGTAAAACCAAGGCTTTGTGGGTACTAGGATTTTGGTGAAATTGGGTCTATAGTTTAAACTAGGTACCAAATAAGTAAAGTACCAAATCTCTTTCAGAGAAACATTCCAGCAAAATTAGATGCCTAGCCTGTTCCCATTTTGAAGTTCTGTAATCTGCTGTTACAAAAGCAGGCTCTGACTTTCTCGTGGCGATGTTCATTTTAAATGCAAAGGAAGGAAGGAGGTCGGAAATCGACCAACGAAGGAATGAAAGGTTATCCTTCCAAACTCTTCGAGAACGAGTGGCTCTCCAATCATAGAATCAATCTTCTTTCTAAGACGCTGAGGTCCTCCAGATAACAATAACCAAGAGCTGTTTGATATACAGAACCCATAACTCATGCATTCTCATGATGGACAGTGATTGCATGTCATGGCAAACATTTTTGTTTCAATACTCTATGCAGGGTCGTGTTCTATTCAAGCCTGCTAGGCATATTTTTTTTTGCGTGGAATAGTCATGTACAAAATATTTGTGTAAACATAGAACAATAAGATATTTAAGCAAAGCTTTGCACTCACGGGACGTTACGTACCGTAGGAAGATCCTCTGCACAGTAGTGGAAGCACACTTGTGGGTCTTCAAAAAGTAGACGGTCTTGCGCGCTTGGCACTCACTGGGCTCACGAGACTTTGCTTTGAGCGCGTCGATTTCAGTGACGTGGCCGCCTCTCCTGGTGTAAAATTTTAAATCACTAAAGTGACATATTGACGAACATGGACTAATATGGTGAGACAGTTTGAAGTCAGAATAGGGTTCCCGTTCCAGTGGCCCATTATTTTATTTTGTTATAAAAAAAACTGTTCATCACATGTGAAAAATATTAGCGTAATTTATCACAATAATTTTGTAACTTTACTTAATATAGTGATATCAATTCAGATCCCTCATAGAGTACATGCCGCCATCAACGAAACCCCCCCGCCCCCCCCCCACCACCACACACTCCTACTGCTTAACCCCGCCCTGGTAAAAAAAAAAAAAAAAAAAAAATCGGTATCCACTTTTAGACGGAAATAGATCAACTCTTTTGTAGCCCATAATCCCTCCCCCACCCACCCCATCCCCTCTTCCTCCCGGCAAAATTTTATCGAGATCTTTCGATAGGTTTTCAGGGTTTTTTTGTTTTGTGGACTACCGAACTGGAAAACAAATTTACCACCGGAGAGCTTCCCACTTCGTCGGCAGAGGGATTGATGTCTCGATGCTTCAAATGCCAAGCATCACTGACTTGAATCAAGATGTCTGATATAAGATGGCTGTCATTCAGTGTTGTGATTTACATATGACTATTTCTATTAGAATATCTGTAGGCGTTTGTCTGATGATACATCTGAATGTGTTCTTGAATATCTTTATCACTTAGTGTCTGGCGTCCTTGGAAACGTTTCCAGAAAAATCTTATGCTCTATGCTGACAGGAGCACTCAATTACACGCCTGATGGTGGCTATAATATTATAGTCGCAGCTAAAGTAAAGGAGACCAGTTAGCTAGTACTAACCTCATCCCAATTGAACCTGTTGGGAACCTGACTGTTGACAACCTCTGATAGAGTCAGCCCTCCAACGGGAAAAAGCGCGCACACACACATATATTTATATGCATATATAATACATGTGTATGTGAGTGTGTATGCGCACGCACGTCAGGATCTCCTTCACTTCCACAAAATAGGTTGCTTGAAAACCCAGAAAACCCTTTGACGTACCAAAAGCGCACCGTACGAGCACAATGCGAAGACGAAGAAGTCAGTAAATAAACCATGCAAAAAAAGGGGGTAAAAAACCATACAAATTATTAATTGCTTCTAATGAAAGTTTGGTCGAGAATATCTTGCGGCTGGTGAACAGAGCAAATATGTGCTAATTCTGACTTACTGGGTACAGCAATGAATGGTATGCGTGGCCATACCACAGGTATGTGCGCTACACAGGTGGCCAAATGAAGTAACATGGCAGACTAATTTCGTGAAAAACCGAAGGCATTCTCAAGCATCTGATGGAATCCACAGGACTACTTTTGGAAGTTTACAGTAAGAGAGAGAGAGAGGTGTAATGTTAATCTTATGCTATTGCTTAATTAAAACTTTCTAGAAAAGAGAGAAGGATACTTAATAGGAATTATATGTATATACATACATACATACATACATATATACATTTATAAAATATTACCAGAAAGAGAGACTGAGAAAACCTCGGAGAAGTTTTGCTTTTAATTTGTTTCCATAAAAATCTCTGCAACGTCCTCCTTTCTAGATCAATGACTTACTTTGTAAATTCAGTGAGAGAGAGAGTGTAATATTTGTTGGTTACTTTCCCCAAAAATTCTATAGCCTATAAACTCCAATCGCAAGATATGGCCGGCAGTGGAAAAATCATGACGTTAGAACGAGGAAGAAATTATTAAAAAGAGGAAAGAAAGAGAAAATTCAAAATACGGTGTCGCTGAAGAAGATTTAACTACCTTTAGCAGCTGTGATCTAGGCTGTGTAACCTTTTTTTCGTTGGCAATTTCACAGGCATGCTCTTTTGTACATGATACATACATACATACTATTTATATATGTATACCCTCTCTCTCTCTCGATTCTCCTTCTCTCTCTCTCTCTCTCTCTCTCTCTCTCTATATATATATATATAGTATATATATATAATATATATGTATATATATATATATAGAAGAGAGAAGAGAGAGAGAAGAGAAGAGACGAGAGAGAATACATATATAAACTAGTTACTGTTAATATGTATGTATGTATCATGTACTAAAGAGCATGCCATAATTGCCAACGAACCAAAAACCCACACACACACACACACATTATATATATATATAATATATATATATATATATATATATATATATATATATATATATATATATATATATATATATATATATATATATATGTCTGTTTTGCCTCGAAAATTTGTACCTTTTAAGTAGAGAAACACCTGTTATCAATATTTCAGTTCATTTCTTCTGATCGATTCAAGTAGTATTGGGTGTCAAGTTTTAATTCATGTAACAAAAGAGAACCCTTTCCTTTCCATCTCTCTCTCTCTCTGTATGCATGTGTGTATAGGAATACATACATAGATATATATATATATATATATATATATATATATATATATATATATATATTAGGAATACATATATATATATATATATATATATGTAGTATGTATGTATGTATGTATGTATGTATGTATGTATGTATGTATTCCTATACACACATGCATACAGAGAGAGAGAGATGGAAAGGAAAGGGTTCTCTTTTGTTACATGAATTAAAACTTGACACCCAATATCACATTCTTGTTCACTACTTGAACTCGATCAGAAGAGATGAACTGAAATATTGATAACAGGTGTTTCTCTACTTAATAGGTTACAAATTTGCGAGGCAAGTGCCAGCTACAAAGAATAAAAACGAAATGAAATCTGTCTCTCTTCTCACGTAAAGTGAGTCTGTCAATTTCAGATAAAAAGTCTATTAAACCACAGCTTTGAGAAGCGAGTATTATTTAAGATTTTAGGGAGCAAGAGATTCAGTCTCGTTTAACTAGCGTTATTTAAATACTAGAATCAATTCAATCTGTCTGTTTGACATTGATACAAGTGTCTCAGCCCTTGAACGGCAGATTGACAAGTAATGATCATCACTAGCTATTTTATAGTGATACTTTTTTTCGTCCTTACACCGAAGTATAGTCTGTCAGTTTTTATAAAATGTGAAATTTTGTTTCCTTAATAACCAGTGTTCAACAGATACTAAATTTACCTACACTTGATTTGATATAAAAAAAAAAACAGTGTCTGACATATTGAAGCGTAAATTTGAAAAACAACGAAACTGTTTTAAAACTGTCTCCTGCGTAGGCATGCATGTTGCATACCGGTCCGCAAAGGAAGCAGACATCAGATTCCTTTCCTTCAAAATCGCCTTTCTCTTGGTAACCATCAGAACCATCACCTCCGCTCCCAAGATTTCGAAATCCACATCAGTATTCATAGCCAATATAAACGTGCCCATTCTAACACCCATCCCGTGAACAGGAGCTTCCAAAATGTTCGGCAGAGTTGGCTCATAAGTCAGCGTCTGGGTTCCAAATGAGATTTTGATGCCCGTTAAAAAAAATGGCGGCTCATTAATATGTAGAAGCTAATGGCGAGGAACTAAACAAGGACTATGGCGTCAGCAGGTAATGCCCAAGGTAGGCGGAGGGTATTTACCAAAACGGAGTTGGACACCCCGAGGTCACTTTCCAGGTCACCTTTGATCGGCTTTCTTATGGGAATATCTCATCTCGTTTGCATTCTCACTGCAGGTACAGCCAAGTAACCATCCCGAATCTGGCTTACAACATTCAGGGACTGGAAACGTTAGAATGATCTCCTAATCAATTCCATCCCGAACCCTTTGGAAGCGGTAATGAAAAAAACTTGGACGTTGCACCTGCCATACGAGTTACCCAGAAAAATGAGAGGTCTGGGACAGTTGGTCCTCCTCCGCTTCGTTTGGACCGTAATTGTGGGGTAATTGCTTTCCTTAATTAACAGAGATCACACTGAGGGATCAAACGTCCCATTGCAAGAACACAAGAAGAACATAACAAAGTCTGCTTTTTTGAAGTTCTCTTTGTATCAATGTCTTTTTCCAATTCTAAAGTAAACTTAATCGATGGTGACTTAATTTAGAGAGTAAATCATTTGCATCATTACTACCAGGCAAAACAGCTAAAATGTCATCAACATATCTATACCACTTTAAAGGAATATAAATGATATTAGGTAAATAGCGTTTTTCAAAGAATTCCATGTACAAGTTTGAGAGGAGTGGTGGTAAAGGGTTGCCCATTGCCTTACCAAATATTTGTTGATAAAATTCACCATTGGTATAAATTTACAATCACAAATGCACAACCTAGTGAGTGAAATAATGTGACTTACAGGTAGAGGTAATTCATGCTGGGTTACTTCGTTACTAAGATACTCTAAAATAGAATCTATCGGGACTTTTAGTAAAAAAAGATAATTTTGTTTAATTTATCAACTAAATCTAGAGAATTATGTATATAAGAATCTGAAATAGTTCCAAGTAACGGGGACAAAAGCTTAGTGATATATTTCGAAAGTTTATATGAAATTGAGCCAACAGTATTAATGACATGCGACATAGAATTATTTTCTTTGTGCGTTTTGACTAATCCGTACAAGTGAGGTAGCGAAGGAAATTTTACTGACAATTTGCCTAGCAGTTCTTTTTTTATCTTTAAGGATTTTTTCACTGTGCCATTAAAGTTTTTTATGACTTGATCAAGGGGATTTTTTGTTAGGTTTTTGTATGTCACATCATCTTACATTGTTAAAATCTTTAAAGGTCAACCTCGTTTTTTCCTATAATAACACACTAAAAGGAATGTTAATAAAAAATGGCTCTATGGAAAGCAACAACATAATATGTAAAATTCCTTGTATGGACTGCCCTTCCTTTTATGTCAGGCAGTCTAGCAAGGGCTTAGAAGTAAGACTCAAGCAGCATAAATATTCTGTCAAAACTGGACAAACATCCAATGCAGTATTCATTCATTTAAGTGAAAACAACCACCAGATATATTGGATTGGCACTTCAGTAACTGCAAGATCAAAAGATGTCTTATCACGAAATTTTTTAGAATCTGCCATTATACAACTTACTTCCCATTGTAATTTTAATATCTAGTTGAGGCCTGTTTCATTTAGACCCTTGTATTTGTAACATGTTTAAGAATTTCCCCAAAGATACAATCACAGACTTAAATACAAATTAGTTGCCTTAGAGATATTTTCTTTGTATATGTATGTTTAATAAGTTTTGTGAATAAGTTTATCTTGCAAAAAAAAAAAAAAGTTTTTGTTTACCAAAGGTTTGAATATGGTCGTTTACCGCCCTGTACAATCCTTTAATTGTCTTGTCCCTGTGTCAGAGCAGTTGGACTTAATCTTTAGGTAAACCTCTTAAATTGTACCCATGTTTCCTTTGGGAAGGTTGCTAATCCTCCATGTGTGTTGGATTCTAGGTACTTATTTCCTTTGTAACCCCTTTCTGTCACTTACATGACTTTTCCTTGTTCACGCAGTTTCTCATATACATCAGTATGCTCATAAAAAGGACATTTGAGTCGAAAGATCTCGCAACGCTCCAGTGTTTCAATTTCCTTCGTGGCTTCCACCTATATATATATATATATATATATATATATATATATATATATATATATATATATATATATATATATATATATATATATATATAATAATACACACTTCTGAACTTCCTTCGTTATGCATTAACAAAAGTAATCATAAATGTCTTGAGTTGAACGTCGTTTAGCGCTAACATAGTGCACTTTCACTGGAGGTAAGTCTATCAAAGGCAGAATTTTCCTTCGCGATTCCTAACAGTTACACGACGAAGCCCTCCTCCGTTTAGACCCTACCTTTCGGAGGAAGATCCGAACTGATTATAAAATTTGATCGCTTTTTAATGCACTTCACGCGACCGGCGTGTGTCCAACTATGAATTTCCTATCCGTTACGCCCCATCGGTGCGCACAAATTTGCTCTTGCCTTCTCAAATTCATTATGGTCATTATTCGTATTACTATTATTACCATAAATTTGCTCTCAGATTTATCATGTAAAAAAGGTTGGATGTGAGACTGCCGTAAACATAAAAGAAATTATTGTTAGTTATAGACAGTATTGTGAATTGAGTACAATGTAGTGTTCAAACATGATGTACACACACACACACAACACACACACACACACACACACACACACACACACACATATATATATATATATATATATATATATATATATATATATATATATATATATACATATATATATATATATAATATATATATATATATATATATATATATATATATATATATATATATTATATATACAAAGCCTCCATGACCCTGAAAAGATAACATTGTGCCATAACATCCGGTAGAACCGTGGTTCTTAAACTTTTTATTACCACGCCCCCTCTAAGAGTTGGTCCTTCCCTCCACAACCCCCCCGCCTTTCATATATAAGTAAAAGTCCAATCCAGATTGAAAGTAAGAGAGAGAGAGAGAGAGAGAGGTAGATGAGCTCAAAATATGGTAAGACCAAAAAGTCCAGCTATAATTATGAAGTAGTAGACTATAGGAAAGTAACGTTAAAAGGCGATTCTTTTGCATTTTTTCATAAACTTCTGAAGATTAGGTCACCACTCTTCTGAGGCGCGCCCCTTCCCTGGAAATTGCTGACGCCCCCCCCCCCCCCTTATGGGGCGCGCGCCCCCCAGTTTAAGAATCACTGCGTTAGAAGATTGAAATTTATAGCACCCTCTCCTTCATATTATTGTGCATTTTGATTTAGGAATCTGCTTAGTTCATCTCAGCTAACTAGTTGCAGTTGTTTTTAGTTATTACTGTTATTGTTAGATTTACTTGACCCTGCGCCAAATTGGGTTCTCTTTCTCATGGTCAGTCCACAAAGGTATCAAGGCTTCCAGCTGTGTTAATAACCTCTGTTGGGAGCCGGCATCATGTCTAGTGGGCGTGGCCTGTGGCTTACTCAAGATGAAGGTGATTAAGGGTACTTCTTGTTCTTTTGGCTTTTGGACCACGTTCTGGCCCATTGACTTTTATACCAGGCTGCTACATTTTGTCGCTGGTTCCGCAGTACATACGCTTGCTTTTCTGGTTTTCGAGCTGTGCTAGGGCTCATTTCTGCTTGCAGGATCCATAAGTTCCACTTGCTTTTTCTTTTCTTGTTCTCATTGTGACTCAATGCGCATTGCATTTCGCATTTCGGGCAATTTATATTAACGAACGCTGTTTAAAAGGTGAGGGAGTTTACCCTACGTCCTAAGCCCTCTGTCTTCGAGACTAGACTGATGTAAGTACATAAACTCATGGATGAGTTGACTGATGCTTTGGATTTACCTCCTAATTCTGATTTTCCTTCTCTTTTCTTGTGCTAGAAAACAGCTGCGTGCTGATCGTCCCGATGGACTCTGCACCTACGAATATATTAGATATCCATCGGTGATGTTTTTTGTATTTTGGTGTCAATAGTTTTTTGTCTTCATATAGCCGAATTTAGTCTGTAATTTTGTTTGTATGTTGTGATAGCTCCTTAGTTAGTAAGAGAGAGAGAGAGAGAGAGAGAGAGATTCCCAATTAGATTTATTCGATCTTAGAAATATGAATTCACGAGCATGTTCCCCGTTCAGACTACTTACGAAGTCCTCCTAATTTTATGTCCGATAAATTACAGTGTGCGCGTAATTAATACTCCATGGAACCTATTTACGTCGTATATAATTAAAAGAAGTACCATATACATTAATCATGATTCATAGTAAGATATGAGTATGTATGGTGGTATAAGGAATCGTGTTTGTGTGTGGGCTGTATGTAGGCATGTGCGGCGAATTATATATGTTGCTCATGCGTTGTGCGTGGATAGATACTGGTGCTTTGATATGTGAGCAATAAGGTATAAGGTACAGATGTGCGCGCTTCATGGTATGAATGTACCTATATGTATACGTATGCACGTAAGAATTCAGGTATGTATAGTATGCTTACGCACGTAAATATAATTGTGCATTCGCGGTTGTAGGAATTCTCATGAAAAAAAAATCCTCTATTTAATTTGCGATTCTTTTTATTGTCTCTTATTTTTTCATCAGTTAATTTCGGTTTGATTTTCTCATCGTTCACAGAATATTTTAATTGAGACCAGTTCCCCATAACAGAAACTGAAACTCAGGAGAGAAACATGGGCCAGGGGCAGATCTACCTGCTCTTTCTGCGTCCAACGTTTTATCATGATTTCATTATAAATTAATGTTAAAGTTATGAAGAAGATGAAATTACCTTCCTTTCTTTATTTTTATCTGACCTGAGCAACATAATGACACTAGATTCACCGTCCCATCGGCCTTTCCGTTAATAAAGTGAGGTGTGTGTGTGTGTATGTATATATATATATATATATATATATATATATATATATAATATATATATATATATATATATATCTTATATATATATATATATATATATATATATATATATATATATATATATATATATATATAGCCTATATACATAGTATATATATGTGTGTGTGTGCTGCCGATGGCAGTAAACTGATATGATCAGTGAACTAAGTTAAGCAACTTTGGGTTTGGACTATGGTTGAATGGGTGACCCACAATAAAGACCAGACACCATCGTTAAGAATAGTGGATAGGGCGTGGTACCAGCAAAGATCTAAAGATGTTTAGAGCTTGGTGCTAACAACACCATCCGAAAGGAACCTGCCAATAAAGGGGAGGATAACATCTTTAAGCCCCATATTCCCCTCTCTCTCTCTCCTCTCTCTCTCTCTCTCTCTCTCTCTCATATATATATATATATATATATATATATATATATATATATATATATATATATATATATATATATATATATATAGTGTGTGTGTGTATGTCGTCACAATCATGTTTGCGCATGCTTTTTCTTTTGATCATCAATTGCTGTGAGTACCAAATACATTATTTTGGAAGATCTTTTGGAATAATGCCATGTCATCTTTCTTTTTCTTACAATCTTTCTTGCATGGGACAGGTCTTGTAGAAGTTGATCTCTTTCATTGCAGACGCATTTTCTAACGTTAGCATCTAGAAGAACTTTCTGATTCATGAATATTAACAGTAGTACTCTTGGTAAAGAATTTTCCGTTTCATGTTTTAGGAAGAACTTCTGTGAGTCCTCAACGTCCGTCCAGCCTCCCTCCCGCAGAGCAAATCGATTTGCAGAGTCAGTCTGGAATCATTATCATTAGCAATTAGAACCATAAACATCATTAAGAGGAACCCCCATACGCACAACCTTTCCACCCCAATTTAGTAGAAACACGTATGAGCTCTACGGGTGGGGTTCTGGGGGAGGGAGGGGTGTGATGGAGGAGGGTCTGTACAAGTGTTTCATTGAGATCCCCTGACTTTACAAGAGCTTGTTTTGGCTCTTAGCGTATCCGGCAAAAAAAAAAAAAAAAAAAAAAAAAAAGGCGTAGGCTGGAGTGAAAGTAGATCTCCCGAGCGATACATTAATTAACCTGACCCACTGTTTAACGATGCACACGAACCATATATAAGGCATTAGCTCCAGTACGAGCTGATAACGCGAATAAACTCGGAGATTTGGTTGCTCTGCAGAGACGCCTATTGGTACAAATTACAGACTGACCCGGTGTTTATCACAACCGCTGGACGCTTACATGAGAGGGGGGGAAGCTCCCCTGTGGGGCTAGGTACATCTTCGAGTCAATGCTGTTGGATTTGATAAGCTCGGAGAACAGGAGTCTAATTATCCTGCTATACATGTCCGTGCGTCTGTTCTATGGGCATTGCCCTGGGGGTGAGGCTACAACGAATTTACCGATGTGTTTGGCTTGGCAATTAAGAGACGAAGGAGTGCCACTAATTCTTCTGAAGCCTGTTATTATAATGGCGAGGTAACTATTTCAAGGAATATTTCATTTAATATTTTTATTATCAGCCGTCTGGCGGGGTTGGGCGGAAAGGCTTTCGATGGCGCTCGGCTTCGTCTGTTGAATAAAACGACGCCGGCGAATCGTTTCTCTTCTCATCTATGTTTAGAGAGGCGCAGTTTTGGTTATGCTGTCCTTTCAGTTTCTTCGAGAAGTTGTCTTTCACATTTTGTGGAATTTCTTTCCGGTTTTTTATTTTTGTTTATTTTTATTTTTTTCAGGGGGCAGTAACTTTCTTGTTCCATTTCAGGTGGGCTACATTT